>NW_004444046.1:8256316-8284918 GCF_000243295.1 Trichechus manatus latirostris | reverse complement strand
AACATGTGTACCAGCTGTTAAATGAGAAACTATTTTGTTCTGTAAGCCTTCATCTTAAGTGAGAATAGCAGCACAATTGGAAGAGCGTAGTCGATGTCACTGAACTGTGCATGTAGAAATTTTTGAAATAGTGTATCTTTGGCTATGTATATTTCCACCAAAAAAAAAAAGGTCGAGAAGGGAGAGGTTTGACATGTTGTGGGATTGTTACCCAATGTCATAAAACAATATGTGTACTAGTGTTTCATGAGAAACTATTTGTTCTGTAAGCTTCACCTGAAGTACAATAAAATAAATAAATAAATAAAGTGCAATTAAAAAAAAAATAGGATCAATACTAGAGGCCTTAATGCATTTCATTAACAGGATACAAACCATAACCAACAACACACAAACCCCAGAAGATTAGCTAGATAACTGGAATCTTCTTAAAATCAAACACTTACGCTCGTCAAAAGACTTCACCAAAAGAGTAAAAAGAGAACCTACAGACTGGGAAAAAATTTTTGGGCATTATAAGTCAAAGGTCTAATCTCTAAAATCTACAGGAAAATCCAACACCTCTCCAACAAAAAGACAAATAATCCAATTAAAACATGGGCAAAGGAAATGAACAGACACTTCACCAAAGAAGATATTCAAGCGGCCAACAGACACATGAGGAAATGCTCGTGATCACTAACTATTAGAGAAATGCAAATTAAAACCACAATGAGATACCGTCTCACCCTGGCATTACTGGCACGAATGAGAAACACTGGAAATAACAAATGTTGGAGAGGCTGCGGGGAGATTGGAACTCTTATGCACTGCTGGTCGGAATGCATAATGATACAACCATTTTGGAAAATGATGTGGTGCTTCCTTAGAAAGCTAGAAATAGAAATACCATACTATCCAGCAATCACACTCCTGGAGAAATAAGAGCCGTCACACGAATAGACATATGCATACCTATGTCCATTGCGGCATTGTTCACAATAGCAAAAAGATGGAAGCAACCTAGATGCCCATCAACAGACGAATGGATAAACAAACTATGGTACATACACACAATGGAGTATTATGCAACGATAAAGAACAATGATGAATCTGTGAAGCATCTCATAACGTGGATGAAACTGGAAGACATTATCCTGAGTGAAATAAGTCAATCACAAAAGGACAAATACTGTATGAGAACTCTACTGTAGACTCATGAAAAAGTTTACACACAAAAAGAAACAATCTTTGTTGGTTACAAGGGATGGGAGGGGTGGGGGGGGAATACTAAATAGACAATAGATAAGTGATAACTTTGGTGAAGAGTAATACAGTCCACAGTACTGGGGAAGCCAGCACAACTTGTACAAGGAAAGGTCATGTAAGTTCCATAGACACATCCAAACTCCCTGAGGGACTGAATTGCTGGGCGGAGAGCTGTGAGGACCATGGTCTTGGGGAACATCTAGCTCAACTGGCATAACACAGTTTATGAAGACAATGTTCTACATTCTACCTTGGTGAGTAGCGTGTAGTGTCTTAAAAGCCTGTGAGCGGCTGGCTAAGATACTCCACTGGTCTCACCCGGTTTGGAGCAAGGGAGAATGAAGAAAAGAAGATACAAGGAAAAAATTAGTCCAAAGGACTAATAGACCATAACTACCATGGCCGCTACCAGACTGAGTCCAGTACAACTAGATGGTGCCTGGCTACCAGCACTGAGCGCTCTGACCGGGATCACAACAGAGGTTCCTGGACAGAGCTGGAGAAAAATGTAGAACAAAATTCTAACTCACAAAGACCAGATTTACTGGCCTGACAAAGACTGGAGAAACACTGTGAGCATGGCCCCCCGGACACCCTTTTAGCTCAGTAATGAAGTCACTCCCGAGGTTCACCATTCAGCCAAAGATTAGACACTAGACGCATAAAACAAAACGAGACTCTTAGGGCACAACAGTCCAGGGACAAGGACTAGAAGCCAGGATGGGACAGGAAAGCTGATAATAGCAAATCCAAGGTTGAGAAGGGACAGTGTTGACATGTCATGGGATTGTTAACCATTGTCATAAAACAATATGTGAACTAACTGTTGAATGAGAAACTATTTGTTCTGTAAACCTTCATCTAAAGTACAATAAGAAAATAAACAAAGAGTGTCAACTGTGAAGAATGCTGATGAGAGGTCTGGCCTAGGGGAGGCCATTGGATTTGGCAACATGAAAATCTCTGGTGATCTGGATGAGAGCTTAGTGGAATGGCAGGGGCTGAAGCTTGAAGATTCTAGTATATTAGGAAGAGAATGTGTGATGAAAATGTGGAGGCAGACTATAGAAAGAACTCCTTTTTGGATGTTTTACAGTGGAAAGGAACAGACATATGGGATGGCAGAGGGAAGGGGAGATGTAGTGTCAGGTAGGGTGTTTTTGTTTGCTTCCTTTTTCTTAAAAGGGGATTGCTAGATGAGTGTGTATGCCAACAGGTTAATTCAATAACAAGGGAGGAAGTAGTGATATGGGAAAGGTTGCAATTGCAGAAGCAAAGTCTTTGAGAGGGTGAGAAGGATGTGATCCAGACCAAAAGGGTTTGAAAGAGCAGAGGCTTGTTCAAGGATCTGCTTTTGTTATTACCTCGATTCTTCTCTTACAAAGTGCTGTTACATAAATTATCTCATTTGATTCTCACTAAAGCTCTGTGAGGCAGGTATGCAGTCATCCACAATTTCCAGGTGAGGAAAATAAAGTTTATAGAGATTGGATAATTTCTCCTAAAACCTACTTTCATAAATAGTAACTCTAGAATTCCAACCTTTCTTTCACCTCCAAATTAAAGGTTCTTTCCACTGTAGAATACTGTGATGAAGCTGCCCTTCTAATGCTCTGTCTGATGCAATGTGACAAATGTTCACAGTGTACCAGGTACAAAGAAGTACAGTTGCTTCGATGTCATTATTCCCATTTTGGTAACTTAGTGATCAGCAAATGGTTTGGTGATTTTAAGTTTGAAATCCCTGGAATCTAGCTGGGTGGAGATTTAATGTCCTCATCAGTTTTCTGAGTTTAATGACTGCTGGAGTATAACAGGGCCATAATTACATTTGCAGCTAAAGATCTTATAAAAACACTTAAACCTAATGCCTTTCTCAACAAATTCGGTTAATATACTCAAGTTAACCATAAATTGCCAGTTCATTTTGTTACTGTTTTAAAGGTCATCTCACCTAGTAAAACAGTAGTAAATACTTGTTTATTAATTTTTGTAAAAATAACACACCATTTTTTAAGTTTAAGAAAAGTACAAGTCCCAACCAGTTGAGGGTGCAGAGGGGAGGAATTTATTATCCCGTGGTCCAAAAGGCACGGAATTTGATCAAGTGTCCTGGGTTTAAGTTTGAGATCTGGTAAACTCTCTCCATGATCTCTTTCAAGTTGCTTAACCTCTTAGTTTCCTCATTAATAAAATGAAGCTAATAATATTTACGGTAATAAATATTACACTATGCTAATAATGATTATTATGAGTTAACTGTAAACTGGGAGTACCTGCTGGTTGTTATTATTATGCTAAGCTGTATGGTGTGCTTTATATTGTATTTCTCAGCAAACATTGTGAGCCAAATTCACCTCTCCCTTCTGACAATGATGAACCATTCTTTATGGGTACTTGGATAAAAGAGAGGAGAATTGCTTGTAGAGGGACACCTGTAATCTCCCTCCTCTTAAAAGCTTTCCCAAGTCTCTTGAGACTGCATTAGTTGCTTGTATTCCTACAGAAGCACGTCCATAATTGCTACCATAGCACTCACCACAGCCACAAACTCATTTGAACAACAAATGTGCATTGAGGGCCTATTATGTTCCAGGCTCTGAAGGAATAGACATCAGTACAGAAAAATCATTGTGATACATTTCCACCTCTCCAGCAGTTCACAGTCTAGTACGAGAGTATCTCTTCTGTATGAAGCTATTTTCTATATGAGCTCTAGAGTGTTATTATGAGCTCTAGAATGCCAAGACCCTCACTTGGTCATCTTAGTCTTCCTCAGGACCTTGCTGATAATAGTGCTCAATAAATGATTGTTGCATTAAAGAAACGTTTTATAGCGTGCTTTACAAAATATCAAGGTGTACTGGTGGACTAGCAAGCACGGTGTTTTTCCTCATAATGTCTCTCCTGGTTATATTGAAGAACAAGTTAAAATTAGATTTTTCTTCCTTTTTTTTTTTTTTAAGGAAAGAAAACCATAGCAACTGTGATGTTGAATGTTTCAGAGAGTATATTTTTAAGGATTCTCTTTTTCTGAATTGTCTATGTTTGAGTTGTTTATTTCAGTTGAAAATCTAATAAATGATTTGCGGTACTAGTAACCACAGATTGTATCTATGCAGCAGTAGAAACTCCTGTATACTACAGAATCCTTGCTGATCTAAAAAAGGAAGAAAAAAAAATAAAGGTGTTGAATAAATTTAAAATTGTTACCCCCTCCCCCCCCCGAAATGATTGAACATTAACCTCTCTTTGTTTCTTGTACCTGTATTTATTGTAAAGCCTTGGAGATTGTTGTAATATTTTATATCGGTATTTGCTAGAGATTTTTTTTTAAGGCATGTCTCTATGAGGAAATCAATTTTACAATGCAGTCTTCTAAAGTAAAGAATGGGCATTTTTACAGAATGCTGTCAGCAAATACTTCTCTGACATACATAATGATTGCCTAACAGTTTTCTCTAAAAGTACTTTTATTGAAGTAATGATTGAAGTGTAGCTCAGTGCCTCAGGAACACTGACTAATGTCATGTTAATCAACTTGACTACTAAAAAAAAATAAAGAGGTTGATAGTTTAAATCTAGTTGCTACATGATTCATTTGAACTATCAAAGAAGAAAATGTACTTTACCCAAGATCAAATTTAAATTTAAAACAAAACAAAACAAAAATCCAGCAAAACACCTCAAAATCAACTTTCTCCACACCTTTAGGCCACACCTTTAGAAAAAGCTATTTTTATTTCTCTTAAAATGTCTAAATTAGCCCTTGATTGATTACAATCAAACATCTATATTGATCAATGTCTATTCAATGGCTACTCTATGCAAAGTACTGAGCTAATGTCAGAATAAATAAAGCCCATCTCTGTTTTCAGAGATCTTAATTGAAAGAAATAAGTCATTCACATATAACTGCCGTGTAAAAAATAAGTATTATAAATGCTGTCACTATTCTGAGAAGGGAGAGATAGATAACTTCTAGCTAGCTTTGGACAGGTAGAATGAGGTGGAAACAGGAAGATAGAACGTTCATAGTAGGCAGACTGGAAACAAGCATCTTTCAGAAGTAGTATGAAGTGGAGCTTGACTTCAGGATAGTTTATAGGAGTGCTAAACAAGGCTCCTTATTTAGCCCAAATACATATTAGGCTAGGTGGCAAAATGCCTTGAGTTCCAGATTATGACAGTGAGTATTTAAATAAGATTATATACTGTGAGCGATCCCATAACTCTTCTGTACACGTGCAACAACTTTTTTAAAGAACAGGCTCTAAATCTGAAATTGAAGTCACTTGATTTGCAAGCGACACTGAAAATGTTGGCTGGGTTTGGCCACGTGTTTTCGGTCTGAGCATTTAGTCCAGTTTTAGACATTCTGATATTTATTCTGGATTGGGAATGGGGAGGTAAATTACAGTTTTTTGGATAAATTTGGCTTAATTTGTCTTCCAGAGGCTGGAAAGATAGGCATTTGCTTATATATTTATTACTGTAGAATGCTGCCTGTACACCATGTATACTTTTTTCCCTTTGTCATCGTTTCTTGTATAAAACTGCACCAAGATCAAAATTATTCCTTCAACAGAGATATTTAATGACTGAGCCAGAAGTACTTGGAAGCCCCTGTCTTAGAAATGATAAGACCTTCTTGGAGGGCAGTAAAGGTGCAGGGTGGAGGATGATTGGGAGAGCGTAGGTGGAGGAATTAGTTTGGAGAGAAGGAGGAAGGGAGGGAGTCAGGAAGAGAGAGAGAGAGAGAACAATTATCTTCTACAAGAAACGGCTATGAAGATAACTTTATACCTTATATGTGTTCAAGAGATGTGAAATGTAACAGAGATAGACAATGCTGCTGTAGATGCTAAAAATGGTCACTAACCACAACCAACTACAGAGATTCTCACACATTTAGTACCAGGCCCTTGAAATTGAGAGAACGTTCAGATAAGACACCTGAGAAGATCCTGTACAAATTTTGGAACACCTTACCCCTCCTCATTTCCTGTTTATATTTTTATAATCTGTTATGAGAATGAGTATAAATCAGAGCTCTTTAAAAACAGGTGTTCAGAGTTTTATGCAAGTTTCAAGAGCTTCACATCTCCTATGCTTCACAGATAGCATTGGACCAAGAGGGCAACATAAATATCATTAAAATAAACAAGTAAAAATAACAGTATTCACAAGAATCAAGCTTTATTTAGAACTTCGCTAGGCTGTGACCTATGACATTTACTCAAATGACATCTATACACCATATAATGTATGCAAGGAGCCCTGTATATGAAGATGCCTTGGTGGTTCAACAGTTAAGTGCTTGGCTGCTAACTGAAAGGTCAGCGGCTCAAACACACCAGCTGCTCCTGGGGTGAAAAGACCTGGTGATCTGCTCTCGTAAAAATTACAACCAAGAAAACCCTATGAGACAGTTCTACTCTGTCCTCTAGAGTCACTAGCAGTCGGAATCGACTCAACGGGGTGCAACAACAACAATAATGGAAGTGCCCTAGGCTAGGAGTTGGCGAGTGGTAGTCCCCGGGAGAAAATAGCAAATATGAACGGCCAGGTTCTGCTAATGACCTTGGTTTACATGCAGAATGTGGTCCTTCTTCCTACTTACCCAAGGAGTTGTTTACAAAAGAGTCTTAAAAATTAGGAACCAACGTACATAATTATTAGATCTTAGGACATTATTTTATATTTTGATATTTTGAAACCAATCTAGAAGCAGAGAAAGTATGCAGAAACCTTTGAATCAAAAATTGTTAGAATGTTGACATGGCAAACAATTTGTTACATATATATTTACCACTTTAAAAAAAAAGGGAAAAAAGACTTGTTATATTTTTTGAGCATTAATAATTTAGGAAAATGAAATATTAATATGGTAGACGCAAGGTGAATATGTGGCTCAACACTGATGTAAAGTTGAAGGTCGTGTTCTTCTACTTTAAAGCCTGTTCTGAATAATAGTTATCTTGAAAGCTGTTTAAATTTGAGGTTTTCATTGTTAATAGAAGAAACAAATCGAGGAAACGTGCTCCCAACATTTCTGGAAGCTTTTCAGAGGAAGCAGCTGTAGTTTCTTTAGACTCCCAAGTCTATTATGCAGGTTAGCAGTGTATTTTGTAATGAGTTCTAGACCACCTGCCTTTCTAAGGAAATTAATATCGAGATGGATTTTTTTTTTTTTTTTTGTCTTTTCTGTCCTCAGTGCTTATGTATAAGATTTTCCTATTCAGTGAGTTTGGGCACCCCATAAAAATGTTCTTTCAGTGTTGTTCAGCTGTGGATGATTATTTTTTAAGACATTGTCTAAATATGTTTTCAACAAATTCTTCCCTTGGAGAGTTTGGAGACTGAATCATACGCTGCCCTAGGAAAAGAGTAGTCAACAGATGATGTGCATACAGTTTTTCTTCCAAGGCAGTAAATACCTATAATGAATAAATCAGTGTTTTACATGAATTTGACTCTAGTCTAAATCAGTGGAAATTCAAAATATTGCTTTAATTATTTTTCCTCTTTTCATCCCCATAGGAGTTTTGCAGAGAAATCAATGGCTTTAGGAAACCATAGGAGTTTGGAGAATACAGTGAATAGGGTCTATCATGATCAGCTTGTTCCAAAGATAAACACAAGCAAGAAAATGGCCACCTTGGCAAATCCACCTACCATCTTGGAAATGCCACAGGAGATTAAGAAAAACTGTGGAGGCAAACAGGTAGAAATCACAGTTGAAAGAATAAAAATGACAAAGAGCATCAAAGAAAAACAAAACCATGATTTAGAGAGAGTAGCCTTTAAAAGAAAGGCAGAAGGTGAAGACAAGCCAGCTGGAAAGAAAGAGGCAAAGATAATAGAACTTGACAATCAATTAATCACCATGCCTCTGCCTCACATCCCCTTAAAGAACATAATGGATGTGGAAATGAAGTTGGTGTATGTTGATGAAGAGAGTGTGAGCTATGAGTTCGCAGAGTCCCTCATGTCCACTGGGATTCAGCCAACATGCCGAGCTGCTGAAATAGTAGACCCTTTGAGTGTACCTAATTTCAGTTTTCCGCCTCAGATTGACAAATGGCTTCAGGTTGCCTTAAAGGATGCCAGCTCTTGCTATAGACAAAAGAAATACGCCGTGGCAGCAGGACAGTTCAGAACAGCACTTGAGGTATGGGATTATAGAAAATATAGATTGGTGGCAGGAAGTTGTGAAATAGAAAGCTGTAATTACATTGAGTGGTTCTGATCATACAGTAGTGAACAGTGATCACAGGGTGAAAATGTTTAATGATATCAGGATTTTGAGGTGCCTAGTTTACATAAAACAAATAAGATATGCCTGCAAATTAATATGCTTGTGTACATGTCACAAGTAGAAATAACTCCAAAAGCATACCTTATGCTTTTTCTCTGTAAACAAGCATTGCAGTGAATGGTAAAATATATAAAAATGCAGTTGGTTTTGTAATTTAGATGTACACCTATAAAAGCTGTAAAATTTTAGTACGGTAGTAGTGGATAGAATATAGAGTCTCTCTAAATAAGCAGTTAATAGGTCTCATGAATTGTCCCTTTTTTGATATGGAGTCTTTATGATTAAACATAACCATCTCCACTTTTTCACATGAGCTGATAATATATACGTAATACTATTAAAAATAAAATATCACCAAAGTAACATCAAACTTCACTTTATCATCAAAATTCACATTCTAGTGATTTTTTTTTATAATTATTTTTCTATTTGCAAGCAGGTCAGTTTGTCAGTACCTTGGCTTAAAGAAGTAGCCCATGGACTGAAATAACCTCGAGAATCACCACTAAATCACAAAAGAAGTAGTGGGGAAAATTCCTTCATCTCATAACTCATTGAAGGACTCATAGAAGGAACAAAATGTGTAACTACAAGTTCCATTGGTCTGGCAATATTGGTGACTGTATTATTTCATTAATCACAATTTAAAAAAAAATTCAGTACATTCTATATGCCTGGCATTTTGTTAGGCACTGGAGAGTCAAAAATGAGTTAAGATATTTAAGTCTCCACCCGACTGAGGGAGACAAACTGTAAACAGTTAAATGGAGATGGCATAAAGGAGTGAAGGAGTGATTGATCCACCATCCTGGGGAGAGGCAGGAATCAAATGTGCAATGTTTGTGGTGGAAACTTTTTAAACAGTAAAAGGTTATTTCCGTTGTTACTTGCAGGTTAAAATGACTATATCTAGAATACATTATTAATGGGTGATACCAGACAATGATGTCCCTAAATATTTAAAAGAAACTCTAAATACCCAAAAGGAGGGCTCAAATGGATATGAAGTGATTAAGGAGCACACAAATAGATGCATCTGTAAATATCGCTGTCTTCATAAAGGGTCATCTACACAAAGAAGGGACATATGACACACTATTAAAGTTCTATGTAAACTTCTGAATGATGTAAAAAGCACCAGAAAATCTATGTTACCCACAAACCACTGAGAGAACCCTTTGCTGTCCTTTGAGCTAAAGTCCAACAGAACTCTGGCTAAGGAAAAATGCTAGAGAAAGACTCTGTGAAGAACCAAGAACACTTCTTCCAGGCTCATTTTCAGCCAGAGTGTTTTGCGTTTTTTTTTTGTTACAGGTATAATTTTATTGACACAATAATAATAATAATAATAACATTTTGCTAATAAAAAAGATAGGAATAAAATAAAGATTTTATATATCTTCAAATTAAGTGTAGGTAAAAACAGTATCTATGTCAACTGGGAGAAAATATCCAGTTTTTCATAAAACCTGCTTTCAATGACTGCAAAATGTAATTGTACTGGAAGTGCTTGTGTTCTGAGTCTCTCTCTCTCTCTTGCGAATTCTCTCTTTCTATCTCTGTCACAGTCTCTCTCGCAGGGCTTTTAGGAAAGTTTTGGATGCTGACACTAATTACTGGTAATTAACAAAGGTAATTATTTTGAGACCGAAACTTAGCTTAGACATCTGGCCTAGCTTTTGTCTAATTATCTTGAGAGTTAACTTTGAAATCTTACCTACAATGTCTTTTAATAAACAAAAGCTAATGGGAATAGAAAAGCTCTGTAACCTCTTTAACCCTTCTTCTCCTGAAGAAGTAAATTTAATCTCTTCAGTATTGAGTGTTCTTGGATATTACTGAATACATGTACCCCTTCCCTTTAGGTCCTAACAAGACTGAGTAAGATAGAATGGATGGCAGTGACCAAGGCATAGTGATAATGATCACACCTGAAAGACAGATACATCAGAGAATATTTGAATGTATATAAATTAGGATTAGGTTTGAATGCAAATGGAAGAAAACCCAAATTACCAGTGTCCAAAACAAGATAGAAATTTATTTCTCTCTCACAAAAAATGTAGATAGTCAAGGACTAGTTTGGTATGATTGTCAGGGTGCTGGCAGTCTATCTTGTTCTTCAAGATGTGACTTTGACCTTATAAGCCAAAATGTCCGCTCTTGTTGGTGTCATTGCAGCCATATTCCAGGCAGTGGCAAGGAGAAAAAAGGGATGGAGAGAGGCACACCGTGTCCCTGTAAGGACACTTCACAGAAGTTGCACATGCCACTTCCATTTTTAACCCATTATCCAGAAATTAAGGAGTCCTAGGCAGTTCATACCCACCAGCCACTCCATGGGAGAAAGATGTGGCAGTCTGCTTCCCTAAAGATTTACAGCCTAGAAACCCTGTGGGGCAGCTCTACTCTTTCCTATAGAGTTGCTATTAGTAGGCATTTACTCTGCAGCAATGGGTTTTTGGGTCCAGAATTTAGATATATGGCCACACATACCTGCAAGGGAGGCTGAGAAATATGATCTTTATTCTGGGTGGCCCTAACATTCAAGGGTTCTATTCCCTGGTGATCTACTTTTGGAAAAATCAGCCACTGAGAACGCTATGGAGCACAGTTCTCCTTTGCTATGAGTTGCCATGAGTTGGAATCAAATCAGTGGCAACTGGTAATTATTGAGGAAGAAGGGAGAATGAATATTGAAAGACAACTAGTTCCCTCCCATTGAGTGCTTATATTTGAAATGTATGAAATGCTTGCCAAATGGGTGCTACAGAGTCTGCTGTAGGAGTGTACAGAAGACTGGTTGTTGTTAATAAGAAGAGCACAGAAAAGAAGCAGAAAAGTAAGAAATGGGAAAAGTCCTTGAGATTTATGAATATTTATTAATAGGCACGATAAGTTTTAATCCATGTAATAAATCTATTAGGAATATTCTGTTTAAATGTTAGTTTCCTCGTACTCTTGACAAAGTATTAACTCCTTTTGTTTTCATAACAGAAATAACTAGATGGGTAGTTTTATAATAATATTTTATAATGATTAAGATAAAACAGTATGCACTGATTCAGAAGACAATAGTTTAGCTTCCTGAAAGCAGTGAACTTTAGTCCTTTAGTATTTCAGAATACAGCTGGCATTTAATATTTAATAATAATAATTTAAATAAAATGTTAATTTATATTACATATGCTTAATGAAATAACTTATTTTTCTATGCTTCCTTCTTTATTTTTGCTATATAAAGTTGAACCAGCTATGTAGATAAGATTAGTCCTTAGTGCTGTCACCAACTCATCAATCTTTGTCAGGTTATGTTAAAATCAGTCATCATTTGTTCCTGTGTTTGTACTCACATCAGAAGCCAAACCAGGAGGGCAAAAAATATAAGCTGAAGATAAAAATACAAACTCATATTAAATCATATTTTCATGCCTAGATGCTATTCCCTGTAATTTTTTAAACACGAGTATGCAAAGTCACCAAGATCCCCAGGTGGCGCAAACAGTTAGCACTTGACTGCTAGCCCAAAGGTTGGCAGTTCAGACTCACCCAGTGGTACTGCAGAAAGAAAGCCCTGGCAATCAGCTTCTGATAAGATGACAGCCAAGAAAACCCTATGGAGCAACTCTACTCTGTAACACATGGAGTTGCCAGTCAGTCAGAATCAACTTGATGGCACCTACAAGAACAATGTACAAATTCACCTACTATCAGAATAGTTGGGGTTATTATAAAGAAAAATACAACACACTTGCCTTGGGTAGTGGTATTTGCATATTAGGCAATACACACTACTATCCAATAAATTGCTGGACTGTCAATAAAAAGCAGGAAAGGATTAATTAATAAACATTCTAGGTTTACTTTCATGGGGAGAAGAATTATTATTAATAAAGACTTGTAGGAAAATTTAGAAGTCTGGAGATATAGTAATCATGTCACTTATAGGAAACAATTCAAAGAAATTATCAAAGGTTTTCCTAAGTTTATGGCATGCAGCCTAAACGATACCATCATTTCTACCTTAATCACAGGATCTTTGTAATTAAGAGGCTTCCACCTTTTGAATTAAAAGAGATCCATAGGCAGCCTTCAAGATTCACAGTTTCAAACATTCCCACTGAGCCAGCCAAAGAAGATAGAACAATGCTTATCTCTTTCCAAGCAGAACTTTCAATTCTGATTTCATCATGTAAAAACCCCTTGAGGTGCTAATCTTTTTTTTTTAATATCTTGGTGCTCCAGTCACTGATCTGTGAAGTTAGAGCAATAACTCACATTTATGTATCTCTTTCTATGTGTCAGTTACTGTATTTTACATTTGGGGAATATCTACATTTATTATTCCATTTTATTCTCACAACAAGCCTATGAGATAGGACTGTTATTAGTTCTTTGTTACATACGAGAAAATCGAGGGATAGATACGTTAAGTAACTTGCCAAGCACCAACAGCTTGAAGTGCCGTAGTCAGGATCTGAACCCAGGAAGTCTAGCTTCATAGCTCACCAGCTCAACCACTATGCCTTTGCTATTCTACGTATGAGTTTGTTGAAAATACAGAATTTCAGCCCCATCCCAGACCTGTCAATCAGAATCTGCATTTTTCACACACCCCCAGGTGACCCTGGTGCACATTGCAATGTGGAGCCTGGCACTCTGTGACATGCTTACACTGACAGATGAGCCCTCTGCTTAGCATGTTCTGGTTTGGTCCCTAACTTAAAGTGTTGTATGCCCACTGCTGACTTCATAGGAGGGTATTTCTAGGACAATGGTTAAAGATTTGGGGATTTCAAGGACCCGTAAAATTTAAAAAAAGAGAGAAGAATTAACATTGCATTTTTATTGTGCAAGAGCATTATAAAAGTTACCATTGATTTTTACCATTATTTCATAAAATATGGAAGTTTAATGCCAAAAGAAAGAAAAAGAGAGGAAAGAAGAAAGGAGGAAAGGAAGGAGGGAGGAAAGAGAAAAAAAAGGACGAAAGAAAGAAAATGCAGAATGTTTTTAAATAGATTATGCATTTCAGATGATGAGGCATTGACTGAATTGTCTCTACCCTGCCCCCCTCCCTTAGATCAATAAAACATTGGTCTGAGAACCAGCTTTTGGGAATCGCTGTTCTAGAACACATTCCCTTTATGGTAAATGTTATGTATCCAGGACGATTGAACCCTCACCAGGGCCTTTTATGAGATTACTTCTAGTATAATGGAATTTGGTATGAGGCAGGTCCATTTTGGAGCCCATCCAAGGGGATTTATTTAATGAAGTAGCAAATATATCTCATTATAGGGCAGCCTCACCTATAATTGCTCTGCTGGGAATCATTCTGTAGCAAAGCTCTAAGGGCATGAAAATGTGGATAGACCAGAAAGCTTAAATTAAATGGGTTCTAAAGCAGGCATTCCTTTGTTCAACGTAATCAGGAATTCAAGACTTCACCAAATTTTCTAAGCACCAGGGCTATCTTTTTACAAATCGGTGGGTTTGCACATGGATTCAGTATGCATCTCTTAATCTGCTGGGTTCCAGGCACTTTTACTTATATAATTGCAATAGCCCTCTAAGATAGATATTATCATCCCCATTTTACAGATGAAAAAACTGATACTCCAAAAAATTAAATAATTTACCCAAAGCACCACAACTGGTTTGTGGCAGGGCTGAGATTGAATCCCTGATTCACATCTGGAATTCTTTACACAATTGCTTTTCATACTTTAAGATGCATAAGAATTGTATAGGAATCTTGTTAAAAATGTAGATTCTGATTTGATAGGTCTGAGATGGGGAACCAGATGCTGCATTTTAATAAGCTCCCAGGTGATGTCCCTATTGCTGGTCTGGGAACCATTGTGAGTAGTGAGGCTTTCTGCCACACAGCTAGTCAATTCTCAAATGCCTGCCATGGCCACCCTAGCAAGATATCAGTAAGCACTTTCATTATATATAGTCCTAAATGGCCACTTAATCCTCAGATGTAATAGAGCACAGAATTTGCAGTCAGATTATCTGTGTTTGATGTTGTTCTGATACCTAAATGTGAAGCTGTGTGACTTTGAACAACTTTTATAACTTCTCAGAGCAATGTTAAGTAGGGATGACCTTAACCAATTTCCAAATAAGTTGCTTTCACATAGGGTATCAAGAACTGATTTATAAAAATTCTGTATCCAGAAATTATTAAATTAATCAAAAGAAAAACACGATGAACTCTAAATTCATGGACAAGTTGCCATTGTTATCCTCAAGTACTCTGTTTCCCTCTATAATACATACTTAACTTAAAACTTGATTACTCCAAAAGATTTCACCCAAGAACAAGGGGATACTGCGTGGTTTAAAATCAGGAAAGGTGTGCATCAAGGTTGTATTCTTTCACCATACTTATTCAATCTGTATGCTGAGCAAATAATCCGAGAAGCTGGACTATATGAAGAAGAATGGGGCATCAGGATTGGAGGAAGACTCGTTAACAACCTGCGTTATGCAGATAACACAACCTTGGCTTGCTGAAAGCAAAGAGGACTTGAAGCACTTACTGATGAAGATCAAAGACTAGCCTTCAGTATGGGTTACACCTCAACATAAAACAAAAATCCTCACAATTCTATCAATAAGCAACATCATTATAAACAAAGAAAAGATTGACATTTCAAGGATTTTATTTTACTTGGATCCATAATCAATGCCCATGGAAGCAGCAGTCAGGACATCAAACCACGCATTGCATTGGGCAAACCTGCTGCAAAATACCTCTTTAAAGTATTAAAAAGCGAACATGTCACTTTAAGGACTAA
The DNA here is from genome assembly GCF_000243295.1 of Trichechus manatus latirostris. NCBI lineage: Eukaryota > Metazoa > Chordata > Mammalia > Sirenia > Trichechidae > Trichechus > Trichechus manatus. The sequence continues at coordinate 8,269,540 of NW_004444046.1, read as the reverse complement.
GATGTGCCTGACCCAAGCCAAAGTGTTTCTAGTCGCCTCACATGCACGCGAAAGCTGGACAATGAATAAGGAAGACCAGAGAAGAATTGATGCCTTTAAATTATGGTGTTTGTGAAGAATATTGAATATACCGTGGACTGCCAGAAGAAGGAACAAATCTGTCTTGGAAGAAGTACAGCCAGAATGCTCATTAGAAGCAAGGATGGTGAAAGTTTGTCTCACATACTTCGGACATGTTATCAGGAGGGACCAGTCCCTGGAGAAGGATATCAAGCTTGGTAAAGTAGAGGGTCAGTGAAAGAGAGGAAGATCCTCAATGAGATGGATTGACAAGTGGCTGCAACGATGGGCTCAAGCACAGCAACAATTGTGAGGATGGCGAAGGACCAGGCTGTGTTTCGTTCTGTTGTATCGACTCAATGGCACCTAACTACAACAACAGCAACAAGTGTTTATCATCATTTATTTAAAAAATCCACGGCCCTCTTCCTCTTTGAGTAACATCAAGAATGTATAAAAAATCTGTTGCCGTCGATTCCAACTCACAGTGACTCTATAGGACAGAGTAGAGGTGCCCCACAGGGTTTCCAAGATGGATTTGAACTGCCAACCTTTTGGTTAGCAGCCAAGCTCTTAACCACTGTGCCACCAGGGCTCTGTTTAAAAATGTATAGTACACTTTTAATCATATTTGAAATTCAATGAAAGCAAGAATCCAAAATAGTGCATTGCTTTCTACTTGATTCTCCCTTTGAGAAGCAATGATCTAAATCAAACACTGTTTTGAACTATTAACTGCTTTTGATAAAACATATAAGCCTTCACTTAAGTGAAATTGTTAAACTAGAAGTAGTTCATTTTCTCTTAGCTGAATTCTGTGTGTTCAGGATTAGGCATTTCTGTTTTTAACTGGATTGTTGCCATGTCTGTTCCATCCAGGGCCTCTAAAACCAATAAGTATCTAATGACAAAAGTATATTTGGAAAAACGTTAGCATATTTACCTGGTAGGAAAATACAAAACGAATACCTCCCTTAACCACAACAATAAAATAATAAAGTTAGATATACTCCTATCATTAAAGACTAGTTAAATAAGACAAATCTCTAGAAAATTAGAGTTTGCCTCTATAAGAAAAAGTGTTAATTCCACTAACATCAGCAGTTTCAGCCTGACATAGTGCTAGGTGCTGGAAATACAAATATACATAAAACATAGGTCTACCCTTGAGAAGCCGGAATCTAGAGATAAGGAATATGATCTGAGTTTTGGAAACCCTGGTGGCGTAGTGGTTAAGTGCTACGACTGCTAACCAAAGGGTCGGCAGTTCAAATCTGCCAGGTCCTCCTTGGAAACTCTATGGGGCAGTTCTACTCTGTCCTATAGGGTCGCTATAAGTCGGAATCGACTCAACAACAAAGGGTTTTCTTGGTTTATCTGAGTTTCAAGACTTTGCTTGCATTTTCAGGTTATATGCTTTTTATTTTTAATTTAATGTGTTATTATTGTTTATGTTTTAAGTGATACTTTTTTTTTTCAAAAATGTGTCCTTTAAATGGACATTTATAAAGACTCCCTACATACTGCAGTGTAATTTAGTGATTTCTAGTGATCATCATCCCAACTCCAGTGGAATCAGAAAAATTAAAAGATCTAAGATACACAGCTGAGAGTAGGTTATTGGTTAAAGGAAGAAAATAACCTAGAACATTGAATTTATATGTACTTGAATGCCACTACCAAAGTAGATTTTACGTCCAGCAGTAAATAACTTCTGGAGTACTTGTTTTAGTCTATTATTTTTATTATTATTATTGAGATTACTCTACTAATCTATGAATAATTTGGTCATGATTTTGTGGAATAAATTATACCTCCAAAAAAAAAAAATCACTACTTTCTATCAACCTGTTAGGTGGCATGGGGATAAGAGCTTTTGTCCTCAAGGAATTTAGAGTCAAGCTGTAGAGAGAAGCCCTGTAACTATAGGCAATTGTAACTCTATCAAGTGTTTGAAGATATGCAATGACTGTGTACCACAAAGATGTAGAGACAGAAAGTTCCATGGAGTCTGATATACATTTACGAGCACAAACCATGTGGCAGGCACTTAACTGTATTAACTCATCTAATTCTGACAACAACCCAGTGGGTTGGGAACTGTTACTATCCCCTATTAAAGATAAGATTCAGTGGGAGAAGTCTTGCCTTTCATGAGGGAGACCTGGGTTTGATTCCCTGACAATGTACTTCATGCACAGCCACCACCTGTCTGTCAGTGGAGGCTTGCATGTTGCTGTGATGCTGAACAGATTTCGGTGGAGCTTCCAGACTGAGACAGCCTAGAAAGAAAGGCCTGGAGATCTGCTTTGAAAAACAGTCAATGAAAATCCTATAGATCACACCAGTCCAATCCCCTACCATTTGTGGGGACCGATTTACAACTGACCACAGGGATGACACAGAACCAGACAGCATTTTGTTCCATTGTGCATGGGTCATCATGAGTGAGGGGCCGAATGGACAGCAGCTAACAACAACAAACAAAAATAAATTAAAAATATGAGTACCTTTTCCAAACTGGGAGAATTAGAGAAGATTTTGATTGAATTTAGGAATTTGACCAGATCTCAAGAAATAAATAGCTTAATGATAATATAGGGTGAAGAGAGAGCATGGAAGATAAGTGTGGTATGTGAGAGAAACATTACTAACAGGATGGAGAACTTGAGGAAAGAAGCATGAAACAGGACAAGGACAGCAAAGAAATGGGCTAAGTAAGTCCTTAGTATGTAATAAGGTAGGTAGAGCCAGATTCTGTCGGGTCTTAAAAACCAGTCAGAGGAAGTTGGAATTGGTATCGAAGACAGTAGGTGAGTTCTTGGACATGGAGCTAATAATGCAAAAGCAGGATTAACTGGGAAATCAATGAAAGAAACAATAAAATATTGAGTACCTACTACTTGATCTAAGGAGAGCTGGTGGCACAATGGTTAAGCACTCAGATATCAACCGACAGTTCCTCGGGAGAAAGATCTGGTGATCTGCTTCAGTAGAGATTACAGCCAAGAAACCTTATGGGGAAGTCCTACTCTGTCACATGGGGTCACTATGAGTTGAAATCAGCTCAACTGCACCTAACAACAACAGCAACACTACCACTCTAGGGGAAGACTTTCTCTCTCTGTTGGCTCTGAGGGAAGATCCTTGTCTATTTTGGCTTCTGTTTCTGGGTTCCTTGGCAATCTTCATGAGGCATGTATCATCACCTCTGTTTATGCTTCCTTCTCTGTGCCTAATCTGCTCTTTTTATATCTCAAAGGTGACTGGCTTAAAACACACCCTACACTGATATGGTCTCATTAACATAACAAAGAAAGTCCTACTTCTAAATGGTATTACATCCACAGGTACAGGGGTTTAGGATTTACAACATATATTTTTGGAGGACAAAAATCTATCCATAACAGATACCAAACAAGATTACATAAGAAGAGCCCATAAAGAGAGAAATGAAAGTAAATTAAAAGACGATTGAAAGTATGAGAATCCCAAGGAGGTATGAGAGGATGGGGACTGAAGACAGGTGGAAAGATTAGATTTGGGCAAGTGGAAAACGTTTTCCACTGAGATAGGGAGGAAAGGTTTTTATGGGTGAAGGTAAGTTGAGAGAATTCTTACCAATGGATTTATTTTTTAATTAAGGTGGAAGCAATTAAGCAATTTGAGACCTGAAGCCAAAGATTGGACAGGCTGCAGAGACAAATTAGACAAGGGCTGAATAGGAGTAAGAGGTAGAATCCAGGGCTTCTCTAAGGAAAGAGACCAGGAATCTATAGTGATACCAAACTGCAAGGTTCTATGATTTTCTACAGTGTGTCTCTGAGAATCCAAAATTTGGATTGACCTAGACTTGAGGTTTTGATGGGAAGGATAAGAGGGCAGGGCTGCTGTGATTAATGATGAGAGAGTGGTTATACTGGTGAATTGTGGGCCTAGGCTGGGTATGAAAGGACAGAGGAGAGCTGTTGGATTCAGAGAGTCCTTAGTGGTCCAGGGATGGAAGATCAGAGAAAAGATATTTGATGAATATAAGAGTAAGAGAGCCGAAAGGCTAGTAGGTTTGGTCAAGAAGTAATATTCTGGAGTCTGGTGTGTAAGATTTGAGAAGATAAACAGTTCTATGGAATTGGGTTGCTAAAGCAGAGGAGGTGAGCTAAAGAAGTCAGAGGTCAGGATGTTAGAGGGGTTATCCACAGCTGTGCTTCTGAAGTCACTCAAGACGATGGTGGGACAAAGAGCAAAGAGAAAAACCACAATCCTGGTGTCAAGTGTTAGTAAAAGTGGGGAAATAATCGGAACTGTAGTAGATAACAGGGTTAGAAAAGGTAGACTATCTAGATGGCATGGTGTTCTGCCATCTAGATATTCTATACCTAAATATTGTGCTATGGGGTTTGGAAGAAGAATGACTTCCATGTGACAGAGGTTGTAGAGCACATGGACTCCTTGGAGGACCCTGCTTCCGTTGAAGAAGGAGGGGAGACTATTCAGTCTCTTGTTGAGGGTATAGGGTGATTTGTTTACAATGGGAGGAACTATGTAAAAAGAAACTGAGCAGCAATGAGAGAACAGACTTTGCAGGGGAAGCCACAGAGCAGAACTGGAATGAGAATCTGGGGACTTTTACATTCAAAATGGCGGTGAAAGATGCTTGCGGCAGCAGGTATTAATTACTCCCTCCCCATTTTGACTGGTTAATAGGTTAGCCATGGTTTAGGTCAATATGTAATGGACCTGTGCTCAGTGTTGTTGGGAAGCTCATTAACATGATAAAGTTAGCCCTAGTGTGAACAGGGAAGAAGAGGAAAGAGGGGCTTCTATACCCAGTGAAGTGTAAGGATTATTTTCTTCTTCCTTTTACTTGTACCTCTCCTGCATCCTTTTTTATGTACGTACAGTGCTAATAGAAAAGCAGTCATGGTTATTAGAATCATGTAAACTGCTCCCCTGATAAATTGCTTTTATAATACACCTTTAAAGTTAGTCAGCAAGGTTGTTTGTATACTTTGACATGTTCATTTATATTTATTGGATTTTTCTCTTGTTTTTGATATTTGAAATATTACTGAATAATGGCTTATGACTACTTATGAGGAAGCATACCAACACACACAGTGGTAAGCGCACATTTTTTTATAAAGGAATCACCCTTATCTACCTGGAGTTTTTAAAAAATTAATTTAAAATATTGATAAATAGTAAGCATTCTCAGTGGTTTTATTACGTACCGTGTGTGTGCTGTTTTTGTGCTCTTTATTACACTCTACTTAGGATGTTTCTTAAACACTGGCTTTGAGATAAGAGTGATAATTATTTGTTGGCATGTAAAGTTTTAAACACAACAAATAAATGCTTTTTAAATGCCAAAGAGAATGGCGAAAAATGAAAATTAACAAAATATTCACACTTGCTGAAGCCTTCATAAGGTGTGAATGTTGAAAGCTGGTAACTTTACATCAGTTGGTTCCTTTGTTATTTCTTTCATTATTTTATAAACTTTAAAACTTCATTCAGGAAAGGACTCTCTCCCACCTCTCCCCAAATAAAAAGAAGATACCAAAACTAGTTTAAAGTAGCTCAGTGCTGATACTAATCTCAGGTTAGGAGTGAACTGAATGTCCTACCATTTATATGGGTTATGAAAGCAGCAATCAAGTAGCCACTTAAGCAAAAGAAGTAAGTAAAATATTATGCTCTCTAACACCAGGAACATATGTCATCTTAGAGCATAGGAGGCCCTCGCTGACACTAAAGGGCCTGCTCAGCACTTCTGGCTCCCACAGACAGTTGTCCTCACAGACACTTTAAAATTGAGTTATTGTGTGTTTCTCTCAGCTTTAGTGGCATGAACACTGAGGGTGCATTCTAAAGCAGGTCTAAAGCAGTGTTTGTGGGCTGATTGATTTAGGCACACTTCTTCTAAGAGGGAGTATCCAGAGAACATGATCTTGCATGTGGAAATGTCCATTTAAGGAATCACACAGTTGCCAACACTGCCACTGGTTATTTTAGGCTGTCAAAGGAGGAATGAGAAAAAAAATGAATATGGATTTCAAAAGGCTGAGCTGATGATGAAGAAAGGTGTGGGTGCCTGTGATACGTTATTGACCTCTGCAGAAGCGTTCTGATGACAGTGACAAGCACAGCAGATGCTCGGGTAAATCATGACCTCACCCACACAGAGCATGACTACCACAAGGAGGAGGTGTATGGTGCCACCCACTGGTTTTGTTCTATATATTTAAATTTTTTCACTCATTTTTTTTGAATAGGTAACTGTTAGGAATTGAATTGTGTTACCACAAAACGTGTTGGAATCCTAACTCCTATACCTTTGGATGCAATCCCATTTGGGATTTTTTTTTGTTATGTAAGTTTAGGGTGTGTCTTAATCCTACCCATTTTTGAGATATAAAAAGAAGAGATTAGGCATAGATACAAGCAAGCCCAAATGGGGAAAGATAGATGCTACATGGAAATCACCAAGAAGAATACTAGAAAAGCTGAGATAAGGATTTTGTCCCAGAGCCGAGAGAGCCTTCCCCTAAAGCCTGTGCCCTGAATTTAGACTTCTAGCCTCCTAAGCTCTGAGAAAATAAATTTTTGTTCCTTAAAGCTACCCAGTTGTGCTATTTTTCTTATAGTAGCACTAAGAAACTAAGACGGTACTGCACTCCGATAGTGTAAAATTAGAAAGTCTCCTTTCCACTCCTATCCTCCAGACACCCAACTTTCTTCCATATGGGCAACCATTGTTTATACTTTAAATAAATACAACCAATATGGGGGTATACAGTATTTGTTCTGTAACTTGATTTTTTGTACTTAAAAATAAATCTTAGAGGCAATTCTATATCAATACATAACAGATACAATTTTTTCCTTTTTATGATCACATAATATTCCATTACACTAAAGAATACATATTCCTCATTGATGATTATTTGGATTGTTTCCAGTGTTTTACTCTTAGAAATAGTACTGCAATGAATAAAATAACATTTTGCATGAATGAAGGCATACCATCAGAATATATTCTTTGAGCTAGAATCCGAGAGCTTGCCCATTTGTAATTTTAATAAATAATCTCCAAATTATACTCCCATCAGCTATTACGAGAAAACCTATTTTTCTTCACTTGCACTGAATCAGTGCCTTATCAAATTTTTGGATCTTTTTGCAAAATGATAGCTTTAAAAATCAGAATATAGTTTTAATTTGCATTGGTCTTAATATGAGTCAGTTAAGCATCTTTTCCTATGTCAAGAACCACTTGCATTTGTTTTTGTGTGTATTTCCATTTCTGTATTAATTATTTCACCCCAGTTTTCTAATGGATTGTTGGTTTTGTCTTAGGAGTGCTTAGTGGTTTTAAATCCAAAAAAAAGTTTGAAAAGTCCCTTTTAGGCAAATAAGTTTTCCCTGTATGATTGTGCTAATTCTCTCCAGAGTAGGAGAAATGATTTCTACTTTTAATTTGTGTTCACTTATAAACTTGCATTAGAACCAAATTACCACCTGTGCTGACCTGAGTGCTCATTTCGTACAGTGAGAGGTAACTCTCTCAAAAATGAAGTGCATGTTCATATTTTCAAGAAATGGGAGAGTAGTTAAGCAATAACATTTAGGAAAAAAAATTTATAGTCTGTAAAATCAGAAAGCTCTTTATTAGTAGTAAGGTTCTTGTATAAAAGCATTATTTCTTTTATATTGGAAGATTGTAAAATCTACAAGGGCGACTTTGGCAATTTAGGAATTGTTTATTATGTGAGATTGTAACATTTTAGGTGTTGTTGTTGTTTCTAGTGCACCAAGTCTAGTGTCATTTCTCCTAGAAATTCTTACAGACAAAATAAATATGGCAGAGGTTAACAGCTAGCTAAAGGTAGATTTCACCTGGAATATTCATTAATAATATATTTTATAGGTAGCATATGGTAACATTGTTATATTAATTCTGGATGAATTTTTTTCTTGTTAAATTTTTTTGAAAGTGTTTCATTTTAATTAGTCTCTTATATAAGCCATGATTTCAAAAAGGGAAATAATGTAATGCCTCCTACTACGTATTTACTGTAGAAGAAGGAATATAAAGACTGCCTATAATGGCTCTGTCAAACACAATACCCTACTGACTAGTAGTAATGATTTGATAGAAAGGATACTTTCCTCCTTGACATCAGAAGAAAACTAGTGCTGGACTTTGAAACAAACAATAGTCTTCAGGATTCCTGTAAAAGAAACTACCTGAAATTTATAGCAAGATAATAGATACATAGGTAGATTTTTAAATTATTTTTATGTAGTGTTCATCTCTAAGAGGTAAAAGAGAGAAGAGTTTTCTTCACTTTCATATCCAGCTAAACTATGATTGTCCTGAAATCACTTTCATTCAGACTGTTAGATGTATAGTTTTAACTCTGATTTCCTTTGTTGTTTGTGTGCTTAAATTAGCATTTAATAAGTGGTAAGTGTGTGCCAGTACTTTTTATAATACATCTCCTTCAATCTTCACAAAAATAAAAAAAAGGACTATCATTAGCCCCATTTTACAGATAAGGACACTGAGATTCTGTGAAGTCAATTAATTTGCTACTACCCTACTAGTAAGTAGCAGGACTAGAGCTTAAACCTAGACTGATCTGACTCCAACCACTTAGTGACTATAACCACTGCCATTTTAGCAATAGAGCTCTGTCTTAAATAAAATCTTACACAGAACCATGAGTGATATTCAAAATATTTTATAATCAGCATAGCCAAATCACTGAAAAATCATAAAATTTTAATCTAAATAGATGCCTACAAACAATTGCTGAGTATCAGCTCAGTAAATTTAGAAAGATAAAATGGAGGTATTCCGATTAAAGCTAGTATGGAAGGCCAGTGATTCACCCCTGTGGTCTGCCTGTCACACCCTTTTGGAAGAAGCACCTTCCTTCCTCATTTCCCCCTCAGGACTTGATATTAAATAAAGAAAGAAAGAAAAAAACTCTCATAAACCCTCACACTGTTTGTGTTAATCCACAGTCTAATAGAAAAACTTACATTCCTCTTATTTGTACTCTTTATGAATAACTGGATATAAGGTATCCAGTTATTTAAAATATCATTTGCCTAGACCTATTCTAATTTTTCGAGTGTCATTTCATAAGGAAAGCTTTCCTCACACATTTTAACGTGCAACTGCTGGGAAGTACATGCATGCTCTTTATGGTCACTTACTGAATGATCACCAACTATATGCTTAGCTCAAAATTACTTTTCATTTTAAAACATTATATAGAGAGCATGATGTCCAAAAGGGGATTTGACTTTAAACATTTATGATTCATTTATTTAAATAGTTACCAGGTAAACTACACGGTGGGAGAAGGACCCTTGAATGTTGTTCTTAATGTAAGAAGGCCAGGCAGAGTCAGATACAGAAAAGAATGTAGGACAAGCCTGGAAATTGTGAACCATCATGTATTTGGGCCTCAGTATTTCAGGGATTGAGCTAATTAGTGTTCTAATTTTTTTTTTCCCCCACAAAGGACTTCTAGTAGCTTACTAGAAAAAGGAAACAATTAAAATAAGGGTTGTTATTGTTGTTGTTTGCCGTTGAGTCAATTCTGACTCATAGCAATCCTATAGGATGTAGTAGAATGCCATAGTGTTTCCTAGGCTGTAATTATTACGGAAGCAGCTCGCCAGGTCTTTTCTCCCATGGAGCTGCTGGGTGGGTTCAAACCACGGAACTTTCTGTTAGCAGCCAAGCACTTAACTACGGCACCACCAGGACTCCTTAAAATAATGGTAAAGGAACACAAATCAAAACCGGAATTGAATAGGGAAAGGGCAGAAAGAGTAGGATAGAGAAGAGGCAGTAGAAGAGACCAGAAATCGTATTCTGTGCTCCATGGCACTCCAAATGAGCACAAAGTGGTATTCTGTGTTTCGCAGTGGTCAAGGTTAAAAGAGAAAAGGGATTCAGTTAGCTAATTCCCCTTTACTAATTTAGAAATATACTGATATATGGGAAGAGACTGTCTTTTTATTACCACTGAGCTCTAAAAGAAGCTTGTTACACAGGAATTTGTATAAGGAGTGGCTGTATCAATATATATTGGGGTCATCTATTTTGGGATATAAAATTAATATTAGGAGTATGCTATATACAAAAACAATGGCTCTGTTTTTGTCTCAATGCATAAGTTTTGCAGGTTTATCTTACAAGTTCTTGTATGATGAATGACTTTAATCCTTATAATATCATCATATACATATTAATCTCTAGGAAATTATTTTTTGTTTCAATGATTGTATTAGTCAGGGTTCTCCAGAGAAGCACAACCAATATGATACAGATAGATAGATAGGTAAGGTAGGTAGGTAGATAGAGAGAAAGAAACAGAGATGGAGACAGAGAGATTTATATTAAGGAATTCGTTCACACCATACTGGGGACTGGCAAGTACGAAACCCATAAGGGCAAGCAGCAGGCTGGAAACGTAGGCAGAATTTCTTTGCTACAGTCTTGAGGCAGAATTCATTCTTCTCCAGGAAACCTCAGTTTTTGCTCTTAAGGCCTTCGGCTGATTAGATGAGGCCCGCTCACATTATTGAGGGTAATCATTACTTAAAGTTAGCTGATTGTAATGTTAATCATATCTTTACAATACCTTCACAGCAACATCTAGATTCATGTTTGACCAAATAATTGGGCACTATAACCTACCCAAGTTAAAAAATAAAATTAAGCATCACAATGCCATTCGAGAAATTTTTATTGTGTGCCTGTTCCGTGCCAGGCACTGCAATAGGCTCAGAAACTGCAAAGCAAAACAACCATACTCTCTGTCTTTGTGAGAATTACAGTTTATAAATCAAAAGGCAATAAAAATAAAATGTGGCAGGTGTTCCAGTTAAGGAAGAACAAGGTAATATGACAGCAGATGGCACCTGACAAAATCTAAAGCTGTGCTTCCTAAGTTTTTATTTCCTGAATTTGTACATTTTTTTGTAAAATTGAGATCAGCATAGGTTGCCAATATTTTATTAGCCAAGAAGAGAAAGTTTAAAAAGAAAAATATGAAGTATTGTTTTCTAACATCGTTTCATTAATTGCACATTTTAAAATAAAAACGTAGGAAGGATATAGTCTTAGAAAAGGAAAGACTTTCGTTAGAAAATACAAAAAGACAACTGCAGTCTTAACCTGATATATATATTTCAGGAGGTAGCATATGATCAAGAACCGTTGGTACTGAAGGAAGAAGTCTAAGATGCACTAAAGACATTGATGAAAAATAAGGCTCCAGGAATTGACAAAATACCAATTGGGATATTTCAACAAGCAATGCAATGCTGGAAGCGCTCATTCATCTATGCCAAAAATTTGGAAGACAGATACCTGGCCAGCGGGTAGGAAGAGATCCATATTTTTGTCCATTCTAAAGACAGTTGATCCAACAGAATGCACATCATCGAACAATATCATTAATATCACATGCAAGTAAAATTTTGCTGAAGGTAATTCAAAAGCAGTTGCAGCAGTACGTCAACAGGAAAATGCCAAAAATTCAAGCTGGATTCAGAAGAGGGATATCATTGCTGATGTCAGATGGATCTTGGCTGAAAGCAGAGAATATCAGAAGGGTGTTTGTGTGTGCTTTCTTGACTATGCAAAGGTGTTCTACTGTGTGGATCATAACAGATTATGGATAACATTGGGAAGAATGGTAATTCCAGAGCACTTAATTGTACTCATGAGGGAATTTGTACACAGACCAAGTGGCAGTAGTTCTAACAGAACAAGGGGATACTACATGGTTTAAAATCAGGAAGGGTGTATATCATGGTTGTATCCTTTCACCATACTTATTCAATCTGTGTGCTGAGCAAATAATTTGAGAAGCTAGACTGTATGAAGAAGGACGTGGTATCAGGAGTGGAGAAGACTCATTAACAACCTGCAATATGCAGAAGACACAACTTTGCTTGCTGAAAGTGAAGAGGACTTGAAGCGCTTACCAATGAAGATCAAAGACTACAGCTTTCAGTATTGATTACACCTCAACATAAAGAAAACAAACATCCTCACAACTAGACCAATAAGCAACATCATGATAAATGGCGAAAATATTGAAGTTGTCAAGGATTTCATTTTACTTGGATCCACAATCAACACCTATGGAAGCAGCAGTCAAGAAATCAAACGACGTATTGCACTGGGCAACTCTGCTTCAAAAGACCTCTTTAAAGTTTTAAAAAGCAAAGATATCACTTTTAGGACTAAGGTGCGCCTGACCGAAGCCGTGGTATTTTCAATATGCATGCAAAAGCTGGACAATGAATAATGAAGACCAAAGAATTGATGCATTTGAATAATAATTAAGGTGTTGGGGAAGAATATTGAATATACCATGGGCTGCTAGAAGAAGGAACAAATCTTTCTTGGAAGAAGTACAGCCAGAATGCTCCTTAGAGGTGAGGCTGGCGAGACTTCATCTCATGTACTTTGGACTTATTATTAGGAAAGACCAGTCCCTGGAGAAGGAAATAATGCCTGATAAAGTAGAGGGTCAGCAAAAAAGAGGAAGACCTTCAACGAGACGGACTGATACAGTGGCTGCAACAATGGGCTCAAGCATAGCAACAATCGTGAGGATGGCGCAGGACCAAGAATTGTTTCATTCTGTTGTACATAGATAGGGTCGAACTGACTTAATGGCACCTAACAAAAACAACATAATATTATATAAATATTAATGTAATATATATATTATTGTTATGTGTCATTGAGTTGATTTTCAACTTATAGCGACCCCATATGACAGAACAGAAGTGCCCCATAGGGTTTTCTAGGCTGTAATCTTTGTGGAAGCAGATCACCAGGTCTTTCTTCTGCAGAGCTGCTGGGTAGGTTCGAACTGCCAACCTTTCAGTAGTAGCCTAATGTTTAATTCTTGTACCATGAGAGTTCCTTATTATATATATATATTTATACCAAAAAACCAAACCTGTTGCTGTTGAATCAATTCCAACTCATAGCAACCCTATAGGATAGAGTAGAACTGCCCCATAGGGTTTCCAAGCAGCAGCTGGTGGATTCGAACTGCTGACCTTTTGGTTAGCAGCTAAACACTTAACCACTGTGCCACCAGGGCTCCATATATA
>NW_004444046.1:8233444-8256216 GCF_000243295.1 Trichechus manatus latirostris | reverse complement strand
ATATATATATGTATATATATGAACATGTAGAGAGAGAAAGAAAGAGCCCTGGTGGCCCAGTGATTTTATATATATATTTACAACATGCCAAAGAATTACAACAAAACTTGATTTTAAAGGCAATTTGTGGAAAGTACTACAAAAAGCAAACATGATATCATGAAGAGAGTAACAAGAGGGGACTACTTCAGAAGAGAGGGCAGGGAACTCTCCTCATAAAAGGTAGAGCATTTAAGCCAAGGCCTAAAGGTTGAGCATAAACCAGACAGGCTATGAGAACGGAAACAAGACATTCTCTGTCAGAAATGTTTAACACTGTCCTCTCTGCATTAGTTTTCTATGGCTGTTGTAACAGATTACCACAAGTTTAGTGGCTTAAACAAGGCTTTTTTTAAATCTTACAGTCAGAAATTGGTCTCATTAGGCTAAAATCAAGATGTTGACAAGGCTGAGTTCTTTTGGGGGTGCTTCAGGGAAGAATTTGTTCCCTTGCCTTTTCAAGCTCCTAGAGGCTTTCTCCATTTTTTGGTATATGGCCCCTTATTCCGTCTTCAAAGCTAGCATCGTCAAACGTCTCTCTCACTCTGACACTGCCTCTTCTGCCTCCCTCTTCCACATTTAAATAACCCTTGTGATTACATCTGGCTCGCCTGGATAACTTAGGATAATCTTATCTAAGATCAGCTGAGTAACAACCTTAATTCCATCTGCAACCTTAGTTCTCCCTTGACATGTAGCCTAACGTATTGATAGATTAGAATGTAGATATCTTTGAGAGGCCATTATTCTACCTACCACACTCTCTGACTAATGTATAACACTGTATGTGCTAAACTGCCTCCTTCTTAACTAGTGGTTTCTCCAGAACTGTAAAGAATATGAGGTTTTACTTTATTTCCAAGCTAACAAATTAGTCTGCCTGAGTTCATGGATGGTGGTAGAAGACATGAGACTCTGGAGTCACAGACAAAGGACTTTATTACTTGTGGCACAGTAAGCAGCATGAGAAACAGCACATTGCATCAGTTCCCCTTTTCCCAAAGTCCTACATGGTGATGCAGATGAGACCAGATGGACACCTGGGTTACAAGAGAGGAACCCAAATCTTAGGGAACCTGAATATTTTATAAGGGACAGTAAGCATGCCTGCCCATTGCCACTACCTCTAACTTCCAAGGCTGTTCATTATACAAACATCCTTGGAAAGACAATCCAGAAAAAATCATGGTTAGTGTTTTGCCTGCAAGATGTGCAAACATGCTAGAGACCCATGAAGATTTGTCTTCCAATCTGTTGTGCTGTATCTACATTTAATAACCTGGTCTACAGTGTCTCAAATGTAGAACTTAGTCCTTCCTTCTTCAGCATTTGAAAACCAAAGTTTTAAGTTAAATGATTTGTTTTTCTTCTTTTAAATACGATTTTTCTCAACATCTTTAGCTCAATCTCCATTATTTATACGTTTTCATTTAAACATTTTTCTAGTGCCTACTCTGTTCCTTGTTACTGTTTTATTGTCAGATAATTCTATATGAATACATGTTGATTTTTCTGGCTAATTTAGTTTTAAAAAATAATTAATGTAAATGACAGCTTGACCTCAGTTCATAATTAGGAAATAAATGTTAGCAAATTTACTAATTAGGGTCCTGATACAAACAAGTAATTATGAAGAAAACTAGGGGCCAATATTACCTTGATGTGAAATGTCAGTCTCTGAAAACAGTGACAGAGAGGTCTTCACTAAGAGGTAGAAGACAGATGAATTCATTTCTACATGTTAAATCCAAACCCATTTTGACAGCAAGTAATGACAGCGACAAATTAAACAGGTGAAGCCAAATAAACAAATGATTACATTTGACTTTATAAGTATCAACATTTATGTATTTTGCTAAGGTGTCAAGTCCCTGTTTTTACTGACATTCTTTTAAGTTAAAGCTATTGATGACATACGTTTCATGTTGTAAGGGCAGAGAAGGCTACAAAGAGATATTAAGCTGTCTAATGATTAAAAAGAACTAGGTCAAAAGAAAAAGTAAATTGCAAAAAATATGCATTATCCTGTGTGTGCAGAAATAATGGTAGTAGATGCATATCAATAAGACGTGTTATTTGAGCAACTTTTTCCCCAGAAGTGTTAACACTTATGGTGAGTTGCCCGGTTTTCCCACGTAATTATTTTCAAGGCCACCATTAAGATGTCAGACCAAAGGCGAGGTGACTGTCTTTATGCATAGCACAGAGTTGCTCAGAAGCCAACTAGATTATATTTATATTTTACGTATGCAGTGATCACAATCTTGCCACTCGTAACTTTTGACTCCATTAATGGTTCTGAAAAACTGAAGTAGAGCACCATACCTACTTTTCCCACATCCTTGGCCTATAATATATCATTGATACTACTTTAAATTTATCAATTTGAATAGACCAACAAAAGAAGCACTTAGGAGTTGCCAAGGAGAGTGCCAAAGTGCAGCCACTCTTCTTGACAGGTAAAATGCTGCAGCAATTCAGTGCAAGCCATTTAGGAATGAATGGCTATCAGAAAACCTACATTTTAAATCTGGCTCCTCCCCATGCTATCTCTGCATACTATCTAGGAGACTGCTAAGCTTCAATTTCCTCATTCACAAAGGAAGGATAAAAATGTGTTCCCGTCTTTGATCTCAAGATCACATAATGTGTTTGTGGAAGCACCTTAACTCATATATGTAAGGCTTTTTCTTTTTTCGGTCTGTATTTCATTCTCTTAGTTTTATTTTTGTTTTGTGATTTTCTTTGAGCGAGTCCTTCAGCACCTGTTAACATCAGTCCCTTAGTCTCTGGGTGGGGCAAATGGTTAAGTACTGGACTACTAGCTGAAAGTTTGGCTGTTGGAACCTACCCAGGGGCACCTTGGAAGACAGGCCTGGCAGTCTGCTTTCGAAAGGTCACATCCTTGAAAATCTTAAGGTGCAGTTCTACTCTGCACACACCGAGAGAATCAACTTGACGGCAACCAACAACAACATCCAGTGGAAAGGTCCCTCAGCAGCACAAACAGTTAATACTCACCTGCTAACCTAAAGGGTGGCAGTTCAGATCCACCCAGGGGTGCCACAGGAGAAAGGCCTGACCATCTGCTTCTGTAAAGATTACAGCCAAAAAAATCCTATGGAGCAGTTCTACTCTATAACGCATGGGGTCGCCATGCGTCACACTTGAAAGCAACAAGTCTTTTTGTTTTTGTTTTTTATCCAGTTGAAAAGCAACGAGTGTGATTACAAATGATAATTTATGGCCTGCTCAGGTCAGAAATCTCAGTGCAAGTCTCACGATCACAGCCACACCTTTGCCCTGCCTGTCCAAGTCTGCGTGTGCCAAGGCAGGAGGAGCCCATGCATCTGCATTTCATTGGTGCTTTCCTATTCCCTACGGCCTGGTGTCCTAATCTCCTCCCTCTTGCTCCTCATTTTCCCATTAGTGTCTTCCTTGTCCCCCATTTTGATGAAGCTCACCACAATATGCCCCTAATTATGACAGCTCCTTATCCCTGCCTTTCAAGTTGCAATGAAAACTGCCACCACCATTTCTTCATGTCCCTCAACTCACAGGGATGCCCCACTTCAGAGACTCGCTGCTTGTCTCCTGAAGAAGCTAATGGGTCCTTATCTTTGTCTTTGCTGACTGCTGTCATTGATACAGGCAATCATGTGCTCCATCTTAGTTGTTAAGTTCCTGGTCCTCCCTGCCTCGTCTGCCTCCTGGTTCTTTCCTAAAGCTTCCTTTTAGGTAGTAATTTCCTCAGTCATCCACAGATAATAACATTTCAATAGTGAAGCTGAGATAAACTTGCTGGGGCCATCTGATGTGGCCTCCTGCCTCTGGAGGAGGAGAGACTGCTTCACACAAGATGTATGTTTTCATATCTTCTTTCAGTGTTTCCTCTAACTTCTATTCACATCCTAAAGTGAATTAATACTCTGAAGGTAAGTTCTTCCCTTATGTCCAAACCATTATCCACTGATTTAGTTTCAGTGTTATGTTTCCTGTTTAATCATTTCTGGAGAAGTTATTTCTTACTTATTGTTGTTGTTCTCAAGCGGTTGGTCTTTCCTGATGACATGTCCAAAAGAAGCGGGCCCAAGTCTCACTATCCTCGCGTCTAAGGAGCATTCTGGTTATATTTCTTCTTCTAAGACTAGTTTGTTCATTATTCTGGTAGTCCACGGTATATTCAATGATGGATTTCTTAGGAAGGCCATAAGAAATAAGGAATCTCAAAATTCAAAAGTCATCTAGTCATCTACTTTTTAAAATACCATCACTGCCAGTGGGCCGTACCAGCTGAAATGGAATTCACTTCATCCCAGGTGGTCCATCCATTTTTAATCAGCCTTGACCACTAGAAATGTTTCACCTGAATCACTGAAATCTGCCTTCCACCCTCTGGTTATACTTCCTCCCCTCAAGACATCCCAGTAGCTTCCAGGGTCAGACACTTCGCCTGTCTAGTACCACTGGTCACTTTTTTCTCTAGCACCTAGCACAGAGCCTTAAACATAATTCTTAAGAAGCATGTGTGGACGAATGGATGTTGTTAGGTGCTGTGGAGTTGGTTCTGACTCATAGAAACCTATGTACAACAGAATGAAACAGTGCCTGGTCCTGCACCATCCTATCAATCACTGCTATGTTTGAGCCCGTTGTTGCAGCCACTATGTCAATCCATCTCACTGAGGATCTTCCTCTTCCTTGCTGACCCTCTACTTTACCAAGCATAATGTCTTTCTGCAGGGACTGGCCCCTCCTGATAACATGTCCAAAGTACAGGAGACAAAATCTCGACACCCTTTCTTCTAAGGAGCATTCTGGCTGTACTTCTTCCAAGACAAATTTGTTTGTTCTTCTGGCAGTCTATGGTATATTCAGTATTTTCTCCAACACCATAATTCAAAGGCATCAATTCTTCTTCCGTCTTCCTTATTCATTATTCAGCTTTCGCATGCATATGAGGTTATTGAAAATACTATGGCTTGGGTCAGGCCCAACTTAGTCCTTAAGGTGACATCTTTGCTTTTTAACACTTTAAAGAGGTCTTTTGCAGCAGATTTGCCTAATGCAATAGGTCTTTTGATTTCTTGACTGTTGCTTCCATGGGTGTTGATTGTGGATCCAAGTAAAATTAAATCCTTGACAATTTCAATATTTTCTCTATTTATCATGATGTTTCTTATTGGTCTAGTTGTGAGGATTTTTATTTTCTTTATGTTGAGGTGTAATCCATACTGAAGGCTGTAGTCTTTGATATCATCAGTAAATGCTTCAAGTTCTCTTCACTTTCAGCGAGCAAGGTTGTGTCATCTGCATCTCGCAGGTTGTTAATGAGTCTTCCTCCAATCCTGATGCCGTGTTCTTCTTCATATAGCCGAGCTTCTCAGGTTATTTGGTCAGCATACAGACTGAATAAAAATTGTGAAAAGATACAACCCTGATGCACACCTTTCCTGATTTTAAGTCACGCAGTATCCCCTTGTTCTGTTTGAATGACTGTCCCTTGGTCTAAGTACAAGTTGTTCATGATCAGAATTAAGTATTCTGGAATTCCCATTCTTCACAATGTTATTCATAATTTGTTATAATCCACACAGTCAAATGTCTTTGAATAGTCAATCAAACACAGGTAAACATCTTTCTGGTATTGTCTGCTTTCAGCCAAGATCCATCTGACATCAGCGATGATATCCCTCATTCCATGTCCTCTTCTGAGTCTAGCTTGAATTTCTGACAATTCCCTGTCAATATACTGCTGCAACTGCTTTTGAATTATCTTCAGCAAAATTTTACTTGTGTGTATATTAATGCTATTGTTTGATAATTTTCATATTCTGTTGGATCACCTTTCTTTGGAATAGACACAAATATGGATCTCTTCCAGTCAGTCGGCCAGGTAGCTGTCTTCCAAATTTCTTGACATAGACGAGTGAGCACTTGCAGCGTTGCATCCGTTTGTTGAAACATCTCAATCGGTATTCTGTCAATTCCTGGAGCCTGGTTTTTTGCCAATGCCTGCAGAGCATCTTGGACTTCTTCAGTATCATCAGTTCTTGATCATATGCTCCCTCCTGAAATGGTTGAACGTTGGCCAATTCTTTTTGGTACAGTGACTTTGCATATTCATCAGTTCATTAGATGAATGAATACATGCATGCATAAATGAATGAATGAATATAGGCTAAGTTCTCTTCTACAGGACAGTCCTTTGTATCTAAGACATCTATGATATATAATCTAGTCTTTTCCAGGCTGGAAGTCCTTAATTTGTTTACTCATTTCTCATAATAAAAGGTTTCAAGTTCGGTACCTATACAGTTCCCTTCTTCTGATCTTTCTCCAGCATATCTAAATACATCTAGGTAAACATTAAAAAAATATTAAATATACATTTTGTGTATAGAATTGTATATAATCATATATAACCAAACTCATTGTGCTTAAGTTCAATTTAGACTCGTGGTGACCCCATGTGTTACAGAGCAGAATTGCTCCATAGGGTTTTCTTAGCTGTCATCTTTACAGAAGCAGATCACTACATATATATATGGAAAGCTGCAGCGGTCTACCTAGGGGCGGGGAGAGGGCAGGTAGGATGCATGCCCTGAGTGCTGCCTGCGTGCCCTGGGCACCACTTGAGGCAAGGCGCCAATAATCACTTTCTATTGACCATCACAATTCCCATCACCAGCTGTGAGAGATCATTCAGCAATTTAACACTAATTGCCCTAGGTGCTATCTTCTATAGATAGGCCCCTGGGGAGCCCTGGTGGCACAGTGGTTAAGAGCTATGGCTACTAATCAAAAGGTCAGCAGTTCGAATCCACCAGTCACTCCTTGGAAATTTTATGGGGCAGTTCTACTCTGTCCTATAGGGTCGCTATGAGTCCCTAGTGGTTCAGTGGTTAAAGCGTTTAGCTGCTAACCCAAAGGTCAGTGGTTTGAACCCACCAGCCGCTCCATGGGAGAAAGATGTGGCAGTCTGTTTCTGAAAAATATTAAACCCAAAAAACCAAACCCATTACTGTCCAGTCTATTCTGACTCATAGTGACTCTGTAGGACAGAGTAGAACTGCCACATAGGGTTTCCAAGGCTGTACATCTTTACGGAAGCAGACTACCACATCTTTCTCCCACAGAGTGGCTGGTGGGTTCCAACCACAGACCCTTCAGTTAGCAGCCCAACACTTATACAGCTTTGGAAACCCTATGGGGCAGTTCTACTCTGTCCTACAGAGTTGCTATGGTCCACTCTATGACAACAGGTTTGGGTATAAATATATACTTCAGTTAGTTTACTTTTCTAAATAAATAAAGCTACACCAAAGTACAGAGCATGAGTAAACAAAAACTAATTAAGAGCAGTCTCATTAATTTATAACAAATATACTCTGGCACTCTAAATCTACTCACAGCTAGGTGGTTTTACTTAGTATTTTTAAATTAATCTTCATTTTGGGACAGAAGCTTTGTTATAATATCATTAAACTATTTTTAAAGGAAAAAATTCAACAATAATTCTACGACCTTACAACAGCTGTTATAATTTTTCTGTTTTCCCCATCTTATCCTTACATAAAAATAATCCTAAGTTATGATAATTATGTGGTATATATTTTGCATTGCATTTTTTGCTTAATATTATATTGTACATAATTTTCATGTTCTTTTCAATCTTTATTGTTATACTTTCATTGACGTCAGAGAACTCCATCAATTTGATATAGCCTAACCATTTTCTAATTATTGGTTATTTAAGATGTTTCTAGTTTTTTCTCTCTTATAGAAAATGTCATTAGGAATATTTCAGACCTACGATTTTTTTCCTAAATATCTTGCCATATTTTAAAATCTTTCCTTTTCTTTATTATCATTTAAAAGGATTTTTCAATTTCTATGTGGATGAGTTTTGTTTATACGTAGGCTATATAGTTCCAGTTTTATACCAACATAGTGAAAGGCTGAAGCTTATAATATTCAACTTTTAGTTGATATTATTCATTAAGTCCTAAGATATTATCATTTTTTTATAAATGTTCCATATGTACTTTAAAAGATACGGTTCCGTTTTAAAATAACTATCATCTCTTTCATTCCATAAATATTTATAAATGCTTAATGGATGCCCGGCCTGTGCTAGGAACTGATGATATAATAGTGAACAAAGCAGATCCTTTATGGCATTTAAAGTCTTGCAAGGAATGAAACCAAATCAAACCAGTTGCCGTTGAGTCTACCCCAACTCATAGTGCCCTTATGTGTGTTAGAGTAAAACTGTATTCCATAAGGTTTTCAATGGTTACATTTTTCAGAAGTAGATTTCCAGGACTTTGTTCTGAAGTGCCTCTGGGTGGACTCCAACTTCCAATTCTTTGGTTAGCAACTGAGCATGTTAACTGTTTGCATTACTCAGGGACTCCAGCAAGGAATAAAAAAATGAAAATAAACTGTGATGGTGGTTATGATAGCACCATGGAGACACTACCACCCTTAGACCTAGGTTAAAAAGCCCCTGCCTTTGGCCCTGGTTTCAGAAAACCCTACTCTGGCCCTCCCTACTCTGGCCCTGCACCCCTCCTCCCCAGGCAAAGAGGTTTGGGGACATCTGTGGGGCATCCTAGACATGCCCACCTGGAGCCCACAGCCCCCTTATAGACCCACCTCTGGTTACCAGGAATGTCACAAACCCCCACTCAAACAGCTCAAATGCACTTCCAGGACGAGAGCAAACTTCTCTGGGTCCATCTCCCTAAAGATAGACCTAGCTGCTTATGTGTGCACCAATGGGTGACTGGGGAGGTTGTGGATGATGTTTGAATGTGTGGTCTATGTTGCCACACACATGCAGGAGAAGCCTCTGGCAGTCCAGGAAGGATGCAGAGTGGAAAGGGAAGGAGGAGTGTCTACAGACTGAGGACAAGGGGCTGCGATCACTTCTCCCCGTGATTCATGTCCCCGCACAGAGCTCTGAGGATTCTGAGAATGCTAAATTTGCATCTACTTTTCCAGGTGGTTTTGGGGATATATTTGTCAAGGGAGAAGGCTGAAACATATTTTATTTAACAGTTTGTTAGCTTAATTTATAGTTTTAAAATATTTATACATATGGGATGTAGGCCTTCATTTGTATTTGCATTCATGTCCCATGCAAATGTTGGAGGAAGACCTGGTACAAGGTAATATGGTGACACCTAACAGGGAGACCTGAACTTGTGTCAAAGATCGCTCAGAGTAAGTTGTGTTTCAGCGGTGTAGATTCATCCACAGAATGTTCTAGTAATGTAATCCACCACATTTATAGGCTAAAGATGGAAACTTCATATGTTCATCTTCATAAATGCCAAAATTGCACTTAGCGAGATTCAAAAACCAATCATATTCAAATAAACTCTTGAATTCTAGAATAAAAACACACTTAGCATAATAAATAATATCCATCTGAAACTAAAACTGACATCATTCTTACATGGTAAATACTAGCAGGGTTCCCTCAAGATTTAACCAAAGACAAGGATGCAAGTATCATTCAATATACCGGTCTTAAATTTCTAGCCAATTCATTTTGACTGATGTGAATTTCCTTTCCTTTTCTGGTGGTTTGACGAACAGTTTTAAATGAGAAGACCTGTGTTTTCATTTACTTCACCACTTTTTCAAAGTCCGTTACCTCGTTCTGATTTGTAGTCATTGATGTTGCTGATCTGTATTTCCTCTTAAAGGCGTGAGTTCCAGAAAATTACCTGTCTATTAAAATACACTTTTATTTATCTCAAACTTTCTTCTTTTAGGATTCAGTGGAAGCTTCCATCTTCCTCCTTGTGATTTTGTATTTGTTTGGTCCATCATTGCCTAGAGCTGGGTGTTTAGACCAGGAAGCAACTTGTTACTCTCCCAAATGGTTCCTGTGTCTGCGTTATTAATCTGCATCAGCTAGAGGCAAATAGCATTCCCCACACCCTCCCGTTTGACACATAATCAGGAACTTGGCATAGGAAGAGAGTGGTGGTAGAAGTTCTGGCCTGGCTGGCTACGAGGAATAAGCAGTTAATCCAATATAAACAAGTCATATGGCATTTTTAATTTGAGTAAGAATACAAGTCTATTTTAAAGTTGTTTGCCTGGTCACTGCCAGGCATCTGTTAGCTACTGTGTTTGCAGATGCTCGCTCTCTCTCACGCTCTAGCGCTCTCCCACTCTCTCTCTCTCTTTTTTGCTTCTAAACTAGAAATTCCCAGTAAGGTTTTTATGTTTTGGTAATAGGGATCAAAGAATCGTTATTAACCAACAACGTTTGTAAAGACAAGACATCTTTATGAAACAGCAGTTTGAGTGTTACTTTCTGGCTGTCTCTCTCGAATTTTACAATAGAGCACTTGAAGACTGAGAGGCTGCCTGTTCTCATAGAACATTTTCAGAAAAAGTATTTCATTCCAAGCTTGTATAAGGAATAATCCTTTTCTCCCCGACAATTTAGGGCCCATGATTATTTTTTGGACATCAGCACATTTATGCAGAACTCTCCTACATTAAGTAGAAGGCATGACTTTAAGATGTGTGCCATTTTGTAAGTTCATAAA
This sequence comes from Trichechus manatus latirostris, assembly GCF_000243295.1. NCBI lineage: Eukaryota > Metazoa > Chordata > Mammalia > Sirenia > Trichechidae > Trichechus > Trichechus manatus. The sequence continues at coordinate 8,245,600 of NW_004444046.1, read as the reverse complement.
TCGGGGAATCCACTCAGAATTTGTCTAGTGGTGCCCTTATTACTTAAATTCAAAGCTTTGGCAAGATCAGAAATTGCCTGAAACTGATTCTTCCATTATTTATCAATATAATTTTGACAACAAAAGTGATCTTTAAGAAAAAAAAAAGTGGTCTTTAAGACACTATTGTCATAAAACAACAAAATTCTCCACAGGTGGCTTCTCCATACATTTCCACTGAGCCTCACTTTCCAATCACCCACTTCTCTCTTTTCCTCCCCTTCTCCATTATATACCTACAGTTCTAAGTCTCAGAAAGAGTGAGGCAAATGACAGGTAACTAAGATAGCTTCGCCCAGCTCTGGAGTTTCAGCTTAAAAGCCCACCCTTGGCTTCTCCTTCTCTAAGGGGAGGCCTCCATTCAGCTCTGAAATTTGCTTTGCTTTCTGACTCTCCAGTCTTTGCCGAGTCCCTAACCACTTGATCCTCTGTGAAAAGTCTCTACTCTTTTTTGACTCCTCCTTTCCGAAGGTATTTTAGTGATTTCTGGTAGAGATTCTAGACTGGGCCTAGGTATCTCTAACCTTAGGGCAGTTCCAAAATGCAAGCCTTGTGTGCTGTCCACTCCCAAAATTTTATTCTAGAAAATCACATCTCATACAGCTCCACACACTGAGTGGGTAATCAGGAGGAAAAAAATAAAATTACAAATAAGTCCATGACTCAGAGATAAACATTGTTGATATTTTGTTGTAAAATAAGAGTAGAACATTTAGTATAGTAGTGTAGTATAGTATTATAGCATAAGTAATACAGGAATATTTTTATACAAAAATTATTTGTTGTTTATCTGAAATTTGAATTTAACGGGGTGTCCTGTATTCTTATTTGCTAAATCTGGCAAGCCTACTTATAGCTCTTCTCCCAACAAGATTGTTTTCCCTTACACGTGCCCTCACTAATAATCCTACATTTTTCTAAAATAAAGAGCCAGTAAATTTTCATTTCAATATCTTTTAATTTTACTCAGGAAATTGATAACATTTTGCCACTCATGCATAGGGTCTCTTTCATCTATTAATTAGTAACACGTTAATGAAGAAAGTGAGAGTGATTTTAGTTTACAATTTCTGTGTTGTTGATTGGGAATTTTAGCTTTCATATGCCCTAACTGATTGATCAGTGTATACCGATTATTTCAGTTCACTCTGAGTACTAAGTAAAGTAAATAAAAGATAGTCAAGAGACTTCACAATCTTGCAAAGAGGAGACAGAGTAAATTAATGTTAAAAAGATATGAGAATAACATTGCTTCTCCTTCCCTACTGCATATAACAAAAGTGTGAGAAATGAAATTTCTGTAACCCTCTACAAGAGGAAAACAATAATTATTTTAGTGATGATCATGGAGTCCGAGTTTTTTGAAAGGGCGTTAGAGACTGTTTATTTTATTAACTTTTTTTTTTTTTTGCTTATTTTAACTAAGTATCTCGTCTTCGATGTAGCATTTCTTATTTATGTTCACCGTAATATTGTCAACAATGTGTTCTTTGAACCTAGAAGTGATTTCATGTCATAATGAAGACTGCATATAAGATATTTGTGACTTGTCAAGCTCACAAGAAATACAAAAAAATTGCACCTGAACTTCTGCCCCATCTATATCAACTCACTGTCAATCTTTTGACAGTATCATATTTCAGAGAGTAACTTTATAAATTTGGACACCTAGAGAAATTCCTTAACAAACCAAAACATCTTCAGGCTGACTTGATGGGTGGTGACATTAATAATAAAGACATTTTCTGGGTATCACAAGCAAGCAAGGTTGAAAAAATGAGTTTGTATTGTAGGCTTTTCCTTGCTCCTGTAATTCGTGTAACCACAATGAAATGGAAACTAATGGCATGAAGATTTCCTTCTGCTCGTCTGCAGACTCGTTACCTTGTACTCATCATCACCAAGGACTAGTGTGGAAGACTGTCACAAAGGCTGGGCAATGAGAGAGAGTCTGCAGCTGCTCATTGGATGCTTTCAGAAAGGGACGTGGCATCAGGACTCACAAGGAGCCTGAAGGAAGACCTGCAATACTAATTAGGGGAAAGGCAATTCTCATTCATCCGGCTTGTTCTGATATCACTTCTTGGCAATGAAAAGAGACGAAGACGATGGGCAAATCTGGCAATTGGGAAGTCGATGAGTAAAAGTGCATACTTAATATCATCTCTCCTTTCTGGTCAAAGAGGGTCTGTAATATTTTGATTATTACTTTCAGTTTTAAAATTGTATTCGAGTGGTCAGAGCTGCTCAGGTATAGCTCACAGTAAATATGACCCAGCAGCAGCCAAACTCAATCGGCGCATGTTTCTGGTCGATTCAGTCTTGAACTATATTCAACCAACTGGTATGTTTTTACCCAAGGGATTGCCCCATCCTAAAAATACGGGCACTTTTACTCTTTTTCTCAATACATTTGTCCCTTTTAACTTTGCCATGACTGCTAAGAGACAGATTCTTATAAAAAGTACTGTCTGGGTACCGGAGCTATAGTGCCAGTACTGTGTAATTATTGCTGTTAGTTGCCATAGAGTCAATTCCGGCTCGTAGTGACCCCATGTGACAGAGTGGAACTGCTTCATAGGGTTTCCTAGGTTATAATCTTTATGGGAACAGATTGCCAGGCCTATCTTCTGAGGCACCTCTGGGTGGGTTCAAACTGCCAACGTTTCAGCTAGCAGTCAATTGTTTAACCATCTGTGCCACCCAGGGTCTTACTAGTACTGTAGTAGTCAGTATTTAAAATACTACTTAAGAATACAGTGCTTAAAAGCACACCCTCTAATCTCTGCACTATGTGAGTTTGAATCCAAGCTCACTTACTTGCTATAACTTTGTGACTTTGATGAAGTCAAACTGTCTAAGCCCAAATTCTGTCATCTATAAAATGAAAATAATATTAGTACCTATCTCATACAGTGATACAGGTAATAGTCTTAGCATATGAACAGATATGTAAATATTCAGCAAATAATTGCTGTTATCCTTACATTAAAATATTATTAATAAATTTAAGTTTAAATTATAGTATACTTCATTATACTACCTCGACAGGGAACTGCCAGCAATTCAAGCAGGATTCAGAAGAGGACATGGAACAAGGGATGTCATTGCTGATGTCAGATGGATCTTGGCTGAAAGCAGAGAAGACAGAAAGATGTTTACCTGTGTTTTATTGACTATGCAAAGGCATTCAACTGTGTGTATCATAAGAAATTATGGATAACATTTCAAAGACTAGGAATTCCAGAACACTTAATCGTGCTCATGAGGAACCTGTACTTAGACCAAGAGGCAGTCATTCGAACAGAACAAGGGGATACTGTGTGGTTTAAAGTCAAGAAAGATGTGTGTCAGGGTCGTATCCTTTCACCATATTTTTTCAAACTGTATGCTGAGCAAATAATTTGAGAAGTTGGACTTTATGAAAAACGGGGCATCAGGATTGCAATAACAACCTGCAATTGCAGATGACACAGCCTTGCTTGCTGAAAGTGAAGAGGACTTGAAGCACTTACTGATGAAGATCAAAGACTACAGCCTTCAGTATGGATTACACCCCAACATAAAAGTAACAAAAATCTTCACAACCGTACCAATAAGCAACATCATGATAAATGGAGAAAAGATTGAAGTTGTCAAGGATTTCATTTGACTTGGATCCACAGTCAACACCCGTGGAAGCAGCAGTCAACAAATCAAACAACACATTGCATTGGGCAAATCTGCTGCAAAAGACCTCTTTAAAGTGTTAAAAAGCAAAGATGTCACTTTTAGGACTAAGGTACACCTGATCCAAGCCATGGTGTTTTCAATCGCCTCATATGCATGTGAAAGCTGGACGATGAATAAAGAAGACAGAAGAAGAATTGATGCCTTTGAATTATGGTGTTGGTGAAGAATAGCGATTATACCATGGACTGCCAAAAGAAGGAACAAATCTGTCTCCAAAGAAGTACAGCCAGAATGCTCCTTAGAAGCAAGGATGACAAGACTTTGTCTCACACACTTTGGACATGTTATCAGGAAGGACCAGTCCCTGGAGAAGGATATCATGCTTGGTAAAGTAGAGGGTCAGCGAAAAAGATGAAGACCCTCCATGAGATGGATTGACACAGTGACTGCAACAACGAGCTCAAGCATAACAACAATTGTGAGGATGGCGCAGGACCTGGCAGTGTTTCGTTCTGTTGTACATAAGGTTGCTATGAGCTGGAACGCACCTAAAGGCACCTAACAACAAGGACGTACTTCATTATAGAAGGGTTATTATTATCATATGTCTTCATGAGTTTTTCCACTCGCATGTGACTACCTGAAATATTGAGATATAAATGCTTTTCTTCCTGTAGGCGTTTTCTCCCAGGGGCTATCAGTAGCAAATAGGCAAACAGGAGATCAGAAGTCAGCCTCCGTGTTAACCTATATTTTCTAAGCAAGGTCAGCACTGAAACTCGTTTCCTATGTGTCTGGATGAGTCCTTCTCTTTTTTTCAAAAATCGAAAACATTTTCACAGAGCTTTTAGGAGACTCTGATATAAGGGTATTAGTTTGGTGAGAGGGAAAGTTATGGTTCCCTTCTTGTATACTTGGACCGAGAGCCATCAAAGTAAGTTATCACCTGTTCTCACATCCCTTGAAATCCTGATTAGTTCTCTAGCAAAGGTACTCCTTTCTGTTATGTCTCATCACCAGCTCTGGGAAACAGCATGCCTTTTTTGCCATTAAAACTTCAAAAGTTGTGCTTTAAATAAAGTTTTATCCTTGTATGGAGGAATGACTTGTATGCTCTATAAAAATGTAGTTTTCTCTGCATTTGCAAAAAAAAAAAAAAACTGCCGTCAAGTTGATTGCGACTCATGGCGACCCCATTGTTTCAGAGTAGAACTACTCTCGATGGGGTTTTCCATGGCTATGATCTTTAGGAAGCAGATCATCAGGCCTTTCTAATGAAGCATCTCTGGGTGGTTTTGAACCACCAGCTTTTCTGTTAGTAGCTGAGTGCTTACCTGTTCGCACCACCCAGGGACCCCTTTCTTGACATAGATTCATAAATATTGCTTTAAATTTCCTTTCAGGAATTCAGATCCTCTTATCATTGCTTTTATGCCTCTTCCAAAGTGTTTAAATTTGAAAAAAATACTTTTATTTTCTAACTGCCCATCCTTTCTACCATTTTTCATTTAAAGTCATGAAATAGGGATGAGGAAGTCTAATTAATTTATGATATGCATTATATATACTTGGAATCAGAAAACAAACCTTGTGAACAAAACATTTCAGAAAGAAAGGTGCAAAAATGTAGAAAAAGCACTGAATTTGAGGTCAGAAGAATTAGTTTCAGCTATATGGAGCCTTGGTGGCACAGGGGTTAAGAGCTCTGCTGCTAACCAAAAGGTCAGCAGTTCGAATCCACCATCTGCTCCTTGGAGACCCTATGGGACAGTTCTGCTGTGTCCTATAGGGTCTGTATGAGTCAGAATCAACCCAAAGGCAACAGTTTTTTGTTTTTTCTTTTATTTTTTTACTATGCCATATATGAACTATGTAACCTTGAACAGGTCACAAGCTCTCTCTGGGTCAAAGTTTTTTTATCCACAAACTGGGAGTCATGGTGGCTGCCCTACCTGCCTCTTAAAGAGCCACAGTGAAAATAAAATAGTATATATAGAAGTGTTGTATAAATCTCAAACTGCCATTCAGATATTTATAATAGTACAGAATTAACTGTTTACAGCTCTTCACCTGCTCTTCAGAAGCTCTCTTCAGCGGTTCTGAAGACTTGACTACTTTTTATAGTCAGGGATTATGCACTGCCCTGCCATGTTGGAGGCTCAGGGTCCAGTGCTATCAGGACATCATATACCACATAATATTTCTTTTATATTAGGATACAATGATAAGGGAGGGATTTTTGCAAAAACGTACTGATATTTTAACAGAAATATTAGTGGATAATTTTCCTTTATTCTAACTTTAAGAGCTTGTTGTTGTTGTTGGGTGCCATTGAGTTGGTTCCAACGCACAGCAGCCTCGTGTAAAACAGAACAAAACACTGCCTGGTCCTGCGCCATCCTCACAATCATTGTAATGTTTGAGCTCATTGTTGCAGCCACTGTGTCAATCCACCTCATTGAGGGTCTTCCTCTTTTTCGCTGACCCTCTACTTTACCAAGCATGATGTCCTTCTCCAGGGACTGATCCCTCCTGATAACATGGCCAAAGTATGTGAGACAAAGTCTTGCTGTCCTGGCTTCCAAGGAGCACTCTGGCTGTATTTCTTCCAAGACAGATTTGTTTGTTCTCATGGCAGTCCATGATATATTCACTATTCTGGCCAACACCATAATTCAAAGGCATCAATTCTTCTTCGGTCTTCCTTATTCATTGTCCATCTTTCACATGCATATGAAGCGATTGAAAACATCATGGCTTGGGTCAGATGCACCTTACTGACTTCCACTATGCAATCTGTCAGTTTGTCCTGCTGTGGTGACTTGCATGTTGCCGTGATACTGGAAGATTTACCACCAGTATTTCAAATACCAGCAGGGTCAACCCTTGGTGGACAGTTTTCAGCAGAACTTCCAGACCAAGACAGACTAGGAAGAAGGATCTGGCTGTCTACTTCTGAAAAAATTGACCCGTGGAAACCTTATGAATGGCAGCGGAACTTTAAACTTTTAAAAATGCACAATATTCACTAATATATTCCCCTCATCTACATAATATGATATATTCTTCAGTATTTTTTATTATCCTTGAGTGGCTATAAAATCTCAGCTGTTTAAAATGATATTTTTTGCAGATTTATAGCATTGCATACAAATTTTAGGTGTAAAAAATATTTTCTACTGAGCTAAAACTGTCCCAGCCTCATGGATGTTAAAGAAAAAAAAAAAGTTATTATCCAGAGTATAACATCAAGGTGTTAACTTAAACAGTCATTCTGAGAGGGAAACTATCCATTGGTATTGCTGATTTAAAAGAAAAAAAAAAATTATACTAACCAGAATTTCACACCTGCTGTAACAGTGTGGATTAAATGACCCCAAAACTCCATTCTTTCTGAGCCTAGAAATAGAAATCTCTTGGCATACACAAATATTAATTTCAAGTAAACTTTAAATATGCACATGAATATCTCTAAAATGTTTAAAGAAGGATTTTAAAAGACAGCGAGACATGCCTGGATTTGACTAACTTAAAAGTAACACGGGTAACATATAAATTGAAATAGAGTACACTAGCTCATATCAGTAATCATTCTATTGCCTTGTGATCAAATTCTTTTGAGAAACGTTCATCTCAAAATTGGGGTATTAACCAGATGTCTGCTCCTTTTGAATGAAGAAGCAAGAGAGATGGAAGTTGCCTTAGGACAACATCTTTTCAAAATGAATTCCACAAAACTTTAGGCCCTCAAGATGTTCTTTAAAGAGAGAGAGAGAGGAAGCGAGAGAGAGTTTGTTGCAGGAAGGAGACTCTATGGTCAAATAAGTTTGTGAAATATTGTATGCCATATCTTCCTCTTAGAAACTTGCAATATGCATTAGCATGTTAAGTAGTTTTACAAGCCCTACAGTGAAGCACATCACAAACTTATCTGATCTGAGAAGACATTTTTGGTATAACTCCTATGACTCCTTAGCATCCTTTAGCTCATACAGTTTCAGAGATGATTCTCTTTTGTGCGTACAGTTTCAGAGATGTTTCTGTCCTCAGAAAACACATGGTACCAAAAGAATAATGGTAGTAGAGACCTAGACTTCATCTTGTGTCACAGCCCACACCCCACTCCTTCATATGAGGTTGCATGTATGAGGAATTTGGGAAAAAACTCCTTAGAGAAATAAATCTATTGCTGTTTGTATCAGATTGAATTACTGGTCCCAGTTCTTCAATCCCCAGTCATGGTTCAGGGAGCTGCTGTTACACATGCAGCAGACCTAGACTTAACCATCAATTTAGAGCCAAGCATAGCAGCATGCAGCCTAGATCAGCCATCTTCAGTCAACCTGCAGATGTGTGGACAAGAAATAAATGTGTATTGTATGCCAGTAAGTCTTGGGGTGGTTTGTTTTGCAGCGTTATTATGGCAATTGCTGACTAATACAGTGTTGTATAGGTATTTTGCTACAAAATAATTAATAATGCTATGTGTGTCCATAAGGAGTCCCTGGTAGCACAAACAGTTAAGCACTCAACTACTAACTGAAAAGGTTGGCAGTTCAGACCCACCCAGAGGTGCCTCAGAAGAAAGTTCTGGTGATCTGCTTCTGAAAGCTCACAGCCTTGAAAACCCTATGAAGCACAGTTCTACTCTGCAATACATGGGGTCACTATGTGACAGAATTGACTCAATGGCAACTGGCTTGGTTTTTTGGTATATATAAAAGGCTTATTACAATACTCGACACACAGTCAACATTCAATAAAGGTAGCTATTCTTATTATTGTGCAAGATACGAGTCTGTATGTGATAAAATATTTACTTTATAATACAACTAACTACCCTAAATAACCATGCTATTAACATTTTCTTCATTTTAAAATTACTGCCTTTATGAACTGGATGCAGGGGCAAGAAGGAAGATTTATTGTACTAATTCATCTCACTCCTGCCGTGTTCCTAATCTGATTTTCACATCCGATAGCTGGAGTTTAGGGGTATACCTGAAAAAAAGCTGAAGGTTAATGTGTCTCATCTACATGCTTCAGAGCATAAGCAAATTACTGGCTGGTCAGATCAAGGTGAGGCACAATGGAATGAACCCACTGTGGCCACACCTCTATTCTAAGGCTATTGAAAAAAAAAAAAAAGAAGGCTGAAGCATAGCTATTTTAACAAACAGGAGTAGGAGTGATTAATTACTTTTTACTGTCATTCAATAGCTTGTCATCCAGGGAGTGACCTCATTTCTCCAATTCCCATAAATTTAATAGAGGTCACTCTGTGGCCTACTTGGCTGAAAAGCATTGCTTCTGAAACCCTGATGGTACTTTTAAGTCCACGGATGTGTGAACATAACCCTCTGCATCTCTGAGCCCCACAGACCCTGTCTTTCCCAGGAAGGCACTTTAGCAGATCTATGGGGCACCATGTGGAAAGTTACAAGTGATGAGCTCTCTGATTCATTCCTCTTTCATGTAACAAAATGATAGAAAATTTAAAACCAATAAGTGTTACGCTATAGCGTAGAGCTTCTTTCCACTCTGTTAAGGGAGTATGAAAATATATTTATTGAAATTGAAAGCTATTTGTTATAAGACCCTTGCAGTCTGAACATTTAGTCTGGCATTTGAAAAGGAATTTTAAAGATCCCATTGAGGAACTTTCAGGTTAGGATGGTGGCTAGCTGGTGTGCCTAGCCCACATCTCTCCATAGGCATTAACCCACATGAAGGAATAAAAAAGTAGGATAACTGCAAAGATCAGCCAGATGCCAGGTGAAATTTAAAAAAAAAAAAAAAAAAAAGTCTGCCAGTCACAAAAAAAAGTAAAAACGGTATTCGATAAACAAAAAAAAAAAAAAGCAGGGATTAGCTACAAGAAAGAACAGCTAATAAATAAAAAATAAAAAAAAAGTAGATTACTACCTATACCCATTGCAGGCCCAACTCAGAGACATACGGCCTTTTGCAACCAGAATAACAGCAGCCTCCCCCTTCTGCTCAAGGACTCATTTCTGGGACTCAGTGCTATTTCAGGCCCTAGTTTTGTTTCGTTTTTTTATTAGTACTTCTCTGTTTATATCCATTGATAAATTTCAATCCCTGTTAATCATGTCCAAGGTGGAACTTAACAAGCAGTGGTGTACTTCATGTTGGGTTGTAAAGTTGGTAAGAGGAAGAGGTAGTGAAATAAAAAGCAGTAAACTGGAAGTTGGAGGAATTTTTTTTTCCCTTCCAATTCACCTGGCAAAGAAAGTCTTATATGTAAGAACTAACAGTGTCTAGATGAGCTAAATGGAAACAAAGAAGAAACCACCAACCCAATCTATTAGTAAACGGTTAGCCTAGATTGGTCTCTTTTTATACTAAGACAGGCAAAAAAAAAGGCATTTCAAAATGCCTTTGAAAATATTCTACATGATGAAAAGAAGGAAGCATTAAACTTAAGTGAAATTCAAAAGCCATATTTTCCAAAAGAAAATCATTGGAAATTGTAAAGAGAAAGTCTACTGAATTTCTAATTAAGGTTCTGGATACTTTGAAGATAAGGAACATTTAATGAATAGGAAACTTTAGGACAATGGGCATGATGTAGAGGAAAGAGGATTTTCCATTAAAATATATACATGCATATATACATATATATATAAATTCTAGCCTCTGTTACTAACTGGGACAGATCACAATATCTCATTAAGTATGGGTTTTAATACCTGTAAAATGGAGCAATAGTACCTATATTGTCTACTTGATGGAGATACTGAGAAGATAAAATATAATTATGTACATGAAAATGTCTTACAAATTATTAAAATTTACTAGTATTGGAGTCTATAATATCTTTTCTTTTTTTAGAGATTATCCTCCACATTTTTATTTGATTTTATCTTATTTTGATTCTTTATTGCTTCTATTTTAAAAGTCATTCCACAATTTAATTTTTAATTTCTTTGTAATTTTCATTATTTCTTCCAACTCCCTAATCTCAGTTACTTTTCAAAATGTCCAAAAGAATATTGTCTTTTCAAGTTATTTTCTTTTTTAAAAATTTTTTATTGTGGTGAAACATATATACCAAAACATTTTCCATTTTAACCACTTTTACACGTACAATTCACTGGCATTAATTACATTCAGCATGTTGTGCAACCATCACTGCTATCCATTTCCAAATTTTTCGTCACCCTGAACAGAAACTCAGTACCCCTTAAGCAGTACCTTACTATTTCCTCCTCCCACTCACTCCTAGAAACCACTAATAAAATTTGGTCTCTATGCATTTGCCTATTCTAGATATTTCATATGAATCATGCAATATTTGTAATTTTGTGTCTCACTTATTTCATTCAGCCTGATGTTTTTGAGGTTCATCTATGCTGTAGCATGTATCAGAATTTTATTTTTCTTTATGGCGTAATAATATTCCATTGTATGGATATGCCGCTTTGTGTATATCCGTTTATCTGTTGATGGATATTTGGATTGTTTTCACCTTTTGGCTATTGTGACTAATGCTGCAGTGAACACTGATGCACAAGTACCTGTTGGAGTCTCTGCTTTTAAGTCTTTGGGGTATACACCTAGGAGTGGAATGTCAGGGTTATATGGTAATTCTATGTTTAAATTTTTTTAATTTTTAAAAAAATATTGTATTTGAGATGAAAGTGTATACACAGCAAATTAGGTTCCCATTTAACAGTTTTTATACAAATTGTTCAGTGACATTGGTTACAGTTGTCAGTGTATCAGCATTCTCATTATTTCTATGTTTAACTTTTTGAGGAACCACCACAGTTTTCCACAGTGGCCACACCGTTTTATATTCCCGCCAGCGGTGGATGAGGGTTCCAGTTTCTCCTTATCGTCTCCAACAATTGTTATTTCTGTTTTTCTGATAATAGTCATCACTTCAACATAAAGAAAACAAAAATCCTCACAACTGGTCCAATAAGCAACATCATGATAAACAGAGAAAATATTGAAGTTGTCAAGGATTTCATTTTACTTGGATCCACAATTAACACTCATGGAAGCAGCAATTAGGAAATCAAATAATATATTGCGCTGGGCAAATCTGCTGCAAAAGACCTCTTTAAAGTGTTAAAAAGCAAAGATGTCACTCTGAGGACTAAAGTGTGCCTGACCCAAGTCATGGTATTTTCAATTGCCTCATATGCAAGCAAAAGCTGGACAATGAATAAGGAATAATAAGAATTGATGCATTTTAATTATAGTGTTGGCAAGAAATATTGAATGGACTGCCAGAAGAACTAACAAATCTGTATTGGAACTAGAGCCAGAATGCTCCCTAGAAGCAAGGATGGTAAGACTTCATCTCACATACTTTGAACATGTTATCAGGAGGGACCAGTCCCTGGAGAAGGACATCATGCTTGGTAAAGTAGAGGGTCAGCAAAAGAGGGGAAGACCCTCAACGAGATGGAT
>NW_004444046.1:8185543-8233344 GCF_000243295.1 Trichechus manatus latirostris | reverse complement strand
GACCAGTCCCTGGAGAAGGACATCATGCTTGGTAAAGTAGAGGGTCAGCAAAAGAGGGGAAGACCCTCAACGAGATGGATTGACACAGTGGCTGCAACAACGTGCTAAAACATAGCAACGATTGTGAGGATGGTGCAGGATCGGGTAGTGTTTCATTCTGTTGTATAAAGGGTTGCTATGAGTCAGAATCGACTCCAAGGCACCTAACAACAACGACAGTGGGGATGAATGGTATCTCATTGTGGTTTTGATTTACATTTCCTAATAACTAATGACTGGAGCCCTGGTGGTGCAGTGGTTAAAAGTTCGGCTGCTAACCAAAAAGCTCAGCAGTTCGAATCCACGAGCCACTCCTTGGAAACTCTATGGGGCAGTTCCACTCTGTCCTATAGGGTTGCTATGAGTTGGAATCGACTTGACGGCAATGGGTTTGGTTTTTTTGTTGTTGTTGTTAATGACTAATGAAGGAATCCCCAGGTGGTGCAAATGTTTAAGAGCTCAACTACTAGCCAGAAGATGGAAGGTTGGCTGTTCAAACCCACCCAGAGGTGCCTCAGAAGACAGGCCTGGTGATCTGCTTCCAAAAGATCACAGCCTTGAAAATCTTAAGGAGCAGTTTTACTCTGCACACCTGGGGTTGCCATGAGTCAGAATCAACTCGATGGCAACTAACAACAACCATGGCTAATGACTTTGAGCATCTTTTCATATGCTTATTGACCATTTCTATAGTTTCTTTAGTGAAATATCTATTCAAGTTCTTTGCCCATTTTTGATCGGATCGTTTATCTTTTTTTTGTTGAGTTGTGGGAGTTCTTTACATATTCTGTATATTAAGCCCTTATCAGATGTACGGTTCCTAAATATTTTCTCCCATTCTTTAGGTTGCGTCTTCATTTTCTTGCTAATGTCTTTTGATGCATAAAAGTTTTTAACATTGATGAGGTCCAATTTATCTATTTTGTCTTTTGGTGTCATATCTAAGGATAAATACATTGTCAAAAACGAGGTCCTGAAATATAATCCTATATTTTGTTCTAAGAATTTTCTGGAGTTAGTTTTACATGCAGATCTTTGATCCAATTTGAGCTAATTTTCATATGTGGTTTGAGGTATGGGTCCCACTTTTTTTTCACGTGGAGTTCCAGTTGCCCCAGCACTATTAATTGAAAAGATTTCTTTCTCCCATTGGATGGACTTAGCACTTTTGTCAGAAATCAACTGACTGAAGATGTATGAATTTATTCCTGGACTCTCAATTCTATCCCATTGGTCTATGTGTCTATTATTATACCAGTACCAGACTTTTTGATTACTGAAGCTTTATAGTATGTTTTGAAATCAGGAAATGTAAGTGAATAATTACTTTTATAAGGAGCAGCACAAAGCTGGTTCCTATGAGGTGGAGGTTAAAGATGTCCCAAATATCCAACTTTTCCAAGCTGCTGTACCACTCCATCATCTCTAACATCAACTACCCCCTCTACCTTCAGTCCTCTCCCTCCCGTCTTTGGGTTCACTGCAACTTCTCACAGAACTCACAAACCCGACTGTATAAAGGAAATAGCTCACTCGATTATAGAGGCTGGCAAGTCCAAAATTTGTGGGTCAGGCATAGACTTCTCTTGACCCACGTGGCTGCAGGGGCTGACGAACTCAGCAGTTCAGCCTGGCTCACAAGACTGTAACAGAAGCTGGCGAATCAGATCACACAATAGACCGCCAGCCCAAGGGGCTGTGGAGGCTGGTGAATTTCAGAATTGGCAGGTCAGACAACGCGCCTCTGGCTCAAGTCCCAAAAACTGGAGGTCAGTTGATCACGAACTGGAAGCAGGATCCAGATGCAGAGAGAGAGCCTCTCCAGGACACACACATATGTCTTAGATGCAGCCCACACCCCAAGGAAGGGCATAACTTTAGTAAGGGTGAGACTTGAGTTACACCCTCATGCAAGGCTGTGACCCAGGGTACACCCTACACCAATCCTGCCTCATCGACATGCAGAGGTCAGGATCCACAACACAAAAAATGGAGGACAACATACAATACTGGGAATCATGGCCTAGCCAGGTTGACACATAACCCCAACCATCACAAGTTCCATATACTTTATTTGCATATTCCCACACAATCATTGTGTGTGAGTCACAAAGACCATGGCCAGAAGGGCTATATTAAATAATTCATTACACCGCAGTAAGTCCTAATTTGTTTTTCTTCAAGATTACTTTGGGTGTTCGGTGCATCTTGTAGTTTCTTATACATTTGAGGATTGATTGGCTTTTCCATTTCTGCAAAGAAGGTTGGTGGAATTTTGATTGAGATTGAATTGAATCTCTAAAACACTTTGGATAGTATTGACATTTTAACAATATTGAGTCTTCCAATCCATGAACACAGAATGTCCTTACATTTATTTCAGTCTTAGTTAATTTCTTTCAGCAATGTTTTATAGTCTTCAGTGTACAAGTCTTTTACCCCTGTAGTTAAATTTATATCTAGGAATTTTATTGTTTCAGATGCTATTGTAAATGGAGTTGTTTTCTTAATTCCTTTTTTAAATTGTTCATTACTGGTGTATAAAAATACAACTGATTTTTGTGTGTTGATCTTGTACCTTGCAACTTTGATGAATTTATTTATTAGCTCTGGTAGATTTTTTATGGCTTCTTTGGGGTTTTCTATATATAGGATCATGTCATCTGTGAATAGGGATAATTTTACTTCTTCCTTCCTGGTTTAGATAGTTTTTATATATTTTTCTTGGCTAATTGTTCTGACTAAGACTTCCACTGGAATATTGAATAGCAGTGGTGAAAGTGGGCACCCTTGTCTTATTCCTAATCTTAAGGGGAAAGCTGTCAATCTTTCTCCTTTGACTCTGTTAGCTGTGAGTTTTTTATAAATGCCCTTTATCATATTGAGGAAATTTCCCTTCTTTTCCTAGTTTGTTGAGTGATTTCTATTATAAGAGGTTGTTGCATTTTCTCAAATGTCTTTTCTAGTCGATTGAGATAGTCCTGTGGTTCTTTTCCTTTGTTCTGTCAATGTGATGTATTAGATTGATTCTCTAATGTTGAATTACCTTTGCATTCCTCAGATAAATCCCACTGGTCATGATGAGGAGCCCTGGTAGTGTAGTGGTTAACAGCTTGGCTACTAACCAAAAGATCGAAGTCACCAGCTTCTCCTTGGAAACCCTGTGGGGCAGTTCTACTCTATCCTAGGGTGTCTCTATGAGTTGGAATCAACTCAGTGGCATTGGGTTTTGGTTTTGGGTCATGGTGTATAATCTTTTTAATATGGTATTGAATTTGGTTTGCTAATATTTTGTTGAGGGTTTTTGCATCTATATTAATAAGAGATGTTGGTCTGTGGTTTTCTTCTCTTGTGGTGTCTTTGTCTGACTTTGGTGTCAGAGTAATGTTGGCCTCAGAGTAAGTTACGAAGTGTCAAATTATCTTTCATATTTTGATTCAAATGAACATCTTTAGGATTCAGTCTTGGGCTTTCCAGCTCCTCTGTCTTGTTCTGTTTCTTCTACATCGACTTCGTTCTCAGACAAGTATTTATCCCATAGAGCAAAGAAAGGCCCCTCAACACTAGGCTTCTGCAGTCATAGCATCTGCATCCGAAAAAGGCTGCTATTTGGGATAGAAGCAGTTCCCCAGAGGAGTTCTGTTCCATAGAATAGGGAAAGAAATGCAGAGCATGCAAAAATATATGGCTTCCATGATTGAGGTCATAGAGATTAACAAGAAAAATAGCAAGAGCATAGAATATAAGTGGTAAAGGACCTGAACAGATAATCCATAAATGAAGAAATATAAAGAACTAACAAATATGCAGTAAAAAGTTCTTGTCTCACAAGTAACTAAGAAAAGCAGTTGGTAAAGTTTTAAAGAATAATAATAAGCCCACACTCTCTTAAATAGCTCTTTGCAAAAGAGATGGAAATAAAAACTGTTTTTTTGCTTTTCGTTTTGAGTAAAGCACAGAAGCATACAACTGTCAAAAACTAAACAACTCAGAACATCATTAATAGATTGCTATGTAGGTTTAGTAGACAATTTTAAAGATGGGTCGCACATCAATTACCCAGTAAATGAGTGCTCCGATTAACTAGGATTCTTATATAAAGTTATCAGAAACTTTTGAACAAAATTTCTGACTGGTTGAAATTTACATAACTTTGCTAAACAGTTACAAGACAATCACAAGATCAGTGAGTCTTAGCTGTAAAACCCCTGAAGTTTTGAAAACAGCCTATGTTCGCTGATCTTGAAAAGAGGACATGTTTATTAGTTTTGAAAACAGGATATGTTTATTAATCTTGAAAACAGGACGTGTTTATTAATTTTTATTGTTTTCTGGAGGAATAAGTTTAAGTGAAAGTTAATGTATAATGAAACCAGCCTTTTTGGTTTCAGTGGTCCTAGTCACCTAGGTACTTTTAAAGGTTAATTTATAGCATAGCTAAAAGATTCTTTATTCGTTATATTGATTTAACAAGATGACCTTTAGTGTCATGGGTAATAGAATTCTTTATGTTTTCATAATGTAAAACTTGTAATTTTTGACACAAAAAACATATATAAGAAAAACTAAAATAAATGAACAAAGTATTCAGCTAAAGACATTAAGGAAGAAAAAAAAAACTACAAGGAAAACAATAACAAAGCTAAGTTAAAAACCAAAATTAATGAATTAGAAAGCAGAATAGTAGAACTAAGAAATTAATCTAAGAGTTTGTTGTTTTTAGGAAAAACAAAATAATCAAACCTCAGGCAAGTCTAGTTAATGAACAGAGATAGCACAAGTTCATAGTACTGAAATGAGGAAGAGGATAACGGTACTTGTGTGCAAGCATTTAAAATGTTCTGAGAATATAGTGTTCTCCACTATAATGACAGATTTCACAATCTGGATGCAACTCATGATTTTCTAGGAAAATATAAATTAACAAAATCCATGCAAAGCATTGAAAATCTGAACAGAAAAATAATCAAGTAAGAAAGAAGAGGTGAAAGGAGCTGGGCTCAGATTTTTTTTCCAACTGTTTAATTCGAAATGTTCCACAGCACTGAAAAATATGGGAATCTTTCCAATTTGTTTTACAAAGCTAGCATAAGCCTGATACCAAAACGTGACAAACAGAAACTCAAAATAAATTACATTCTAGGGAAAAAATCTAATTATATATTTACTAAATGAAAATAAGTCAATAAGAATTAGAAGAACAGCCCAATTTAAAAACGAATAAAATTCATGAACAAATAGTATACTTGCACAAGTGGTCAATAAACATAAGAGACTGAACTAGTAATCAAATTAAGGTAAGGTGCCATTTTAGCCCATCTGATTAGTGAAGAATAAATAAACACATTGCTAATACCAAGTATGGGCGAGGGTGTCGAAAAACAAGAACTTTCATACCTTGTTGGTAAAAGTGTAAAACTTTTTTGGAGAACACTTTAATGGTGTATATTCTAAAGTATTTTTTGGATTGGATTGAATACCCCTGACTCAGCAACTCCACTATGTAGGAATGCATTATAAGAGACAGAATATAACAGTTAGAAAATGATCAAATATGAGGCAAAGATATATTTACAAGGCTGTTCAGTGTATATTACTTATGACATTGGAAACTTTCAATGTCACTAGAGAAATTTCTCACTAGAAAAAGCATTAAACAGGGAGCTAGTAAAATTATACTGTCATTTAAAATAATTATATAAATGTTACTTATTGACTTAAAATGTCTATGATATATTTAGAGAAACAAAAGATAAAACAGTTACATAACAGTATGTCGTTGCTGTTGTTGTTAGGTGCCATCCAGTCGTTTTTGACTCATACCAATACCATGTGACAGAGAAGAACTGCCTCACAGGGTTTTCTTAGCTGTAATCTTTACAGAAGCAGATCACCAAGTCTTTCTCCCACAGAGCCGTGGGGTGGGTTTGAACTGCCAATCTTTTGATTAGTAGCCAAGCTCTTAACCATTTGTGCCCCCAGGGCTCCTACATAATAGTATAGATAATAATACCATTTTGTAAGTGGATAGATAAGTAGATAGCTAGATAGATAGGTAAGTAGGTAGATAGATACCACACTAATATCTATCAGTGGTCATTTTTAATAATAAAATTTAATAGAAGAATTTTTTTTCTTCATAATTTCTTGTTATCTAAATTTCTAGATGGACAGTTTAGGACATTTCTTCTCGCTATCAGTTCCCCAATCTGTTGTGGAGTGATACTTTATTAAACACAGTAAAAATAAATTACTAGGAAAAATGAAGTAAAAATGAGAATATTATATAAATGAAATCTTACAGTATGTAACCTTTTGGAATAAATGTTTACACTCAGCATAATTCCCTGGAAATTCATTCAAGTTGTTACATGGATCAATAGTTCATTCCTTTTTATTGCAGAACAATATTTCATGGTATGGATGTACCATAGTTTGTTTAACCATCTACCCATTGAAAGACACCTAGATTGCTTCCAATTTTTGAGTATTACCAATTAAGTTGCTGTAAACATTGGTGTGTGGGTTTTTGTGTGAACACAAGTCTTTATTTCCCTGGGATAAATGCCCAGGAATGCAATTGCTGGGTCTTCTGGTAGTTGCATATTTAGTTTTTTTAATAAATTGCCGCACTGTTTTCCACAGTTGCTGTACCATTTTACAATCTCACTAAAAATGTATAAGTAATACAGTTTTTCTGCGCATTTACCAGCCAGCATCTGGTGTTGTCACTATTTTTTATTTTAGCCGTTCTAATAGGTATATAGTGATATCTCATTGTGCTCTTAATTTACATTTCCCTAATAGCTAATGACGTTTAGCATGTTTTCACGTGTTTATTTGCCATCTCTATATCCTCATCAGAGCCCTGGTGGCACAGTGGTTAAGAGCTAGGCTGCCAACCAAAAGTTCAGCAGTTTGAATCTACCATATGGGGCAGTTCTACTCCGTCCTAGAGGGTCACTATGAGTCATAATCAACTGGACGGCAGTGGTTTGGTTTGGTTTTGGGTTTACTCTCTTCAGTAAATGTTTGTTCATGTCTTTTGCCCACTTTAAAACTGGATTGTTTTGGGTTTTTTGCTGTTAAATTTCAATTCCATTATGGTCAGAGAATATACTCTATGTGATTTCAATTCTTTTCAATTTGTTGAAACACAGGATATGGTCTATATTTGTGACTTTTTGACAAAAATGAATATTCTTCTCTTGTTGGCTGGAATGTTCTATATATGTCAGTTAGATCCTGCTGGTTGTGTTGTTCAGATTTTCAATATTCTTACTGGTTTTCTATCTAGTAGTTCTATCATTTGCTGAGATGGGGTTATTGAAGTCCCCAACTATAATTGTACATGATTATTTTTTAATGAATATGTGTATGTTTTTTAATTGAAAACTTATATAAAAAGCAAAATGTGGAAAAGCAGCATGAAAATTATATATTATATATACAGTATAATCTTTATTATGATACAAAAACATGAAAAGGTGTAGATGGAAATATGCCAAAAATTAATAGCAATTATGTATGATGATAAGGTTATAAGCAACTTTCTCTCCACCTTTAGCTTTTTTTTTTTTTTTAATTTCCAAAACAGAATTAAAAACCTTGATGAGTTACTGAGTGGATGAATGATGGATATATTTCCTTACTTATAGATATTTAATAACTCAAATAATGATACTTTTTTAAGATTTATTGTTCTCTCCTAGAGGATCTCCAGGGACCACTCAAAATGATCTCCTAGGAATATAGTGGGCAAGCACTCACCATACAATATTCTAATAAGGGAGAACCTATTAGTAGTATTAATCTTGCTAATGATGACTCTACGTAAAGAAAAATGTTTGGGTGCATTTTAAGACTGGTACTCACGATACAATATTTAATATTGGTTATTTTTTCTCTTATTGTGCTTTATATTACTTTTATCTGTTTTTAAACAAAGCTTGAAACCCCTTTGTGCCACAGTTTCTAAAATTAACGTTTGTAAGTAAATCTACATGTACCTATAATTCTGCCTTTTACTGCAATCCATTTATAATAATTTGCTTTATTGCAAAGCTTATTTCAGAGATGTACTGCTTTGGCACAAACAAATAAAACAATTTTTTGATAAAATCAGTAAAGTTCTCAATCTTACAATACTTAATTGGTAAGCTAAGATTACAACAAATATTCATGCAATCTACAGAGCAGGCTCCCTATTTGCCCATATAAATGTGAATTGAAAAATTATCCTTGTCTTTCACTGCTGTCTCATAGTTTGGTTTCATGGAGTATTCTCTTTAGTGTGTTCAGATTGATCAATTTTATGCCTTTTCTGGCCTTGAATCTCATAGAAGTAGAAAATATTGCAGAGGTTAGAAGATCAGCCATTTATTCTTCACATTCTCTTGCCATTCATAGATAAAGCCTTTATTATTATTAAATCTTAAGGCCAGCTTCCTCTTGCCATGAAAGATCTGAATGTCCTCCTGGAAGCGAGTCCCTGAACAGCCTCTGCATTCAATCCCCAGGAAGTGTGCCTTAGAAAGGAGGCTCTCCATACCGTAACGTTAGAGAATAACATGCCCAGGAAGGGGCAAAGAGACCACACAATGTTTGGCATGCTTGTTTCATCTTTGTTTGAGAGTTTATGTGAAGATTCCATAAAATGTGGACTCTTCAATTTGGGGTATTTAAAACCTGGGGAGGGGGTTGTCTCAGTCATCTAGTGCTGCTATAACAGAAATACCACAGGTGGATGGCTTTAACAGAGATAAATTTATTCTTTCACAGTAAAGAGACTAAAAGTCCAGATTCAGGGCGTCAGCTCCAGGGGAAGGCTTTCTCTATCTGTCAGTCTTCTCATCAGTCTTCCCCTGGACTAGGAGCTTCTCCACACAGGAACTGCGGGTCCAAAGGACACGCTCTGCTCCTGGCACTGCTTTCTTGGTGGTATGAGGTCCCCCTGTCTCGCTGCTTGCTTCTCTCTTTTATATCTCAAAAGAGAGTGGCTTAAGACACTATCTAATCTTCTATATCTCATCAATATAACTGCCGCTAATCCATTTTATTACAGCATAGTGATAGGATTTACAACACACAGGGAAATCATATCAGATGATAAAATGGTAGACAGCCATACAATACTGGGAATCATAACCTAGCCAAGTTGACAGATATTTTTGGGGAACACAATTCGATCCATGACAGAAGGGATGCTTATTTCATTTAGAAGATAAAATTAAACAAGTAGGTCCAGAATTTTACCACTATGAGATATTAATAAATAAAACTACACAGTTTCTACTCATTTTCTACTGAATCAGTCTTTGTAAAGAGTTTTGCTATACAAAAATCTTTTTTTTTTTTTTTTCTGGAATTGCACTGTTTAGATTTTTCTGGCTCCTCTGTGATCGGATTGAGAGAGAGGTCATGTTGTCCCAAGCTGCCATGTTCATACTATAATGCTTTAAAAAAATTTTTTTTTTATGATTGGCTTACAATCACATTAACATTTGTGATGTTAGATTTTCAGGAATAATTACTAAATCTGTGTTAAATGTTTTGTCTCCTGTATTGTTTGTATTACCAGTTGATCTTTATAAAAGCATCCAAACTTAGCATTGACTGAGGTCATTTTCACTGTATCTTCCACATATAGTCTTTGTTTTTTTTCTTCCAAAATAACTGAAAAGCTCTATATACAGCAGTTAGTATATACCATATAAACACATCGTTTATACTCTAAGAGCCTTTATAAGAATATGAATAAAAGTTGAGACTCTCTTGTCAGTAGGATACTTTGGGGGAAAACATCTTAACATTTGATCAGGTATATAGAGTTTTGACAGGAAAACAGTTAATAGCTTATATATCTAAAGAGCTCTTACAATTAATTCTAACAAATTAAAATGCCAGTGAAAACAAGTAAGAAGTAGAAAACAGGAATTTACAGTAGAACTCAAAATAGTCAAAATTATGAAAATTTGGCCTATAGAATACAAATTAAGAGGTGAAGGCAGCAATTTTTGATTGGCAAATAGTAGTAAATGCTCAATAAATATTTGTAGACTGGATGAATGAAGTACCAGTTCTCACCCATATAATTGGTAAAGAGTTTTAAAAATAATATGAACCTCCAGAATTCACAGGATAGTTAAGCAAAAGACGATAGCATCAAGTAACTAACAATTCAAATTAAGGATATTAAATATCTACATTCTATTTTTTTTAACTTACTGTTTCTGGGTAAAATTAAGAAGGGAAATACATTGTGGAACAGAAAATATAAAAAACTCAAACCCATTGCCGTGGAGTCGATTCCAACTCATAGCAACCCATGTAACAGACTAGAACTGTCCCGTAGGGTTTTCTTGGCTGTATTCTTTATGGAAGCAGATTTCCAGATCTTTCTTCTGCAGAACCACTGGATGGATTTGAACTGCCAACCTTTCAGTTAGCAGCTGAGTGCTTAACCACTATGCCAGCAGGGCTCCTTTGGAACAGAATATAGCTATCCTTAGATAACCGAATTGAGCTTTAAAAAAAATTGGCAATGATATCAATATAAACGGCAAGCCAGTCTCAAGAATTAATCAGTAAAAGAAAAATGTGTTTAAATTATATCATTTAACAAAGCAGGATTTGGAACAAGAAACTTTGTACTGAGATATATATAAATAGGTATTAACTCCAAATATTATTATCCCCTGTGAGAAAATTCCCCTCCCCACAGTGTATGCACAAAGGGAGGAACGAAAAAACAAAGTGGATACAAAGTAAGATCACTAAACAGAAGGTGAGGTTTCCCCTGCCCCATCAGCCTTAAATCCAAGACACATTAGAAAATTCTGAGGGGAGAGAAAAGGACTGATCTACCCTTGTCATATTATTGACACTTAATGTTGAAGTTGTCCCAAAAATTTAATTATTTTCTCCCTCTCCAGTTTATCTATGGTGCCCAGAAACCATTGACTTCCTGGAATTTTTATTAAGAACTCCACATTCTTGCCATGTTTTTCAGATACTGTGGCTTCTGCCAATACATTCTAATAAATTTTCACTTCTTTCCTTTCAATAACATTCTAGAGAATGTGATTCAGACTCAAATTAATCACCGATCATGTTAATGGCTCCTAGGAGTTTACTTCCGATACCCCTTATTATATTAAATCAAACTTGATAGCATGCTAGATCATTGCTCTGCTGGGTTTTCATAAAAGCACTGGTATTTAATAAGATTTATACCTGGCTTTCTGTTAATATCTTTTCTTACTGGGTGCTTTATTTTTAAAATAGGCATTCTTAGCAAATGGCACTCCTTTAAAATCTATCATCATACTTTTAAAAATAATGTACAGGAAACATTTTACAGTAAAATGTGCTACTTATGTTGTATTATGGTCATATAATGCAAACAAATAATTTATTTAATTTACAATCAAAATATTAATATTTTACCTGCAGTTTAGAAAGAGTAAAAAACCAAACCCGTTGCCGTGGAGTCAATTCCGACTCATAACGACCCTATAGAACAGAGTAGAACTGCCCCACAGGCTTTCCAAGGAGCGGCTGGTGAATTCAAACTGCCGACCTTTTGGGTAGCAGCCTGCACTCTTAACCACTGTGCCATGTGTACATATATATGTTCTGCCTGTTTAAAAGATATATGCCAAAAATATAACGAAACTTAAAGTATTGTATTTTTTAAAGCTTTGCAGCAAAGGGGCAGCTCTGGGAAGGCCATTTGAAGCATCTGCTGAAGATATAGCAAGCGTGGCAAGTTTCATCGAGACAAAGCTTGTTACGTGTTATCTACGGATGAGAAAACCCGACCTTGCTCTGAATCATGCACACAGGTAATAGGAGATATTAAAAACCCACAAGAGAAGTTCCTAGGTGGTGTAAACAGCTAAGCACTCAGCTACTAACCAAAAGGCTGGGGTTCATATGCACCCAGAGGCACCTCAGAAGAAAGGCCTAGCGATCTACTTCTGAAAATTCTACTCTGAAACACATGGGGTCATCAGGAGTCAGAATCGTTGATGGGAACTTGTTTGGGTTTTTTTTTGTTTTGTTTTGTTTTGTTTTTTAATAACCACGAGTCTAAGTACTATCCATACAAGCAGAGGATACTATATGGACTTGTAGGAGCAACTTCCATTTCATTTAAATGTAAAGAAGAAACAAAAACATTTATTCGCTAGTTGATTTATGTCAAACTAGGCATCTATGGAGACCACAAAGGGGATCATATAACTTACTGGAAGGAATAGACACAAAAATAACTATTCATAATACAGGGCAAAATAAAAAGGCAGTGAAGTGTAGTAGCAAAGTGCTGCAGAGAGATAGGAAAGAGAGAATAAGGTAAGTGAGGGAGGTTGCATTGAAGGGTAAAAGGATTTCCAAAACTGCAGAAGAGCAGAAGAGATAGGGAGTGGTAGAAGAGAATTCTGACAGAAGCATGAGCAAAGACATGAAAGTTTGTGGCCTACCTGATGATGGCACACTGATTGAAAGAGTGCTTCACAGGGTGGGTGTTATAGCTGTCCAAAGGTGGGAAACACTTTGTAGGTATGTCCTTAAAAGTTTTGTTTTTCATATTTCTATTCCTTCTCAGAACTCTGTCGTTATGTTATCTCCTGGTATCTTAGAATCCCCAGGGTTACTCAAGCCTATCATTTCTTCTATAAAAATGTGCCTATCTTGTGTCTTATTTCTTAAGGAGCTTGTTCTCATCATGGGTAACTATTGATTTTACCATATTTTTATGCAAATAACGCACACTGTGTTTGTTTGCTGACTGCACCCTCCCCCCACAAGTGCTGCCATGCCAATCCTCTTCCAAGTATTGCTATAAAAAAAAAAATAGCATAGTGCACTTAAGAAAACACCTCGTGGGGGAAGGGTGGGGCCAGCAAAAAAAATGCAGAAGATCCACATTATTTTCGTAAAAATATGGTAGTCTACAGCAAACGTCAAATAATTACAGAATACCTCTCAAATACCTCCTTCTTTGAAATTATAATGCCTCTAACTCTCCCTGCCTGACTTAGAGGAATTTATCTATAACTTTTGTGCTGTCCATTTTCTCATCTTATGTCCTGTACTTTTTTTTCGATACAATGGCAAAGCTAATATCAACATGAAGACATATTGCTTGCTCTGCTAATAACCACTGGGAAACATAATTATCAGTTATATTAAGACCCATTATGTAAGTGGGAGATCTGCCAACATGGTAAAAGTAATTTACAACCCCACATCCACTAGGATATAAAAGTTCTACCCAAGATTCTTCATAGCCCTAAGGAGACTAATAGTGGGTTTAAGTTGACATCAAGGACCTGCAGACAACAAAACCACTTTGAAATTCACAAGATAACCTGCTTGAAAGGAACTTTCGTGCTTAAGAAAACTACAGAATCTAAAGGCAGATTCCCTTTGACACCGAGAAAATTCTGCTCTCTGTACCTTTTTTGGAAGTATTTTATACACTCATAATTTCCAAACCCAAATATCAGGACATATGGTGTGTCAAAGAATTTTGCTCCATTTCCTTTTGAAAGAAGCAATATTTGGATGTGTAAAGTGTATTTTAGTATGTCAAGATATTGGAATTTCTGATATACTTGGGTAACTTGTGAGCACAACGGAAAAAATATTTATAATTGGGACTAGTCCAGAAAAATCTATAGGTATATGTTAACAATAATGAATTGAGATGACTGAAGGTAATTATACATCACCTTCTCCATGGTTTTCATAGCATGTGAAAAGAAACACCAACATGGCCTATATTTCAAGGAAATATCTCCAGGATATTAGAATAGTTAGATGAGTTTTCTAATCATTTTTAATAATAAAAGATTCCACGTGTCACATCAAAATTCAATACGATGTTATAAAAATAAGTAATGTGAATGAAAAATCCATATATTCCACTATAATCCAAATAGAGGAACAATAAGATGATACAATTCCTGAGGATGCTAGGGTCAGCCTCAATATGCTCACTATTTAGATTGAGAAAACTTATGTTTAAAAATGAAGATTGATCTTTCAAGACCTTGAAAATTACCAAGGGGCAGATATATAATGGTCAATATTAAAATAATCTTCCTTATTATGTTAGGATTAACTTTTATACCCTTTCCTTCTGCTGTAAAATAATTCTTACTTTTGTTTCTAAACTGAACCTTAAGTAAGAAATGCAAATCAATAGAGGTTAAACAGTCAATTCATACAGTTAATAATGCACCAAGTGAAATAAATCATTTTGCTGGGCTTGTCATATGGCGGAACTGCAGAAGTCAGTACATATGATTCTAATATAAAAACATTTTTAAAGATCCTTAATTTGAAAACAGTCTGAAATATAATCAATAAATATATTTCTCAAAATAAATAAATAACTCAAGATGCTCAGTCTATAAATAGCTTATAACCATTAAGTTATGCACTGCATGCAGGATTTTGCTTTTGTATTATTACCACATTGTGATGGTTGGTACTAATCATGTCTCAGAATTAAAATATTCATTTTTTGCATTTATTTGCATTTGCTGAAGCATCCTTTCTTTAATTTTATGTAAATGTGAGGTCTACTGCATATATTTAGGAGACTTGTTAACACAAAAATTAGCTTAAAAACCGTCATGTCATTTTGCTTCTGATAAAAATAAATGCATATTGTTTTGTCATACAGAGGATGATAAGAACCATAACTTTATGGTTTTAAGTCCGACAAAGATATATTTTGAAATTAATCGGCTAAGTATTGCCATTTTACATACGATAATAAGTGATACAAAGTGCTCTAGAAGCTACTGTTACTAAGATTGGCTTTTCTTTTGTTGTTTTTTTTCTAATAGCATATGCAAAGGGGCAAAAATGGATCTTATTTTTTACTTCAACCAAAAGTCATGTCTAGACTCACCAGTCAAGCAGACACGTTGATTCTGCACTCACTTCATCACGCTATTACTGTTGTTTATCAGTAGGTGTTTTAACCACTTCTAAGACGGATTTCTAGAACTCCTGCTGTCACTCTTTTCCTATCATGTAATTATATTTTGATGTACATAATTGTAAAGATTCTGATGATGCATATCACTTCTTGGTACATTCCTCACCTCTAGTTTCTTTGTTTGTTTGTTTTTGTTGCAGAATTTTGATGCCACAAGGTGGCAGACAAGATGAAGTCTGAAGTTCCAAATATGTGGGAAAAAATCCTATTTTCAAAATTGTTTTATCATGGTGACATCTACATTCTTCATTCATTCGATAAATATTTACTGAATACCCACCAAGAGCCTGTTCCTGTGCTAGGCAGTTGGGAGACAGGTGTAAATAGAAAAAAGATGGTGCTTTTATACCAGTAAGAGAGGCGGCCAAAAAAAGTACAATAAGTAAATAAATATAAATACATATAAGAGATAAATAAAGAGTGTGAGAATTGCAGTGAAGGAAATAAACATAATTTCTTGCTGCAGACACAGCATAGTATATTAAGTCAGAGCATAGCGTCTGGAATCTGACTGTCTAGGTTAAATTCTGACTCCTCCACTCACTAGTCTGAGTTTACTTCTCTGTAAAACTGGCTTATATTAATAGTACCAACTTTATAAGAACTACTTCACAAGGCTTTGTGAAAATTAAATATAAACCCATGAATTTTTTATTCAGCCATGACAGAGTTACTAGTCCTAGACCTGCCTTCCTGCCATAAACAACCATAAACTGGACAAAATACACGAGGCAACTGTTTTCAGGCATTAGACAATGGTCAGAGCAGGACTATGTCCTTGAGAGAAGGGAAATACACACGGTGAGCCCCACCATCATCTCAGCTTTTTGCTGGGATTGCTTTCCAGCATAGAAGAGGCAAAAATCAGAATACCAGGCTGCAGAAGAAGCAGTAACATATAGGGAAGGTGGCCAAAAGAAGAGGTAATTGTGTAAGGGTGGAGTAGGGCAGAAGTCTGCACGGTGATTTGACACAGGTTCTTGGCCACAGTCTGAGCAATGCCTGTGAGAACTGAGACTCCATGAGGCCTAGCAAACATTGCATGCCACAAGACTGAGTGCTAAACGGAAATACCAGAGGACCTGCAGTACTGGGAGACATTGAAGAACCAGAATGGAGAGATCTGACTGGGCACCTCAGGCGTTCAGTTGAACCCCCAGAAAGGCCATACTTTAAGAATGAGGACTATGACTCAGAGAAAGAACCACACCCTAAGATTAAATTTAAGACAAAATAGACCTGCTTTAACGAAGACAAAAACCAGTCTTGAAAACAACAGAAAACTAAAAACCAAACCCGCTGCCGTTGAGTCAATTCTGACTCATAGTGACCCTATAGGACAGAGTAGAACTGATCCATAGTTTCCAAGGAGCGGCTGGTGGATTTGAACTGCCAATCTTTTGGTTAGCAAGATCTGCTTTAACAAAGACGAAAACCAATCTTGCAAGCAACAGAAGGATGTGCCATATAACTGCCTGCCAGAAAAAAATAAACAGCTCAGCATGTTTTCAGAGAAGATTTCATAATCCAGACTCCTTACACATATCATTGACATGTCCAACATAAAATAAAAAATTATGACACATGCAAAGAAGTAGGAAAATGAGACTCATAATTAAGAAAACAAATAGTCAATAGAAATCAGACTCCAAGATGACTCAGATATTGGAATTAGCAGATAAGGATTTTAAAGCAACTATGAAAAGTATGATCATGAACTTTAAAGCAGAGATGGTAATAAGAATGAAGAGATGGAAATCTCAACAGATAAATAGAAACTATAGAAAGAATCAAAGAGATTTAGCACTGATGAATAAAATATCTGAAATAAAAATTTGAGTAAAATATCTGCAATTAAAAATAAAATATGTTGTTAAAATTTTTTAAGTATCTGAAATACTGATTTGCCTTATCAGCAGATTGGAGGTTGCTAACAGAAGGATTAATGATCTTGAAGACAAATCAATTGAAGTTGTTCAATGAAGGACAGCAAAAAAGAAAATAAAAGAAAATTAACCAATGCCTCAGTGACCGGTCCTAGAAGACAGTAAAAAACAATCTAACATACATGTAATTGAAGTTCCAGAGGGAGAGGAAAGAGAGAATGAGACATAAAAAGTATTTAGTGCAAATTATCCAAATTTTATTTTGAAAAACCGACTGAAAGAAAGATCTATGAGCCCCAGCTAGGATAAATACAAAAAGAACCACACGCAGGCGCCTCATCATCAGACTGCTAAAAACCCAAGATGAATGTCATGGATTGAATTGTGTCCCCCAAAAAATGTGGGTAGCAACTTGGCTAGGTCATGATTCCTAGTATTGTATGATTCTGTTATCTGATGTGATGTCCTTATGTGTTGTGAACTCTACCACTGTGATGAGATTATATGTGATCTCCTCATGTGTTGTAAATTCTATCACTGTGATGAGGTTATACTGATGAGGTTGACAAGATCAGTGTCTTAATGCAATCTCTTTTGATATATAAAAGAGAGAAGCGAGCAGAGACACATGCGAACCTCATACCACCAAGAAAGCAGTGCTGGGAGCAGAGCGCGTCCTTTGGACCTGAGGTTCCTGCACATAGAAGCTCCCAGACCAAACAAAGGAAGACTGATGACATGGACTTTCCTCCAGAGCTGATGGAAAAGTGTTCCCCTGGAGCTGATGCCTGAATTTGGACTTGTAGCCTACTGGATTGTGAGAGAATGGACTTTCTTTGTTGAAACCATCCAATTGTGGTATTTCTGTTGGAGTAGCACTAGATGACTGAAACAATGAACTACTGAATTTGATGGTGAAATTTTAAACTTTCACTTATGGTAAAGGAGAGAGCGTTGTGTTTAAAATATCCCATTTCATGATATCTGCAAGAAATTTGCAAAATTTCTGTTACCTCTATATGAACCAGTTAAGTCTTCCTTTTTTTAATTGTACTTTAGGTGAAAGTTTACAGCTAAAGTTAATTTCTCATACAAAAATTCACACATATATTGTTTTGTGACATTAGTTGCAATCCCCACAATGTGACAGCACACTCCCCCTTTCCACCCCAGGTTCCCTGTGTCCATTTAACCAGTTCCTGTCCCTTCCTGCCTTCTCATCCTGCTTTTGGACAGGAGCTGCTCATTTGGTCTCGTGTATCTGATTGTACTAAGAAACACATTCCACACATGTATTATTTTTTGTTTTATAGTACTGTCTAATCTTTGTCTGAAGAGTGGGTTTAGGGATGGTTTCGGTTCTTGGTTAACAGTACTTCTGCGGGGCATAGCCTTGGGGGTTCCTCTAGTTTCTCTCAGACCAGCAAGTCTGGTCTTTTTATGTGAATTTGAGTTTTGTTCTACATTTTTCTCCTGCTCTGTCTGGGACTCTCTATTGTGTTCCCTGTCAGGCCCTCATTGGTGGTAGCTGGGCACCATCTAGTTTTTCTTGTCTCAGGCTGGTGGAGCCTCTGTTCTTGTGGTCCTTTAGTCCTTTGGGCTAATATTTTCCTTCTGTCTTTGGTTTCCTTCATTCTCCTTTGCTCCAAGTGGGATGGAACCAATTGGTGTATCTTAGATGACCGCTCGCGTGCTTTTAAGACCCCAGATGCCACTCACCAAAGTGGGATGTCGAACATTTTCTTAATAAACTTTGTTATGCCAATTGACCTAGATGTCCCTCAAAACTATGGTTTCCAGGCCTCAGCCCCAGCTACTCTGTCCCTCAAAGTGTTTGGATATGTCCAGGAAACTTCTTAGCTTTTGCTTTGGTCCAGTTGTGCTGACTTCCCCTGTATTGTGTGTTGTCCTTCCCTTTACCTAAGTTGATCCTTGTCTACTATCCAGTTAGTGATTTCCCTTCCTCCTCCTTCCCCACCCTCGTAACCATCAAAGAATGCTTTTTTCTGTGTTTAAACCTTTTCTTGAGTTCTTATAATAGTAGTCTGATATGATATTTGTCCTTTTGTGACTGACTACTTTCACTCAGCATAATGCCCGCCAGATTCATCCATGTTGTAAGACGTTTCACAGATTCATCATTGTTCTTTATCATTGCATAGTATTCCATTGTGTGTATGTATCATAATTTGTTTATCCATTCATCTGTTGATAGACCCTTAGGTTATTTCCATCTTCTTGCTATTGTGAACAGTGCTGCAATGAACATGGGTGTGCACATATCTATTCATGTGACAGCTCTTATTTCTCTAGAGTATATTCATAGTAGTGGGATTGCTGGATAGTATGATATTTCTATTTCTAGCTTTTTAAGGAAGTGCCAAGTCGTTTTCTAAAGTGGTTGTACCATTTTACATTCCCACCAACAGTGCATAAGAGTTACAGTCTCTCCACAACCTCTCCAACATTTGTTATTTTGTGTTTTTTGGATTACTGTCAGCCTTGTTGGGGTGAGATGGTATCTCATTGTAGTTTTGATTTGCATTTCTCTAATGGCTAATGATCGTGAGCATTTCCTCATGTGTCTTTTAACCACCTGAATGTCTTCTTTGGTGAAGTGTCTGTTCATATCCTGTGCACATTTTTTAATTGGATTGTTAGTCTTTTTGTTGTTGAGGTGTTTTAGTATCACGTAGAGTTTAGAGATTAGACCCTTATTGGCTATGTCCTAGCTAAAAAATTTTTTCCAGTCTGTAGGTTGTCTTTTTACTCTTTTGGTGACATCTTTTGATGAGCATAAGTGTTTGATTTTTAGGAGCTCTCAGTTATCTAGTCTCTCTTCTAGTGTTTGTGCATTGTTAGTTATAGTTTGTATACTATTTATGCCATATATTAGGGCTCTTAGTGTTGTCCCTATTTTTTCTTCCATGATCTTTATCATTTTAGATTATATATTTAGGTCTTTGATCCATTTCCAGTTAGTTTTTGTGTATGGTGTGAGGTATGGGTCCTGTTTCTTTTTTTTCTTTTTTCTTTTTTTTGGCAGATGGATATCCAGTTATGCCAGCACTATTTGTTAAAGAGACTGTCTTTTCCCCAGTTAATGCACTTTGGGCCTTTGTCAAATATCAGATGCTCATAGGTGGAAGGATTTATGTCTGGGTTCTCAATGTGTCTGTTGTTGTACCAGTACCAGGCTGTTTTGACTACAGTGGCAGTATAATAGGTTCCAAAATCAGGTAGTGTGAGGCCTCCCAGTTTGTTCTTCTTCTTGAGTAATGCTTTACTTATCCAGTGCCTCTTCCCTTTCTATATGAAGTTGGTGATTTGTTTCTCCATCTCATTAAAAAAAGTCATTGGAATTTGGATCAGGATTGCATTGTATCTGTAGATCGCTTTGGGTAGAATTGACATTTTCACAATGTTGAGTCTTCCTATCCATGAGCAAGGTATGTTTTCCACTTATGTGGGTCTCTTTTGGTTTCTTGCAGTAGTGTCTTGTAGTTTTCTTTGTGTAGGTCTTTTACATCTGTGGTTAGATTTATTCCTAAGTACTTTATCTTCTTGGAGGTTATTGTAAATAGTATTGATTTGGTAATTTCCTTTTCGAAGTTCTCTTTGTTGGTGTAGAGGAATCCAACTGATTTTTGTGTTTATCTTGTATCCTGATACTTTGCTGAAATCTTGTATTAGTTCCAGTAGTTTTCTTGTGGATTCTTTGGGGTTTTCTGTGTATAAGATCATATCATCTGCAAATAGGGATACTTTTACTTCTTCCTTACCAATTTAGATGCCCTTTATTTCTTTTTCTTGCCTTATTGCTCTGGCTAGGACCACCAGCACAATATTGAATAATGGTGGTGATAAAGGGCATCCTTGTCTCTTCCTGTTCTCAAGGGGAATGTTTTCAGCCTCTCTCCATTTAGAATGATGTTGTCGGTTGGCTTTGTATAAATGCCCTTTATTATGTTGAGGATTTCACTTCTATTCTTATTTTGCTGAGAGTTTTTATCATGAATGGGTGTTGAACTTTGTCAAATGCCTTTTATGTATTAATTGATAAGATCATGTGGATCTTTTGTTTTATTTGTGTGATGGATTAAATTGATTGATTTTCTAATGTTGAACCATCCCTGCCTACCTGATATGAATCCCACTTGGCCATGGTGAATTTTTTTTTTTTTAATATATTGTTGAATTCTATTGGCTAAAATTTTGTTGAGGATTTTTGCATTTATGTTCATGAGGGATATTGGTCTGTAATTTTCTTTTGTTGTAGTGTCTTTACTTGGTTTTGGTATCAGGATTATGCTGGCTGCATAGAATGAGTTCAGGAGTATTCCTTTCTTTTCTATGCTCTGAAATACCTTTAGTAGTACTGATGTTAACTCTTCTCTGAAAGTTTGATATAATTCTCCAGGGAAGCCATCAGGGCCAGGTCCTTTTTTTGTTGGGAGTTTTTTTTTTGTTGTTGTTTTTTTATTTTTTATTACATCTTCAATCTCTTCTTTCGTTATGGGTTTATTTAGTTTTCTACCTTGGTTTGTATTAGTTTAGGTAGGTAGTATGTTTTAGAAATTTGCCCATTTCCTCTAGATTTTCAAATTTGTTGGAGTAAACAGTTTTTCATAGTATTCTGTTATGATTCTTTTAATTGCAGTTGGGTCTGTTGTGATATCACCCATCTCGCTTCTTATTCGGATTATTTGCTTTTTTTCCTGTTTTTCTATTGTCAGTTTGGCCAATGGTTTGTCTATTTTGTTGATATTTTCAAAGAACCAACTTTTGGTCTTGCTGACTCTTTCCATTATTTTTCTATTCTCTATTTCATTTATTTCTACTCTAATCTTTATTATTTCCTTTCTTCTGGTGCCTGAGGACTTCTTTTGCTGCTCTCTTTCTATTTGTTCGAGTTGTAGGGTTAATGTTTTGATTTTGGCCCTTTCTTCTTTTTGAATATGTGCATTTATTGCTATAAATTGACCTCTGAGCACTGCTTCTGCTGTATCCCAAAGGTTCTGGTAAGATGTATTTTCATTCTCATTCGATTCAGTGAATTTCTTTATTCCATCCTTGATTTCTTCTATAATCCAGTAGTTTTTAAGCAAGATATTTCCATATATTTGATTTTTTTTCCTTGCTGTTTCTGTTATTGATTTCTAATTTTATGGCTTTATGGTCAGAAAAAATGCTTTGTAATATTTTGATGTTTTGGATTCTGTTAAGGCTTGCTTTGTGGTCTAAAATGTGGTCTATTCTGGAGAACGTTCCATGTGTGTTGGAAAAGAAAGTATACTTGCCTGCCGTTGGGTGGAGTGATCTGTATTTGTCTATGAGGTCAAGTTGATTGATTGTGGCATTTAGATCTTCTATATCTTTACTGAGTTTCTTTCTAGATGTTCTGTCCTTCACCAAAAGTGGTGTGTTGAAATCTCTTACTATTATTGTGGAGCTATTTCTTTTTTCAATGCTGTTAGAGTTTGTTTTATGTATTGTGGAGCCCTGTCATTGGGTGCATATATATTTATTATGGTTATGTCCTCCTGGTGTATTGACCCTTTAATCATTACATAGTGTCGTTCCTTATCCTTAGTGGTGGATTTTGCTTTAAAGTCTATTTTGTCAGAGATTAATATTGCCACTCCTGCTCTTTTTTGGTTGTTTGCTTGATATATTTTTTTCTACCCTTTGAGTTTAGTTTGTGTTTTTGAGTCTAAGGTGTGTCTCTTGTAGACAAGTATAGACAGTGTTTTTTTAATCCATTCTGCCACTCTCTGTCTCTTTATTGGTGCATTTAGTCCATTTATATTCAGTGTTATTATTGACAGGTATGAGTTTAGTGCTGTCATTTTGATGTATTTTTGTTGTTGTGTTGATAGTTTCTTTGTGCCACTTAATTTTCTGTGCTGAGTTTTTTTTTATGTATTTTCTTTTCTTCTTTTTCATTATTGTTAATTTTGCGTTTGCTGAATCTTTATGTTGTTCTTTTTTATTTTGATGGGTACATTTGTTAGCTTCCTCTGTGGTTACTGTAAAATTTACCTTTATTTTTCTAAGTTTAAACTGATCTTTTTTTTCTTGATATTGCCTTTACTTCCTCTTCATGTGGAAGTTCTATGACTACACTGTTTATTCCCTCTCTTTTGTTTTGACACTGTCGTTATATATTGACATCTCTGGCTCCCTATTTTCAGTCTTTTAGCTGTGACTTGTTTTTGCAACTTCCCTATCTGTGTTGATAATTGGTTGATCTGTCCTGTGGTCTTATCTTGGATTGTTGTCTGATGTTGGTTCTCTAGCCAAAGGACTTCCTTTAATATTTATTGTAATTTTGGTTTGTTTTATACAAATTCCCTTAACTTCTGTTTATCTGGAAATGACCAAATTTCGCCATTGTACTTAAGAGACAGTTTTGCTAGATATATAATTCTTGGCTGTCAATTTTTCCTTTAAGGGTTTATATATGTCATTCCATTGCCTTCTTGCCTGTATGGTTTCTGCTGAGTAGTCAGAGCTTAGTCTTGTTATGAACCAGTTAATTCTAAAGGTCACAGATATCTGTAATACTTTAAGCTGATATTACCTCTGAATGTTTTCATTATCTTCAAAGTTGTGGACAATAATACTCCAAAAGTTATATTTTCAGGAAAGTTTTAAAATTGTCTATATTACTATCTGTGTGGTTCAAGTCAGGTATTTATTTACCTTAAATAAATAAATAATAGTTTTCTCAATGCAAATACAGAATTTATCACTACTATTGCTGTTGAAAACAATATGTACTTATCATTGGTGATGGAAAAATATACAAACTGATATCTTTTGAGATTCAGGAATTGTTCTAAA
Organism: Trichechus manatus latirostris; assembly: GCF_000243295.1. Taxonomy (NCBI): domain Eukaryota; kingdom Metazoa; phylum Chordata; class Mammalia; order Sirenia; family Trichechidae; genus Trichechus; species Trichechus manatus. The sequence goes on along the minus strand of NW_004444046.1, from coordinate 8,209,554 downwards.
CAGTTTAGTTGGATTTAAAGATGAGGTAGTTGAGGCAAAGAGAAGTTAAGTGAGTTGTGAAAGTCAAAGTTAGTAAGTGATAAAGTAGGGATTAAAATCTAGGCCTTTGGTTAATTTATTTTCTTATATTTTGATCCATGGGATATTTAGGTGCATATTGTTAATTTCTACATATCTTACTGTTATTGATTTTTAATTTAATTCCACTGTAGTTAGAGAACAACCTCTGTAAGGTTTCAATTTTTTTTGTAATTTTATTGAACTTTATTTGTCTTGAATATTAATGCTTGATATTAATGTAACTACATCTAACATAAAAAACAAATTTTTATATTTATTGTATGGTATATTTTTTTCATACTTCTACTTCCAACTTATCTATGTCTTTTGTTGATAGCATATAGTTGAGTTTTGCTATTTAATCCAGACATACTATCTCAGCCTTTTAATTGGAATATTTAGTCAATGTATGTTTAATGTAGTTATTGATATAGTTTAGTTGAACCCCACCATCTTTCTAGTGTTTTCTAGTGTCCCATCTATTTTTTGTTCCTCTGTTCCTCCTTTCTTTATTTATTTTCAGTTACTTAAATATCCATTAATATTTCATTTTAAGTCAATTATTGGCTTTTAAACTATACTTTTCATAATTTTTAAATGGTTGCTCTAGAGATTATAATATGCATCCTTATCTTATCACAGTTAAATTAGATTTAATATTGTATTATCTCATGTAAAAATCTTAGTATAGTAAAATTCTATTATCCCCACCACCACAGGCGTTTGTGGTATTGTAGTCAAATACCTCACAACAGCATATGTAATGTTATTATTTTTAATTTAAATAATATGATGAAATGTTATTATTTTTCCTTTAAACAATTATTCATCTTTTAAATTTTTTGAAAGAAATATAGCCTTTTTGTATTTACTCATTTATTTACCATTTATGGTGTTCTTTATTTCTTTCTGTAGATCCAAGTTTCAATCTATTATCATTTCCTTCAGCCTGAAGTACCTCCTTTATCATCTCTTAGTGAATATCTGCTAAAGATGAACTCATAACATCTTTAAAAACTTGAGGGGTTCTTCTGTAGGTTGGGGTAGCAGTGGCAATATTCCTGAAATTATAAAACCTAGGTTCAGATATCACCTCACTAATTGCTTTAAATAAGCCTTGGTTTCCTCATGCGTGATTTGAGGATAGTAATATTTCCCCAGTGTACTTCACACTGCTGATGCAACACAGGTTTTAAATCACAAGACTGTACTTTATCATACATCATCACCACTTTCCCTCCCTTCCCTACACCTGTAGCCCTGCCTTTTGCGATTATCACATGTATTAATAAAACAGCCTTGAAAGGTAGACATATAGCTTTATTTGTTGAAAGAAGAAAAGAAAGGAGGGAAGGAAAGAGGGAAGGAGGGGAGAGGAGGAGACAGAAAGGGAGGGGTGAGGAGACAGAAACAATGGCTATGTGTGATAAAAGGGGAAAATTTAAAGGCATATCAAAGGTAGGAAAAACATTGATCCTCTCATGGGCTTCCAAAGATAGACAGTTCTGAAGCTGCATCAGATTCCTTGAGGAGCCTATCCAAGTTGCAAAGGATGTGATAAAGGGGTCACACTCTATTTATATTAAATGCATTTACAACCACTCTAATGCTTGCATTTATAATTTTTTATTTTAACAGAGTTTGCTAAAGATTAGTTAAGATAACCCTGCCCATAGCATTCCTGTATGGCCTTCAGTACATTTTGTCATTCTCCTGTGACTTTTCACCCAGACATTTCATCTTCTACCCTTGCATTCAAGTGGCTGCATTTTTGTTACAATCAACTTGTTTGATGTCTTATGTCTCATTCTAGCTTCCATCCTTTCCATTCTAACCATTTAAAAAACAAAACAAAAGCAGTTGCTGCTGAATCTTTTCCAATTCATGGTAATCTGATGTGTTTCAGAGTAGAACTGTGCTCTCTAGGGTTTTCAATGGCTGTGACCTTTTGAAGGTAAATTGGCAGGGCTTTTTTCCAAGGTGCATCTGGGTGGATTCAGACCTCCAACCTTTTGTTCCACCCTAGGATTTCTAGCAATTTAGTCTAGTCTTAATTCTGAAGTCAGACTTTTATCTTTATTTCCCATTCACTCATGGATATAAAAATGCTTTGTAAATGAGGGATTACTATTACCAATGTAATGGAATGCTATTGTTAGGCGACACCCCATCTCTCAGGGCCTCTCTTTAGACCAGGTACTATTGGTTTGATTATTAAGTTGTTTGATTTGATTGTTGGTTGGTCCCCTGCTCTTGATATCCTTGTGGTTCTTAGAAAACAGACTGGGGGTACTAATGCACAATTCCCATGCTGAGTACAGCCTTCAGGTAATGTTTTTCATTTTGATCCTTGAAGCCAGCAAGAAGGCTACACAGATACTCCTTTTGGGTGGGTTTATTCTTATGCTATTTTAGGATAAGCCTTTTATATTTGTTTCCCTCTTTCCCATCACCAGCTCTAAAATCTATTCTGATGGGTTGAACAAATCATTTAGCCTTTCTTCAACTTCTTCCTCTGTAAATTCTTACTGGGATATTAAAAGCATCAAAGTACTTAAGATTTTGAAGTGTTCTAAAACATGTGAGTGATATGACCTTAGATAAGTGCAAATAATGGAAGAGAGCTATATTTGCTTCCACTTCCTGCAATATCAATTGACGAAAAAAAAGTTATGGATTTTCAAGGATTAACTCTGCAATTACAAATATAGAAAAGTAGAAGAGATGTAATTTTCCTTGTAATGCAGTGAAACAAGCTTCAACAACCAAAAGCCTGAATTTGAATCCCTGAAATGTCATTAACTAGCTTTGAGTTTCACAAGTCACTTAACTTCTCTCTGCCTCAGTTTCCATATCTCCAAATAAGGCAAAAAGACAATACCTTCCTCAACATTTGTGAAGGGAGTCAAACGATATTATAGATGTAAAAGTGTTTTGCATATGGAAAATTTTTATATAAATCTTAGCCTTAAGGTCATAATTATTTTCAAATGTGTGAGGTAACCAATTTTGCTGAAATTTTACAAGAGTCTGAAATTTACAAACTTCTTTTCATGAGCACATTTGCTCTAGTTAACATACTGAGTGATCTGTAATGCTCATCATCAAAGAGAAAGCTATTTTGGTGGTCTCCATGGGACATGCTTGTTTTTACCCTCCTAATTTGTTGCACTCTACCTGCAAAAAGATTTTCAGACAAGTAGTTGAAAAACGGAATAGGTAAAAACAATACTAAAACAGAAGTAAGTCTAGGTAAATTCAGGGAGCTGATGAATACCAGAAACCAAACCCAAGCCAAACGTGTTACTATCGAGTGGATTCAGACTCGTAGCGACCCTATAGGACAGAGTAGAACTGCCCCCTAAGGTTTCCAAGGCTGTAATCTTTACAGAAGCAGACTGCCTCATCTTTCTCCCCCAGAGTGGATGGTGGGTTCAAACTGCTGACCTTTTGGTTAGCAGCCCAGTGCTTAACTGCTGTGCCACCAGGGCTCCTGATGAGTACCAGATGTCCAAAAATGTTAAAAATAATTAACCTTGGAGACAAAAATCTATCCGCATTTCTAAATTTAGCCAACTTTTATATAAGACTGAAGATCTCTCCCACTGAATCTGCCTCACTGGAGGCTAAACTGATGTTTGCCTATGTCAGGTTCTCAAAGCTACTTCCCTCAATGTTTCCCACCTTTTCAATTCCAGAGTTCTTGCCTGGGACACTCGGTATAGAGAAATCACTATATTGGATACTACATATAGGGCTTCAAGTAGCAAGAGACAAACTCAGAGCAGACCAGGAGTTGGATGATAAAAAACATGGCCCAGATGCCAACCCCTAGTCATTGTATAGCTCTTGCCAGCCTTTGTCTGATATTTAAAATTTTCTCTTTACCTGTGTTCCAGGAAGAAATCTCGTGTTGGGTGTACCTGACTTTGTTCTCACACTAATAGTTTACCTTAGAAGAGCTGACTGCTTTACAAATATAGGTACCACTCTATTATCCATTTTAGTTTTATAATCAATGAATGTATATTTTATGGATACAGATGTTTTCATGGTATTTCACATCATTAACAACATAATATCAGCCTCAAGGAGCATTATGTGAATCCTGGGGTTATACCTTGACTGCTGTATTTACCTAAACTCTCCCTCATTTCCTCTTCTCTTGCCAAGGGTAGAGTTCCTCATGGTCATCGTCTCATGCCTGTAACCTTTCCTCACTTTTCATAGATGTCTGAAGAGCAGACATGTTAAGTTACAGTACCTTTAGTTTGAGAATAAATGTATCCATGGTGGCACTGCCTACAATTTCACTCTCAGGGTATAGATGTGATGTATACATTTCACATTTCTTATGATTGTTCATCACTGGAGAGAATGCAGATGGCATGTCTTTCCTAGGTCTCCTGAGACAAAATAATTTTGTAATTGGATATAAATGTTCTTACAAGATAACCAGTTATTAAGCTTTTGTTAGCAAATATGACGTTAACAAAAAAGACAGTTGAATTCACAATAGTGTTTGATTTTTTAATGTTCAAAAATAATAGATTTGTAGATGAAAGAAGTCTAATATATAATTTTACTATGTATTTAACCTCAATCTTTTTTGTTTTGTTCTGTTTTTTACTTCTTGTTCCTATAAGCATTCTTCATGGAATCTGCTCAACACATTCAAGCTCTGGGAAGGTAGTTCTTGGTTTTTGTGGAAAGAAAATAATATGAAAATAACATTAAGTCACACATGTACCAAAAAAACAAAATAGTTTGGTCTTAGGAGAGCATCTTTTCATGTGCTTATTGGCCATCTGTATGTCTTCTTTATTGAAATGTCTATTTGGCTTTTTATCTATTTTTTGATTGGGTTGTTTGTCTTTTTGTTGTTGACTTGTGGTAGTTCTTGTATATTCTGGATATCAAGCCCGTATCAGATATATGGCTCCTAAATATATTCTTCCATTCTGCAAGTTGTCTCTTCAGTTTCTTGATAACATCTTTTGATGCACAAAAGTTTTTAATTTTGATGAAATTTAATTTATCTTTTTTTTTTTTTTGCCCATGCTTTTGTTGTCGTATCTAAGAATCCATTACCAAATTCAAGGTCATGAAGTTTTACTCCTATAGTTTCTTTTAAGAATTTTATGGCTTTAGCTCTTATATTTAGGCCATTGATCCATTTTAAGTTAATTTTGATATTTATTGTGAGGTAGGGGTTCAACTTCATTCTTCTGCACATGGAGATCCAGTTATTCCAGTACTATTTGTTGAAGAGACTAGTCTTTCCCCCATTGAATGGACTTGTCAACCTTGTCAAAAATCAATTGGTCATAGACATATGGATTTATTTTGGACTCTTGATTCTATTCCATTTGTCTATATGTCTTTCCTTATACCAATAACATACTGTTTTGATTACTGTAACATTATAGTAAATTTTAAAATCAGAAAATGTGACTACTCTGACTTTGTTCTTCTTTTTCAAGATTGTTTGGCTATTTGCTGCTTGTAATTCTACATTAATTTGAGGATTGGCTTTTGCATTTCTTAAAAAAAAAACGCTGTTGAAATTTTGATAGAGATTGCATTGAATCTGTAGATTGCTTTGGGTAACACTGGCATCTTAATAATGTTAGGTCTTTCAATCCATAAACACAAATATCTTTCCATTTATTTATGTCTTCTTTAATTTCTTTTCAGTTTTATAGTTTTTAGTGTACAAGTCTTTCATGTCCCTGGTTAAATTTATTCCTAGGTATTTTATTCTTTTAAACCTATTATAAATAGAATTGTTTCTTAATTTCTTTTTCAGATTGCTCATTGCTGGTGTATAGAAATGCAACTGATTTCTGTGTATTGATCTTGTACCCTGAAACTTTACTGAATTCATTTATTAGCTCTAGTAGCTTTCTTGTGGATTCTTTTGACTTCTCTGTATATAGGATCATGTCATCTGCAAATAGAGATAGTTTTACTTCTTCCTTTCTGATGTGGATATCTTTAATTTCTCTTTCTTGCCGAATCACTCTAGCTAGAACTTCCAGTACAATGTTGAATAGCACTGGTGAAGGTAAGCATCCTTGTCTAGTTTCTGATCTTACAGGGATCACGTTTACATTTTTAAAAATAATTGAAGACCCCCCAAAATTTTTATTTGTGTTGATTATATCATATAAATTATCATATTGGAAGTTAAATCTTACAAATTAAAAAATATTTATTTACTCATTAACTTAAGAATAAACCTATTACTTGTTAACAAACTATTTTTTATGAATAACTATGTATATATTTTTTAAAGGCAAGAGAAGAGGGGCATTTTTGCAAATCTCTTTAGTGTCTGTTATAACAAAACAAAATTGGGCTCTCAGAACTCATTCTGCATTCCATGTGCTGCAATATGTTGTTTTGATTGAACTGTATGAAGGAAATCCACTCTCACACAAGATACCCAGTTAGAAAAAGGGAAAATAATTTTAATAGCTTTTCTAGATAATTCTGAATATTCTTCTTTGATACTGTACTGTTATGGATTGAACTGTATCCCCCCCAAAATATGTTTTTGTTGTAAAACCTAACCCCTACATCTGTGGATATAATCCCATTTGGGAATGGGTTTTCTTTGTTATGTTAATGAGGCAGTATTCGTGTAGTATATGTTTTGAATCAATCTCGTTTGAGAGATAAAAGGAGCAGATTAAGCAAGAAAAGATGGGGGAAGATAGACATCATGCCACATAAAGATCACCAAGGAGCCGAGGAACAGAAGCTGAACAGACCTTCCCCCAGAGCCGACAGAGAGAGAAAGCCGTTCCCTAGGGCCGGCATGCTGAATTCAGACTTTCTAGCCTCCTAAACTGGGAGAATATTAATTTCTGTTTTTTAAAGCCGCTCATTTGTAGTATTTCTGTTATAGCATCACTAGATTACTAAAACATATACCAAGACTTGACAAGTGATAGTTTCTTAAAGATTAATTGCAATTTGGATTCTGAAACCATAGCAATAAACATTTATACTTTGTCACATTATAAACTACTGGCCTAGCTTGCACTTTGAATGGATCATTTACTCATGTACAATTTAGTAACATCATACGTTGGTCATTTGAAAAATATTAGTTTACTGCCTTATGCAAATTTCCAAATGTTAACACATTTCACTATACAATAGCAAATTAAAAAATCAAAAATTTCAAAGTCACCAATCTCATCAAAAAGTCTTTTACTATTGGGCAACCGTCAAGGTCACAGTGATGGATATAAGTTTTATAAAGTTCTAATTTTTTCTTGAAAACTCAAACTTTCATCAGTGGCAATAAATACTGTCAGTTGTGTTTCTTAAAGTGACAGGCACACTTATTTTATTTTCAAAACATACCTGCCAGATATCAAGTCTGAAAAACATAGTTCTTTTGGTTTGTTTGTTTTGTTTTTTTCAGTTGTTCTTCTAAGTAAAAACATGTGTTCCATGGAAATAGCAGCTAGCTCAGCTCACAATGCAAACAATGGCTCACATGCATAAGTGCATTTCCTGGGGACAGCCAGCATACGTTAGTATGAAATAGAAATGCTTTATGCATTCTTCCCACATCTAAATATTAAAAAGACTAGTACTCAAGAGTTGAGGTTTATAACATTGCTAACTTTTCTGCCTCATCAAGGACCTTTCACGTAAATCTTTTTTTTGCGAGTGCACACAGTGGTGAAGAACACAGTCAGTGCCTACTAGACCAGTGTGGTATCCCTGGTTTGATTCCAGCAAAGAAGCCAGCAATTTTACCCACCATGACTTGTGCAACATCAGTGCAAATGTCAACACAGTAAAAAAGAAAAAAAATCTTAATATTACTACAAAAATAATTTTGACTTGTTAGTCCCGTGAAAGTGTCCAGAGATACCTTGGCGATCTGCAGACCACACTTTGAGAACCATTATACTAGTTCATAGCACCTTAGTATCCCCCCAGCTTTTGTATCTCTCATCTTTCTTCCAAACAGTTGCAATGACTGTCTTCATCAAAACTGTTCCCATCAAGCCTAGGGGGCAGAGAGTTGAAGAAAAGGATAGGAGAATAGCAGCAGAACTGGAAGAACGTAATCAATGTCACTGAATTGTACATGTAGAAACTTTTGCAATGCTGTAACTTTGGCTATGTATATTTTCACCAAAAAAAAAAAAAAAAGAGCCCCCATGGTCAAGAAAGGAGAGTGTTGACATGCCGTGGGGTTGTTAACCAATGTCATAAAACAACGTGTACTGACTGTTTAGTGAGAAAATATTTGTTCTGTAAATCTTATCTAAAGTACAATAAAAAAAAATTTAAAAAAAAAAGTTCCCATCAGGTACTTGCTTAGTAATCCCTGAAGTGTTAGTAATTTCTTTCATAAAATTTAAAAACCCTTTAACTAATGAATATACTTAACAGTCTCCTGCCTTCCCTTATGGTCAGTTTATTACTTTAGCCAAACAAATTTACATAGCAGTTTTTAATATAGTTTACCATCTTCTATCTCCAAGTCATTTGGGGGCCACTCCCGCAATTTGCATTTTCTACCCCTCTTCTCTAAAAGTGACTATTTCCAAATACAGCTCAAAACTCACTTCCTCCTGGAATTCTTCTCAGATTATCCCCTTCCAGGTTCTACATTTTCCGGTCATTGCAGACCTCTTCCCCAAACGTTTTGTGTGTTCCATCTTTTATGCACCCCAGAATGTAACTGTGTTTCAAGTTTCAGTTTATTTATTCCTGGGTTTGTTTTTTTTTAAATGATTTTTCACACTTGGATTAGTACTCTATTTGGGGGCTGATCCTTTAGTATCAAACATATTTTTTTAAACAAAAGAAGGATAATGTAAGCTCTTGTAATTATTTCATATAAATGGCAGCCCTTCTAAAGATATCTGAAAAATGTTATATTCTTTTCAAAGTACTGTGCTTTGACACTTTATTTGGTACAAGTCATAGCAAGCTGTGACTCACTATATTATCTAAAGAGGATAAGATATCAAAATGGGAGATTTAGTCAACTTTATCAAAAAAGAAAGGATTAATAAACTCATTAGAAAATCCTAAATCCCCTTATGTATTTCAAAGGAAAACTATTAACTATAACATTTATAGCATTAACAATTAGTAGACTCAAAATGAGAAGAAATAGCTATAAATATCCATTAATAGTGGGAATGTGGAATGTACGAAATATGAATCTAGGAAAATTGGAAGTGGTCAGAAATGAAATGAAAAGCATATAGATCGAATTCCTAGGCATTAATGAGCTGAAGTGGGCTGGTATTTGCCGTTTTGAATCAGACAATCATATGGTCTACTATACCAGCAATAGTAAATTGAAGAGGAACGGTGCCACATTTATCGTCAAAAAGAACATATTAAAATCTATCCTGAAGTGTAGCCCTGTCAGTGATAGGATAATATCTATACATCTACAAGGAGGACCAGTTAATAAGACTATTACTCAAATGTATGCACCAACTACTAATGCCAAAGATGAAGAAATTGAAGATTTTTACCAACTTCTGCAGTCTGAAATTGATCAAACATGCAATCAAGATGCATTGATAATTACTGGTGATTGGAATGTGAGTGTTGGAAACAAAGAAGAAGGATCAGTAGTTGGAAAATACGGCCTTGGTGTTAGAAACGATGCCAGAGATGGCATGATAGAATTTTGCGAGACCAATGAACTATTCATTGGAAATACCTTTTTTCAACAACATAAATAGAGGCTATACATGTGGACCTCACTAGATGAAATACACAGGAATCAAATCAGTTGCATCTACAGACAGAGATGATGGAGAAGTTCAATACCATCAGTCAGAACAAGGCAAGGGGTCAACTGTGGAACAGACCATTAATTGCTCGTATACAAGTTCAAGTGAATTTAAAGAATTAAAACAAGTCCTTGAGAGCCAAAGTACGACTTTGAGTATATCCCACCTGAATTTAGAGACCGTCTCAAGAACAGATATGACACACTGAACACTAATGTGGGATGACATCAAAGACATAATACATGAAGAAAGCAAAATGTCATTAAAAAGAAAGAAAAGACCAAAATGGTTGTCAGAACAGACTCTGAAATTTGCTCTTGAATGTACAGTAGCTAATGTGAATGGAAGAAATGATGAAGTAAAAGAGCTGAACAGAAGATTTCAAATGGTGGCTTGAGAAGACAAAGTATTTGTTAGGATTGAATTGTGTCCCCCCAAAATGTTTGTCAACTCTGCTAGGCCATGATTCCCAGTATTGTGGTTGTCCTCCATTTTGTGTGCTGATGTAATTATCTATGTGTTGTAAATCCTGACCTCTATGATATTAATGAGGCAGGATTAGAGGCAGTTATGTTAATGAGGCAGGACAAAATGTACATTGAGTATGTATATTGAGTCAATTTCTTTTGAGATATAAAAGACAGAAGCAAGCAGAGAGGAGAGGAACTGCCTACCACCAAGAAAGAAGAGCCAGGAGTGGAATGCATTCTTTGGACCCAGAGTCCCTGCACTGAGAAACTCCAAGACCCAGGGGAAGTTTGATGAGGACCTTGCCCCACAGCAGACAGAGAGAGAAAGCCTTCCCTTAGAGGGGAAAAAAAAAAAAAAAAAACCATTGCTGTCAAGTACATTTGGAATCATAGCGACCCTATAGGACACAGTAGAATTGCCCCCATAGGGTTTCCAAGGAGTGGCTGGTGGATTCAAACTGCCAACCTTTTTTTGGTTAGCAACCAAGCTCTTAAACCACCGTGCCATCAGGGCTCCTCCAGGTGCTCTGAATTTGGACTTCTAGCCCCTTAAAGTGTGAGAGAATAAATTTCTGTTTGTTAAAGCCATCCAGTTACTGTATTTCTGTTACAGCAGCACTAGATAACTAAGACAGTATTATAATGAAGTGTGCAAAGGCCTGGAGTTAGAAAACCAAAGAGAAGAACACACTCGGCATGGCTAAAGCTGAAAGAATTGAAGAGAACATTCAAGCCTCAAGTTGCAATATTGAAGGAAGCATCAAAAGAAGACAGAAGAAATACACAGTCACCGTACCAAAAGAAGTCGTTGACTTTCAACGATTTCAGGAGGTAACATAGGATTAAGAACCAACGGTAATGAAGGAAGAAGTCCAAGCTATACTGAAGGCACTGGCAAAAAACAAGGTTCCAGGACTTGACTGAATACAAATTGAGATGTTTCAGCAAACGGATGAAACGCTGGAAACACTCAATCATCTATGAAAAGAAATTTGGAAGACAGCTACCTGGCCAACTGACTGGAAGAGATCCATATCTGTGCCCATTCCAAAGAAAGGTGATCCAAGAGAATGCAGAAATTATCAAACAATATCATTAGTATCACATACAAGTGAAATTTTGCTGAAGATCATTCAAAGATGGTTGCAGTAATACATTAACAGGGAATTATCAGAAATTCAAGCTGGATTCAGAGAAGGACGTGAAATGAGGAATATCATTGCTGATGTCATACAGATCTTGGCTGAAAGCAGAGAATACCAGAAAGATGTTTTCCTGTGTTTTATTGACTATGCAAAGGCATTCAGCTGTGTGGATCATAACAAATTATGGACAACATTTTGAAGAATGGGAACCTGTACATAGACCAAGAGGCAGTCGTTTGAAGAGAACAAGGGGATACCGGGTGGTTTAAAACCAGGAAAAGTGTGCATAAAGGTTTTATCTTTTCACCGTGCTTATTCAGTCCGTATGCTAAGCAAATAATTTGAGAAGCTGGACTATACGAAGAAGAATATAGAATCAGGATTGGAGGAAGACTCATTAACAACCTGCGATATGCAGATAACACAACCTTGCTTGCTGAAAGTGAAGAGAACTTGAAGCACTTACTGATGAAGATCAAAAACCATAGCCTTCAGTGTGGATGACACCTCAACAGAAAAAAAACAAAAATCCTCACAAGTGAACCAATAAGCTACATCACGACAAATGGAGAAAATACTGAAGTTGTCAAGGATTTCATTTTACTTGGATCCACAATCAACGCCCATGAAAGCAGCAGTTAAGAAATCAAACGAAGTATTGCATTGGGCAAATTTGCTGCAAAAGACCTTTTTAACGTGTTAAAAAGCAAAGATGTCACTTTGAGGACTAAGGTGCATCTGACCCAAGACATGGTATTTTCAATTTCCTCATATGCAGTGAAAAGCTAGACAATGAATAAGGAAGACTGAAGAAGAATTGATGCATTTGAATTATGGTGTTGGTGAAGAATATTGAATATACTATGGACTTCCAAAAGAACAAAAAAATCTTTCTTGGAAGAAGTACAGCCAGAACGCTCCTTAGAAGCAAAGATGGTGAGACTTTGTCTGTCGTATTTTGGTCATGTTATTAGGAGGGACCAGTCCCTGGAGAAAGACATCATGCTTGATTAAGTAGAGGGTCAGCGAAAAAGAGGAAGACCCTCAACAAGATGGATTGACACAGTGCTGCAACAATGGACTCAAACATAGCAAAGACTGTAAGGATGGCGCAGGACTAGGCATGTTGTACATGTTGTACATGTTCTGTTGTACATAGGGTTGCTATGAGTCAGAATTGACTGGATGGGACCCCACAACAACAACAGCAACAGACTTCCCTAATTGGAACCCACTTGAGAAATAGTAATTTGGTTTATAACTAAATGTTGAATCCAACATTGAAAGCTTTTGTCATATTAAAGTCCATATCCCATTCAAATTTTGCTTTTAACTGGCAAACTACATATATAATCTAGGGATTTAGCTAGGGTGGACATTGTATATGAAAACACAATGCCCATTGTAGTTCAACCCCACTAATTCTATTAATTCAACAAAAGGAGAACAGATAATTATCAGAAGTTCTAATACTTCATAAAGCATAGGCGTTATATTCAATAATTATCTTTCAGTAGAGGGGCTGTTGAGGGCTTTACGGTAGGCAAAATATTGTTGTCCGGATGCCATTTTTTATTCTTCTAACAAAAAATCATGATGTTAGTATGATCAACTTTAATACCTGATAATATGCAAGTGGTTTTTATGTTTCTATATTGATTGACTTAAGAATTCCTCTAATTCTCAGATTCTAGAAGAGTAAGAATCTCATTCCATTATCCAGTGAATCTATAGAGCGGAATCCTCTATAATTTATTTCAGTTCATTTTAAAGATCCTTGCATAACTGCCGGTTCAAGGCAGCCTAAAAAATACAAGAACGCAGGCAGACATTTTTTTCCAGATGCAATTAGGCAACTCAAAATAAGAGTTTAAGCATATATTTACACTCCTGGCTCTTTTCTTTAGAACCTGTGCAGTGTCTGGAACATGGCTTATGCTCAATAATTGTTGCTGAATGAATCATAACTAATTTCTGGTAGGTCAGAACAGAGGGAGATGTATTAATTGTACTTATCAAAGTAATCATTCTAAAATGCATCCTACCCAGGTAACACCGAGAAGAGAAAAAATATGTGATATTTGACACACAGACTTGAACCACCACCACACTACTACTCCACCATCCTCCCCCTCAGTATCAGACAGGTGAATAGGGCCTTACATATACATCTTTGGTTTCTGATTCTTGATAGCTTTTCTACAAGAGTGTTGATAGCTGATATTTCTTTCATGGACCCTGAAGAAAAGATAACAGGGCCAACCCTGCATTATTTTTTAAGAGAAAATGTTAAGAGCAAAAAATGAAAATGTCAAAAGATAGGTTGTTATACTGAATTACTTAAAGACTGTTTTGTTGGGGAAACTGACCAAATGATTTACTAACAACTTTTACCAGACAGTCTTTGGATTACAGTGTAGATGAAAAATAAATGAGAATCCATTCCATGTTTACTCTAGCCAAGTATTTGACAGATGGAGAAAAAAATAGGAAGACACAATTACAGTCTACAAAAAAAGTGAGTTTGTTTTTTTGTTTTTTCCAGATTTTCAAGTTAGTAAAAATCATTTTGCACTGGGATTTTTTTCCCCAAAGCCCGATTTATCTCTCTCTATCTCTGTATCATAGTATTACATAGACTGGCTTTGATTCCTGATCACATCTGCATACCAGTTGGGATTGTGAGATTGTGTAAATCTGATGTTCAACTGGGATGTATACACAAAAGTCAGTGGAGAGAGGCCATTGGCATATTTAGGTCATGATAGAGGTAGAGCTCGTTGGTAAAATCTTAGATAAGATTAGGTTCTCTGCTTGGCTTCTGAGGAAAAGTGTTATCCAACCTCTTCAATAACATTGCTTTACTCCAGAAACATATATTGAGTGCCCATTATGTGCCAGGCACGTGCTAGGTGCTGCACATATAAAGATGAATAATATTAGTGAGCATTACTTGCCATTATGGAGAGGTCTCCAGTGGATAGGGAGGAGTTAACCAAGTAAAAAAGTCAGGGAAATGGAGAGAAGAAATATTCCCCATGCATTGCTCAAGAAAGTATATCACTACATGCTTTTAAAGTCCCAGTAGAGTGTCGTAAGTACTTTTGATGATTACTTGATGCCTGTTAACTGGTGATAATAATTTTGATAAAGAATATGGAAAGCTTAAAGCCCTAGGGGACCTCCTTCTAAAGGTTCCATTTCTTGCTATTGACAACTCACTAAATTTACTATTTGAATCCTTAATGCTCATTCCATTTTTAAAAGCAAGATTATCTCACATTCAAATTTTACGGTAAAATGTATTTAAACATAATACTGGTCATTCTTTAAGATGAGTTTATTACTAGCTCTATATCAAAGAGAAGCAATATAACATCTGCCTTCTAACTATATATTTCTTAGTACTGCAACAATATAGCAAATTCTTTTAAGTAGTCCACTTACTCTTGGTTATGTCAAAAAATAAGGTGTTTTTTGCTCTTTTGAGATAATTCCATAATTAAATATTTTCCACGTATGTATAATTAATTGTAATTTGAGAGGAACATCAGAGATGATATTTGAGTTACTACCTGCTTGGCTGCTTCTCTCAGGCTCCTTTTCTTCTGCTATGCCATGCACATACTAGGATCTCAAAAAATATTTCAGAATGATTTCTTGTTGTGGTTTCTCTGAAAAGTTAGGTTTTATTTTCATGCTTTGCAAAAACATACTCTTGTTAGTTTTTTGGCAAAACTATATGCTTTTTTTGACAGTGATCTACTGTAGTTTTCTTATTTTAAAAACCAGTGCCCTTAATTCTAATCTTATGCTCTAATACTTTATAAAACAGTTTCATTTCTCTCATGTAAATTATACTGGGTCATTCGATTTTTCTGCCTTGCTTGTCAATGGAAGATATTTAAAGTGAGTACATGGATTTCTCAAATCGTCTCAATAAGTGGAGGATTGTTATACTTTATTTTAGCTTTTAAGTCTAATCATCAATCTTTTCTAATAAACTAAGACCATGCTTCGATAATCATTGGTCATTTATTCAACTACTTATAATCTACTGAGTGATGCTATTATCCAGCATAAATGTCATCATCATATCCACAAGAATAGCATGTTTTTGTAATATTAAAATAATCCATGTTCCCGGCATTCTCTGAATCTACCAACTATTTCTAAAAAAATTTATCAGCACTTTCCGGGGTGGGGACTCAGGAGGATGAATCAATGCTAATTTACTTTGCTAACGATGAAGCAAGGTAAAGGGAACTGGATTTAGGCATCTTTGCCTAAATAAGAAATTGATTCATGGAACTCTAATATGGTACAAAGCAAGAGTCTTAAACGACAGGGAGAGTGAGATAAAATATTCTCATCCACAAAGCCCAGGAAAAATTCATGTATTCTGGCAGAGAAGTAGAAGCAAAATACATCTGTTTTTAGGGAAAAGGTAGGAAACTCTCCTCCCCCAGAGCACAGACAAACGTTAATTACCACTACCCCTTGTGGAGAGGTAGGAACCTCTTCTGGACCCAAAGAAGATACCCAGAAGAATTCTGCTGTCACTAGGCAAGGGGCACAAAATAGTCTCCAACATAAGATTACATTTTCAAGGCAGAGTTTGATTGTTGGGGAGAAGAGTCCTAAAAGCAGAAGAATGAGAGAGAATGGGACAGAGATAGAAGGCAAGAATTTTCCAAAATTTCAGAAAAAATGAAAGAGAAAACAATAAAGGCACACACCCAAGAAGCTCAGAGAACTCTAAGAGAATTTAAAAAACAAAACAAAACAACAACAACAACAAAAATTTGCACCGGAGGTTAGAAAGAGTACAATTGGAAAAGAAAAGAAATATAAACCATACAAATTGGAAAGAAAGAAGCCTGTCTTTATTTGTTGAAGATGTAATTGCTATGTAGACAATCCCAAAGTATCTATGAAAAGCTTTTAGAACTAATAAGTGAGCTTAGTAATGTTGGATACAAGGTCAACACATAAAAATCAATTATGTTTCTATAAATTAACAACGAAAAATTATAAATTATTACCAATTACAATAGATACAAATATGTAAAATGCCTTGGAATAAATCAAACAAAATCTGTACAAGATTTTCATGTGAAAACTACAAAACACTGATGAGAGAAATTAAATGAAGCCTAATATGGAAATATATACCATGTTCATAATCAGAAAGGTCAATATTAAGTCGTCAATACTCCCCAAACTGATCTTTAAATTTATCAAAATCACAGCAGACGTTTTGTAGAAATCAACAAGCTAATTTCTAAAGCTTAAAAGGAAAAGTAAACGATTTCAAAAAGCCGGAACAATTTTGGAAAAAAACAAAGTTGAGAGGACACACACTTCCTGATTTCAAGGCATTTTATAAAGCTATAGTAGTCAAGTCAGTGTGATATTGGCATGAGGATAGACATATAAATCAGTTAAACATAATATAGAGTCCATAAATAGACCCACACATTTGGTCAGATGATTTTTGATAAACCTAGCACAGTAATTCAATAGAAAAACAATAGTGTTTTTTCATAAATGGTACTAAAATAGTTGTATATCCATATGGTGTCGTAGTGGCTAAAGCACTTGGCTGCTAACTGTAAAGTCGACGGCTTGAACCCACCAACCACTCCACAGGAGAAAGATGTAGTAGTCTGCTTCCATAAAAGATTTGTTTAAAAGACTGTCTTTTTCCCATTTAATGGACTTTGGTCATTTGTCAAAGATCAGCAGACCACAGGAGGATGGATTTACGTCTGTGTTCTTGACTCTGTGTTCAGACACTCTATGTGTCTGTCCTTATACCAGTACAGGGCTCTTTTGATTACCGTGGCTGTATAGTAGGTTCTGAGATCAGGCACTGCAAGGCCGCCTACTTTGTTCTTTTTCTTCACTAATGCTTGCTTATCTGGGGCCTGTTTCCTTTCCATGTACAGTTTATAATTAGTTTTTCCATCTCTTTAAAAAATGCTGTTCGTATGTGGATGGGATTGCCTTGTATCTGAAGAATGTTTTGGGTAGAATTGACATTTTCACAATGTTGAATCTTCCTATCCATGAGCATGATATGTTTTTCCATTTATGTTGTTATTGTTAGGTGCCATTGAGTCAATTCTGACTCACATCAACCCTATGTACAACAGAATGAAACACTGACTAGTCCTGCACCATCCTCACAATTATTGCTATGTTTGAGCCCATTGTTGCAGCCACTGTGTCAATTCATCTTGTTGAGAGTTTTCCTCTTTTTCACTGACCCTCTATTTTACCAAGCATGATGTCCTTCTCCAGGGACTGGTCCCTCCTGATAACATGTCCAAAGTATGTGAGACAAAGTTTCACCATCCTTGCTTCTAATGAGCATTCTGGCTGTACTTCTTCCAAGACAGAGTTGTTTGTTCTTCTGGCAGTCCATGGTATAGTCAATATTTTTCACCAACACCATAATTCAAAGGCATCAATTATTCTTTGATCTTCCTTATTCATTGTCCAGCTTTCACATGCATATGAGGCAATTGAAAACACCATGGCTTGGGTCAGGCACACCGTAGTCCTTAAAGTGACATCTTTGCTTTTTAACACTTTAAAGAGATCTCTTGCAGCAGATTTGCCCTGTGCAGTGCGTCATTTGATTTCTTGACTGCTGCTTCCATGGGTGTTGATTGTGGAGCCAAGCAAAATGAAATTCATTTAATGTAGGTCTCTTTTGGTTTCTTGCAGTAGTGTTTTGTAGTTTTCCTTGTACAGGTCTTTTACCTCCCAGGTTAGATTTATTCCTAAATATTTTCTCTTTTTAGTGGCTATTATAAATGGTATTGTTTTTCTGATTTTCTTTTTGAAGTTCTCTTTGTTAGTGTACCGGAATCCAACTGATTTTTTATGTTGATCTTGTATCCTGCTGCTCTGCTGGATCTTTCCACTAGTTCCAGTAGTTTTCTTGTGGAATCTTTGGGGTTCTCTATGCATAGGATCATATCTGTGAACTGGGATAGTTTTACTTCTTCCTTTCCAATTTGGATGCTTTTTATTTCTTTTTCTTGCCTTATTGCCCTAGCTAGGACTTCCAGTACAACATTAAATTGAAATGGTGATAAAAGGCATCCTTGTGTTGTTCTCATTCTCAGGGAGAGTGCTTTCAGCCTCTCTCCATTAACAACGATGTTTGCTGTTGGTTTTTTATATATATCCTTAATTATGTTGAGGAATTTCCCTTCTATTCCTATTTTTTTGGGAATTGTTATCAGGAATGGGTATTGGATTGTATCAAATGCCTTTTCTGCATCAATTGAGATGATCATGTGATTCTTTTCTTTTGTTCTATTTATGTGGTGGATTACATTACTAATGTTGAACAATCCTTGCATACCTTCTATGAATCCCACTTGGTTATGATGTATTATTTTTTTGATATGATGCTGAGTTCTATTGGCTAAAATTTGGTGAGAATTTTTGCAACTATATTCAAGAAAGATATTGGTGTGTAATTCTCTTTTTTTGTTGTGTCTTTGCCTAGCTTTGGTATCAGGGTTATGCTGGCTTCATAGAATGAATTCG
Source organism: Trichechus manatus latirostris (assembly GCF_000243295.1). Taxonomy (NCBI): domain Eukaryota; kingdom Metazoa; phylum Chordata; class Mammalia; order Sirenia; family Trichechidae; genus Trichechus; species Trichechus manatus. The sequence goes on along the minus strand of NW_004444046.1, from coordinate 8,190,519 downwards.
GGAGTATTCCTTCCTTCTCTATACTCTGAAATACTTGGAGTAGTACTGGTGTGAGTTCTTTTCTGAATGTTTGGTAGAATTCTCCTGTGAAGAAGTCTGGGCCAGGGATTTTTTTGGTTGGGAGTTTTTTTTATTTTTTTATTACCTCTTCAATCTCTTGTCTTGTTATAGATCTGTTCAGATTTTCTATCTCAGCTTCTGTTAGTTTAGGTAGGTAGTGTGTTTCTAGAAATTTGTTCACTGAGCTTCTTGGATGGTCAGTTTTTTGTCTTTCATGATATTTGGGAAGTTTTCTGCCAGCAAATCTTCATCAATCTTCTCTCTGTTTTTCATTTTCTCACCCTTTCTGGAACTCCAATCACATGCAAATTTTTTGCCTTGATTGTGTTCCACATAATTCTTAGGTTTTCTTCTTTTTTCTTCATTCTTTTCTCTGATTTTTCCTCAAATAAAGTGGCATCCATGGATTTGTCTTCAATCTCATAGATTCTGTCTTCCGTTGTTTCAAATTTGCTCCTCAAACTTTTTGTTGAGTTGTCCGTTCTGAAATTTTGTCATTTATGTTTTGGATTTCTAGTTGCTGTTTTTGTATGATTTCTAATTGTTTGTTTACTTTGAAATTTTGTTCTTGTATTATTTTCCTAAATCCTTGTATTGTTTTGTCTGTGTTTTCCTTGATTTTGGCTATGTTGTTGTTTTTGTTTTTCTGTGTTTCCCATGATTTTGTCTGTTTTTTTCCTTTGTTTTGTCTGTGTTTTCCTTGATCGCTTTCCTAATCTCTTAGAGAGCCCTAAATATTAGTTTTTTGAATTCCATGCTAGATAATCCCACTACCTTTTCTTTTACTGGAAATTATCTGATTCCTTATTTTAGTCAGTTTCTGGAGCCATCTTGTCCTGCTTTTTATATGTTTTGATATTGTCTGCTGTCTCTGAGACATTAAGGTATTATTTTCTTCATTTATTGATTGTATGTTTGTTTTTTTCATTCTGCTGTTTTGTTTTGTTTTGATCTGTCAGGGCAGGTAGGCCGGGCATGCTTTGCTGATTGCTCTTCTGTGGGCACGATTGCTCTCACCACCTTATCCAGGTGGTCAGGGCAGCAGCAGGCAGGGTAAGTCTGCTTCGCTGTACACTGGTTTGGCAAGGTGACTCAGGGCAGATTGAGTGCATACTGTCTGCCTCCTGATGTTGGTCCAGAGGTGTGGGAGCATTCATAGTCCCTTGCAAGTTGGGTAGGGATGTCAGATGGGGAGTGGTATGGGCTTGCTTCCCACCATTCAGCAGCTGATCGAGTGGTGGGAGGGGAGGGGCTTTGAGGGCCTGGTGTGGTATTGGGCTTGAACACCAGGGACACTCTAGCCATGGCAGCGTGGCAGGGGCTGGCGGGAAGTGGTAGGTGGACTATGGGGCTAGGTGGGAGTAGAAAGAAAAGACAGAGAAGGGTGGGTGAGGGCTGGGCAGACCTGGGGGCCAGGTGGGAAGTGGGGAGGTGGCGTATGGGGCTAGGTGGAAGGTATAAAAGGAAAGAAAGAAAGAAAAAAATAAAGTAAATGGTAGCACAGTGGGGGTCAGTGGGTGGGGCCAGGGAGAACCCGGGGCAGTGGTGGACCGGTATGCCAGTGGTGCTCTCTCGCAAGAGCATGGTGTGGGCCAGTGGGAAGGGAGGAGGTGGCATACAAGGCTAGGTGGGAGAGAGAAAGAAAAGTTAGAGAGAAAAAAAAGGTGGCACAGTGGGGACTGCCTAGTGGGAGTGGGAGTGGGGTGGACACGGTGTGGGGATGGACCAGTGGTCTCTAGCCACAGTGGCACAGTGCAGGCTAGTGGAAGGGGGAAAGTAGTGTATGGGGCTAGGTGGGAGAAGATAGTAAAAAAAGAAGAGGAAGGAAAAAAAGCAAAAAAAAAAAAAAATTGCACAGTACGAGCTGCTAGGTGGGGGTGCAGTGGACCTGGGACAGTGGGAGGCTGGTGGCATTCTAGCCACAATGCCATGGCAGGGGCCAGTGGGAAGAGGCAGAGATAGCATATGGGGTTAGGTGGGAGGAAGAATGAAAAGTAAAAAAGGGAAAAAAATGAAAAAATCATTCAGTGGGGGAAAAAAATCAGCAGGTAGGGGCAAGGCAGACCTGAGGAGGCAGTGGGCAAGTGGCTTTCCAGCCATGGCAGCGTGGCAGGGGCTGGTGGTAAGGGGGAGAGGTAGTGTACAGGGCTAGGTGAGAGGGAGAAAGAAAAGTAAGAAAAAAAAAAGCCACATGGAGGGGAGGGGTGGGGAGCCAGGGTGGAAGAAGAGCTCATGTTGTGGACCCCGGTGGTGGAGGTGGCCTGGATAGGATGGCTCTTGCTTCTACTCAACAGAAGGGTGAGGGATTGAAAAGCATGTTTCTCTGGTTACCAGGTATTCTGTCTGCTGTTCGCTGCTCCATCAAGTTGCCTTTCTGTACTCCCCATCCGGGGTCATTGCTGGCTGTATTCCAAGAAGGCAATGCTGTGCCATGTTAGTTTGCAAGGGACCTCCACTCTGTATTTCTCCTCATTCTTTGTTTTTTCAGTTTCTTCTTCCGTTCAGTTTTGATCTAGTTCTTTATGCCTTCATTTGATACTTAGGGTTTTAGGATTGACGTTTGTATCTGTTTTACTTAGTTTTTCGGGTCTTTGCTACAGAGGAGCGGTGTGGTGCATCTGTCTAGGGTGCCATATTGGTTCCACCTCCTTACTAATCTTTAAATATATCAAAAGAATAAACTGAACAAGACATATTCCCTATTTACAATTTAACAAAATGAGAAATTAATAATAAATGATACAACAAGAAAACTACCGTTTGTAAATAAAATAACACTATCCTAAATAATTCTTCAAGCCAAGAGGAATTAAAATTTATAATTAGAGACTATTTAGGGGGAAACGGTATAATGACAATCAAACATACCCTATAATCCTTAAAGAATTTGTTCAAAGCTAAAATTAGTAAGAACGTCATAGCTATAAATGACTTCTTTACTTAAGAAGATAACATAAGCATAAATGGATTAAATATTAAATTAAGACTGAGAAAAGGAATAATAAATGTACAGAGAGAACAAAAATGCATTAATGAATATAAAAACAGAAATGAATGAATTGAAAAACAGAATGAACAGTAGAATTAATAGCTAAATCTAAGATTAGTTTGGTTGAAAACACTAACAAAATTCAAAACCTCTGATAACTAAATTCCAGCATAATATTTTACAAAAATCACAGTATGATAAAAAAAATTCTTACTTTTAAGTTTGTCCATAGATTTTTCTCCTTTCTATAGTTTTTTTATTAACTTTCTTAATCCTTGACTTTAATATTCTATTTATTACTTTTTATGCTTTCTGTTTGAGTTAAAAATTAGTACACTTCATCAGTAGAAAAAGTCAAAGGACAAAGTCCACATGATCATTTTGATAAATCCAAAGAGCATTTGAAAAAATTAAACATTTATTTCTGATAATAACTCTTGAAAAAATAAGAATAGAAGGGCATGTCTAATCTTTTCTCAAACTGATTCAAAATCATAATTATCAGTGAAATATTGAAGCATATCTGGATCACTTCTCTTATTTAAATTCTTTTTCTTTAAATTGTAGCCTATGCATTAAGAGAAGAAAAAAGGCATAAATATTGAAAAGCAGGGACAAATATAGTATTTGCAGATGATGTAGGAAAAAAATTAAAATAAGTGAGCTATTAAGTCATAAGGATAAAAATATACTTTTTTTATTGTGCTTTAAGTGAAAGTTTACAGTTCAAGTGAGTTTCTCAGACAAAAATTTATACACATATTGCTATGTGACCCTAGCTGCTCTCTCTATAATGTGACAGCACGCTCCTCCTTTCCACCCCAGATGTCCTGTGTCCATTCAGCCAGCTCCTGTCTCTTTTTGCCTTCTCATCTTGTCTCTGGACAGGAGCTGCCCATTTAGTCTCAGGTACCTACTTAAGCTAAGAAGCACACTCTTCACGAGTATCATTTTATGTCCCATAGTCCATTCTAATCTTTGTCTGAAGAGTTGGCCTTGGGAATGGTTTTAGTTTTGGGCTAACAGAGAGTCTGGGGTCCATGTGTTCCGGGGTCCCTTCAGTCTCAGTGAAACCATTAAGTCTGGTCTTTTCACTAGAATTTGAGTTCTGCACCCTACTTTTACTCCTACTCCATCAGGGACTCTCTGTTGTGTTCCTTGTCAGAGCTTGTCATTGGTGGATCTGAGCAACATCTAGTTCTTCTGTTCTCAGGCAAATGGAGTCTCTGGTTTATGTGGCCCTTTCTGTCTCTTTGGCTAATATTTTATTTATTTATTCTACCTCTGTTTGTGTTAGTTCAGGTAGGTAGTGTTTCTAGAAATTTGTCCATTTCCTCTAGGTTTTCAAATTTGTTAGAGTACAGTTTTTCATAGTATTCTATTATGATTCTTTTAATTTCAGTAGGGTCTATTGTGATATCGCCCATCTCATTTCTTATTTGGGTTGTTTGCTTCCTCTCCTATTTTTCTTTCATCAGTTTGGCCATTGGTTTATCGATTTCGTTGATCTTTTCAGAGAACAAGCTTTTTGTCTTGTTCACTCTTTCAACTGTTTTTCTACTTTCTATTTCATTTAATTCTGCTCTAATTTTTATTATTTGCTTTCTTCTGGTGCCCAAAGGCTTATTTTGCTGCTCTCTTTCTACTTTTTCGAGTTGCAGGGTTAATGTTTTGATTTTGGCCCTTTCTTCTTTTTGGCTATGTGCATTTATTGATATAAATTGACCACTGAACACTCCTTTTGCTGTGTCCCAAAGGTTCTGGTAGAATGTGCTCTCGTTCTCATTTGATTCTGTGAATTCCTTTATTGTGACCTAATTTCTTCTATAAGCCAGTAGTTTTTGAGCAAGGTGTTGTTCAGTTTCCATGTGTTTGATTTTTTTTCCTTGCTTTTTGTGTTGTTGATTTCCACTTTTATGGCTTTATG
>NW_004444046.1:8143364-8185443 GCF_000243295.1 Trichechus manatus latirostris | reverse complement strand
ATTTCGATGTTTTGGATTTTGTTAAGGCTTGCTTTATGGCCTAATATGTGGTCTATTCTGGAGAATGTTCCATGTGCATTGGAAAAGAAAGTATACTTAGCTGCTGTTGGGTGGAATGTTCTGTATATGTCTATGAGATATCGTTGGTTGATTGTGGCATTTAGCTCTTCCATGTCTTTATTGAGCTTCTTTCTGGATGTTCTGTCCTTCATGGAAAGTGGTGTGTTGAAGTCTCCTACCACTATTGTGGAGTTGTCTATCTCTCTTTTCAATGCTGTCAGAGTTTCTTTTATGTACTTTGGAGCCCTGTCATTGGGTGTGTAAATATTTATTATGGTTATGTCCTCCTGATGTATTGACCCTTTAATCATTTATAGTGCCCTTATCCTTTGTGGTGGATTTTACTGTAAAGTCTATTTTGTCAGAGATTAATATTGCCACTCCTACTCTTTTTTGAGTGTTGTTTGCTTGATATATTTTTTTCCATCCCTTGAGTTTTAGTTTGTTTGTGTCTTTCAGTCTGAGGTTTGTCTCTTGTAGGTAGTATATAGACGGATCATGCTTTTTTATCCAGTCTGCCACTCTCTGTCTCTTTATTGGTGCATTTAGTCCATGTACATTCAGCATAATTATTGATAGGTCTGCATTTAGTGCTGTCATTTTGATGTCTTTTTTTTTTTGTATGTTGTTGACAGTTTCTTTGTTCCACTCAATTTTCTGTGCTTAGGTGTTTTTCTTTATGTATTTTCTTTTCATCTTTTTCATTGTTGTTGATTTTGTATTTGCTGAGTCTTTTTCTTGTTTTTTTATTTTGATGTGTAGGATTGTTTGTTTCCTTTGTGGTTACCTTAATATTTACCCCTATTTTTCTAAGTTTAAACCAATCTTTTATTTCTTGATATTGCCTTGACTTACTTGCCATATGAAAGATCTACGACTACATTTTTTAGTCCCTTTTTTTTGTTTTAATACTGTCATCTTTTACATATTGACATCTCTTTTTCCCTATTTTCAGGGTTTTAGCTTTGATTTATTTTTATGACTTCCCTATCTAGATTTATATCTGGTTGCTCTGTCCTGTGTTCTAGTATTGTGTTGTTATCTGATGTTATTGATTTTCTAACCAGAGGATTCCCTCTCGTATTTCTTGTAATTTTAGTTTGGTTTTTGCAAATTCCCTAAACTTCTGTTTATCTGGAAATGCTCTAATTTCACCATCACATTTGAGAGACAGTGTTGCTGGATATATAATTCTTGGGTGGTAATTTTTTTTTTTCAAGTCTTTATAAATGTCATCCCATTGCCTTCTTGCCAGTATAGTTTCTGCTGAGTAGTCCAAGCTTAGTCTTATTGACTCTCCTTTGTAGATAACTTTTCATTTATCCCTAGCTGCTCATAAAATTCTCTCTTTATCTTTGGTTTTGGCAAGTTTGATTATAATATGTCTTGGTGACTTTCTTTTGGGACCTACCTTGTGTGGGGTTCAATGAGCAGCTTGTATAGAAATCTTCTCATCTTTCACGGTATCAGGGAAGTTTTCTGCCAACAAGTCTTCAACAATTCTCTCTGAATTTTCTGTTACCCCCCACCCCGTTCTGGTACTTGAATCACTCATAGGTTATTCCTCTTGTAGAGTCCCACATAATTCTTAGGGTTTCTTCATTTTTTAAAATCCTTTCATCTGATTTTTCTCAAATAAGTTGGTGTCAAGTGTTTTATCTTCAGTCTCACAAATTCTGACTTCCATTGCTTCAATTCTGCTCCTCTGACTTTCTACTGAGTTGTTTAATTCTGAAATTTTATTGTTAATCTTCTGGATTTCTGATTGCTGTCTCTCTTTGGATTCTTGCAGTCTGTTAAATTTGTCCTTGTGCTCTTCTATAATCTTCTTAAGTTCCTCTGTTACTTTGTCTGTCTGTTCCTTGGGTTGTTCTGTTCCTTGGCTTGTTCTGTGTTTCAGGATCTCCTTCCCAATCTCTTGAAGAGTTCTGTATATTACTGTTTTGTATTCTACCTCTGGTAATTCCAGGAAGTTCTCTTCCTCTGGAAAATATCTAGTTTCTTTGTTTTGGGAGCTTGCTGAAGCCATCATGGTCTGCCTCTTTATGTGATTTGATATCGACTGTTGTCTCCGAGCCATCAATAAGTTACTATATTTATTTATTTTATGTTTGCTTACTGTGTCTTAGCTTCTTGGTTTGTTTTGTTTTGATATGCCCAAATAGGTTGCTCATGTGAGTTAACGTGATTATGGCACCTTTGAAGCTCTAACGTTCTGTCACCAGGTGGTTAGATCTGTTAGTAGGTATGTAAGCCCAGGAGTCCATTTATTTTTCTTGTATGGATTCAGCTCAGGTGTCCAGATAGTCACTGAGTGTGTGATGCAGGCTCTCACCTACAGTCCTAGATGAGCAAGGGTGATTGGAGTAGACACAGGTATCAGGCTGGTAGGGGGTCATGCACTGAGCAAGGCAGGGGGCTGATGCCTGCCCCTGAATGTCTGGGAGGAAAGTGTCCCTGCTCCCCAGAGTGCATAGGTGGGTGGGTCTTGCAGCTGGACTGTGGGCACCCAATGCTGTTGGCTGTAAAGACTAGGAGGCACCACTTATTCTTGGACACTTTTCACAGGTGGCTAGGTGGCATGGGTAGAGCCACCAGTCCTCAGGCCCCTGATTTGGGTAGGTGAGGATCCTGCTTTATGGGCAGAGCCATGTCAAATATCACAAACCTGCCACTCCACCATATAGCTGATACAGTGAAGTTAGGCTCAGGTATATACCCTATTGTACTGTACTAATGAGGGTCTATGCTGTTGAAATGGGCCCACACAGGTCTATGCAGGGGTAAAAGGTATTCAAAGTCCATGGACCCTTTATGCTTGTGCCTAGGCAAAGGAGCTGCGCCTTCCCTGAGCTCCCTGCTTAGAGGAGCTGACAGATTATTTTTTCTTGTTTGTTAATTTGTTCCCTCTCCAAGGCCAGGAGAATGGCTCAGGGCACGTGATGTGTCCTACTTCCAGCCCAGGGCAAGTGGCAATCACTGAAGCAAGCCCAGGAGCCGGTGCAGAGTGAGCAGGAGGCTGGTAAATGGGAGAGAGGTTCTTCCCAAATGGGGTGTTTGTTGATACACACAGTAGGTTAAACACATGTACTTATCTTTTGCCAACTGATTGCCACTTTTCCCTGGCTCTGGAGGCCTGAGTGGACTCTCCACCACTCGTTTTCTCCCAGCATGGAAAATGTGTCCCAAACGCCACTGCCGGACTCACTGCGCACGCCAGCTGATCTGGCCTGCAGGGCACTAGCTCTTGCCAGGTTAAGTCTGGTAATTCGTCACTGCTTCTGAACCATCCCTCCCTTCACCTGCCACTCAATCTGATTCCTCAACTCTGCCTTTGATGTTCAGGGCTCCCAGATTGTCACATATAATCAATTCACTTGTTTTTTTGGGTCTTTGTTATAAGAGGGGCCACCAGAAGCATCTAACTACTCCGCCATCTTGTCTTCACCTTCCTAAAAATATGTTTTTTTAAAAAATAAATATTCTAAATGCTAGCAATAAGTAGTTAAAAAATATAATAGAAAAAATTTCATTGATATGAATATAGATACCAAAAAAAAAATCTGTTGCTGTCAAGTTGATTCCAACTCATAGTCAGACTCATAGTGACCCTATAGGAGAGCAGAACTGCCTCATAGGGTTTTCAAGGAGCAGCTGGTGGATTTGAACTGCTGACCTTTTGGCTAGCAGCCGTAGCTCACCATAGCTTTTAACAACTGCAGCACCAGGGCTGAATATACATAGTACTTCTAAATCTTTAGTATGTATACAAATCACCCGAGACTCCTGTTAAAACGCAGATTCTGATTCCGTAGGTCTGCGGTGAAAATCAGTATTGTGAATTCTAATAAGCTCCTTGTTGCTGCTGATCACACTCTGAGTAGCAAGTTATATATATATATATATCCATATATATATATATATATATATATCTTAGACAACCCTATGGACATCACATGGGGTTGTTGTGAGTTGAAAATCAACTCAACGACACCTAATAACAACATATATATATATAACACACACACATATATATGTACACACATTCACATATAGAGTTTTATAACTTAGAAATTAACAAAAAAATAAGATCTTTAATTTTTAAAAGGTTAAAATATTACTGGGAAACATAAAAGAATGTTTGAATAAAGAAATGTCACATTACTGGATGGGAAGATGATAGTATAAAACGTCTATTCTTCTGAAAATTAATCTAATACCTTGAGTTTAACCCCAGTGAAAACCACCAAATGATGTTTTTTGCAACTTAAAAAAAAAAAAAAACCCGTAGATTTTAAAGTTGATCAGGAAAATAAATGTGCCATACCAGCTGCTAAATTTTTTCACAAAGAGGATAGATATAGCAGTTCTTCCCTTTCCAGAAATTAAAATGTATTTTACAATGATAATTTTAAAAAGTTGTTTCTGACACAGGAATAGGCAGATGAAAACCAAGACTAGAAAGTCCAGTCATAGACCCAACCACATATGAATTTAGTATAAAATAAAGATGGCTTATCAAATCAATGAAAGAAGGATAAATTATTTGACAAGTGAATTGGGATAGCTAAAATAATCACTGAAATAAACATAGACTTAATATTCTGGTCTCACAGCATTGTAACCTTAGGACTTAATAAGATAAGCAAACACATGATGCACACACATGCAAATCAAATTATGTGAACTTTAAAAGATAAATTTTAAATCATCCACAAAAAGCCATCTATACGCATAAGACATGCCACATATAAAAAATTGATAAAGAAAATAAACTTATAGCTATTATATACTGTTTTACATGATCCCATTCTCTTAGGACAGAGGTAGTTAATCAAATGAGCGATCATTGCCTGTTAGTAACACTAACTCCATTCGTCTGACAAAAAATTCAATGACTTCTATAATTTATTTATTCTCTCTAACATGATTCTTGTTGTTTACCAAGAACCCTATCAGCATAACTAAATCAGAGTTATTTCTGCCCTGATAAAATCAGACCAATCAGCACAGAGATCTTCTCTTTCTGATTATAATCATCTTTCCCCCCCCACTTTAGCTCCAGTCAGATTGTCAATTTTGACCCTAGACTATCTCCTACAGCTCCCAAAATGTTATGAAAGGCTAAATGATTTTTAAAGGACAAGTCAGCACTTCTTCTACAAGTTGTACACACCATAAGATATATCTGAGTAGTCATTTTAGAAAACGTCACATAAATAAATAAATAAACATAAACCTTAGGCTTTATAACCACCATTAACATGTCCTTGACACAAACTCAACAGGGGCATATTATAGGACACAGTGAATGCTGCAATAATTATGAGTCAAAAATAATAGATTGCTAAATGTAATATCTTATCCCAAATTTCTAAATATCTTCTACGATTACACCTCAACTTCTCAGGATAGAGACAGTGCCTGAGTCTTCTTTGCGTTTCTCTTATGAAACTGTGACTCACATGGTTCAGTGCCGGGTGGTGTTATCATTAAAAGAACCTAGTTGAGTCTAACATACTCATTTTCTGAAGACAACTACTGAATATGGAATGAACCCATGTGATAGTTTTTAAATTTCTAATATTTTAATCAGAAATCACCAAAGCAAATAATCTGTGTTCTTGGAGGATTAATGTATTCATTTGTACAAATCATTATTCATAGAGTACAGTAAAACCTTGTTAACTCAGACCTCCCAAATTCAGAAATCATCACTGGAGAGGCAGTAAGATGGAGCAAACAGTTAAGTGCTTGGCTACTAACTGGAATATTGGTGGTTCTAATCCACCCAGAGCCTTCTCAGAAAAAAAGGCCTGGTGACTTACTTCTGAAGAATCACAGCCACTGAAAACCCTGTGGAGCACTGTTCTACTCTTACACACATGGGGTCACGATGAGTCACAATTGACTCGGTAACCATTTGTTTGTTTAAGACGTAATATGAAACACTAAGGCTGGAGATGGGAAACATGACGAACTTAAAATAGCTCTTTAACTACATAGTTGTGTATGATTTTAGAAAGTTCCCTTAACCTCTTTGGTTTCTGTTCCTGTGTTTTAAGTTTGGAATTTGAACTAAATTATACAATCGATCCATTTTGTATCTAGAATTCTATGATTCCACATGGCCCAAATAAATGTTCTATTTCCATTTTCTTCTTTCCATAAGCAACTTTTCTGAGAATGGAATTATTTTTGTATGCACATGTTTTTTTTTTTTTTAAATCTGGAGTTCATAAATAACCTTAAGTGGTCACATGATTTCTCTAAATTTGAACAACTCTTTTTATGTGCATTTTCTGAACAGAGGTACATAGCTTTCATCTGATTCTCTAAAAGCTCTTTGAACCCCTCAAAAAAAGATTAAGAACTATTGACTTCGATAATGAACTAATTTCAGGTGATTCTCATCAGCTTGTGTAAACAGACTTACTGTATGTATCCCACATCAATAATACTCACTATATATTCTGTTAGTACAATCTACCTTTCAAACTTTCACTAATGGTCACCTCTTCATTCAGTAATGAGGCATGAACTGTATCTATTTAGTTCACCTCGTTATATCAAACGCCTTGAGCAGTGCCTAGCTGTAACAGGCTCTCAGTGAAGGAAGGAAGGGACATGTCTACCAGTTCATGAAGAAGGCAGCAAAGGAGTGATCATCTTCTTCTCAAATTGGCTTGACTTGAGCCTCCAGAACCCTGTGACATGATGAGGAGAAGGAAAAGAGAACAGTTAAGGATAAATCAATCATCTACAAGATAAGAGTCGCTCTTGTTTCAACAGATAGAATGGATAACATTTGCCGAAACTGCAAGTACAAAAATTGCATAAACCAAAAAGTCATAATTACTTTTATTTTGCCAAAGATCACAGAATTCTAGAGCTGAAAAAACCTTGTAAAGTTTAGTTCAGCCTTGTAATTTCACTCAGGAGAAAATAGAGGCCCAAGTGAATAAGAGACTTAACCAAAAGTGGCAACACCAAGACTAGCACGCTTTCCCAAATTCCACTACAATATCTACCGGGGGCAAGACACAGACCCTCATTACGGCATTCAAATGAACATGGTAGCCAGATTCCAGTTCCTTCCTTCTAGCTAAAATTCAGTAACTAACAACTTCATCCTTCATTATAGGAGACATATCATAAATAACATGATATTTTTGCCCAATCTATAAACATAAGCAAATAAAATAGCACCATGACTTATATGCAGTATAACTTAGGTTCAAATTCTTTCCAGACCTTTCTTTATCTGTAAAAAATATCAAATGCTATGAAAAAGAATTACTTTTATGTTGCAAACTTAATTAGCTTTTCAATAATGCTTGTTTATTTGTCTTAACTGACAATTACAGGAAGAAAGGGGCTTCATTCATGAGTATCTTTCAAAATACATAGTATATAAAATTGAATGCATGTGATTTCATTCTTATACACTTCTGGTAATTGTCTTTGAAAAATCTAATAACACTTGCATCTCCTTTATCTTTTAACAGGAGCATTGTTTTAAACCCAGCCTATTTCCGAAATCATCTCCGTCAGGCAACAGTGTTCAGATGTCTGGAGAGATATTCAGAAGCTGCCCGGTATGTTTGTTATAATGTTTCTGAAAATTTATTTCAACTTAAATTAATTTTATTCTCAGCTTCTGGTAATAGCATAATAGAGCTCTCCATTTCTCTTGTGGAATATGATTTTACCAGAATTATTGTCTTATAAACGTCAAACCAACAATTATTGACTATCTTTTTCTTTAATTAAGGCCATTCCTTGTTCATAGCTCTTAGCAAAATTCAAACTTTCCAGCCATGAGGTCACTGATAATGATGGGAAAACTTCCATGGGAAATTAGAAATGAACTTGACCTCCTGCTCTTGAAAAATTTCCTGGTCCTCGTTGTAATGACACAGTTCTCCTGCAACTCTCTCTTGAGTTCTGAAGATGAAATCCAGTCACATGGAAAGGATTCTAACTGCCTACTTCTAGGGGAGATGGCATCAGTTAGATAACATCATTTCCCTTATCCTCCAACATATAGATGCATGCTGTTTCTTATAATCACTTTATCACCTCAAGATTTTAGCATGAAAATGTGAATGGTTTCTAGACTTACTCCAGGCACAACTCCTAAGGAGAAATCTGGAGTAAAACAGATGAAAGACCAGGTTGTCTCTAGAACATTTACAAATAATTCTTTGCTTGAGTTTGGAAGCAGGAATTTAAACAAATAATAGAATGTTACCATAAAATTGACACCATGAAGTTGATATTAATTCCATTTTTGCAAGATGGACTCTCTGGGTGGTGCAAACGGTTTGTGCTCAACTACTAACCTAAAGGTTAGTGTTTCAAACCCACCCAGTAGTGCTGTGGAAGAAAGGCCTAGTGGTCTGCTTCTGTAAAGATTACAACAACAACAACAACAAAAAAAAAAAAAACCCAAAGGAGAAGTTCTACTCTGTAACAAATGGGGTCACCATAAGTCAGAATTAACTCGATGGCAGTGAGTTTGGTTATTTGCTTAAGACAGCCCCAGGAGTTCCCTGAACTCAATGAAATGATGTATGTAGAATGGAAAGTTAACTCTAATCACTCTCACTTTGCAATCAAACATCCAGTATGCCACAGGTCCTATTTTCCTGTGCTAATGCCCACTTTTAAAAAATCTATCCATCTGTTTTTTGCATTCCATTTTCTCCCATACTGTTTCTCCAGTGTTTTATCTAATGCACTCACATTTGACTTCTTACTTTTTATTTTCTCCACTGAATTCTCCCTGTGGTTCACTTTCTGCCCACACAGTTTTGCTAACTGTGTGAATGAGAGAGAATTTAAAGGATGATAGTAAGCTTCTTTTTGCCCCACACTTCAATGAACAGGTTTTTATAACGGCCACCAGCTACAAATGAGGGTAACAGGTTCAGCATAAACAGATAATAGCTATCTGCAAAATAGCTTTCCTTAAAATGTGGTTTATTAATGTATCTTCTGAATCTAATCAAAATATCAATAAGAAACGACTAGATGCAATTCCAGAACTAAATTTCAGCTAGTAAAAAGCTGCCAGTGGTGTGCTTGAGTCAGCTTGCCCAGACTCTATAGAGCTGATTTTAAGTATTCATGGATTTTGGAGAACCAATTGTTAAACTGTTGGGGAAATTAGCCGTATCAGGGGTATTTACACCATGGAAATTGGTAAATGTTACAAATCTGCATTTGTTTGTTTTTTGGAGTGCCAGATCACCAGCATATCATTGGCTATAACTTAATTGAATCAAGCCTAACTGTCTGGGTGAAAGTTGTGACAAAAATTCTTTATTGATCCTAAAACAAAGAAAACTTAAAAAGTAGGAATTTGTCAGTATTACCAGGTAAAATTGGGACTGACTATTCCATTGCCCTTGAAATGTGCATCCCTGTAGTGAAATACATATATCCATTTAATATCATTTAATGGTTGATCTTACAGTGTTCCATGAGAAATTTCCTGATAATTGTTGGTTCTGTTTCAGTATACTTTCCAACAAAGGAGCGATACAATTACTGTCAGATACAAGTGTTTTTTTTCATCTTGGTCGCCTTAGCAATTATAGCCCTCAATTCCCCAAGAGAAAGAATGTGATGACCTGTATATTTTGTGTCTGTATATATGTATATTTTGGTGTCCCTTAGCTATGAGATTTCTAATGTAAATCAATAAATATAAATTGTTATATAAAGGATTCATGATTACCAACCAATCTCTTGAAGATCTGGGTAGTTTGGTTCTGGCCTCTTATAAGCAGATTATATTAAAACTCATTGGCTACCATTACTGAACATTTTGATCAAAGATTCTATAGAAGAATCCTGATCAAACAGGAGAAAGCAGAACAGAATTTAAAATTCTCATGGACTCCAGACTTTCTGGAGCCAAGGGGGCTGGATAAGCCCCTGAAACTGTTGCCCTGAGAATCTTTAAAACTTAAGCCAAAAATATCCCCTGAAGTCTTCTTAAAACCAAACAATAGTTTAGCTTAACTAGTAAAAAATGTCTGCCTTGAGCATTATGCTCATTTAAGAACAAACTATATGGAATCAAAGCGACAACAGCAACTCAAACAATTAGATAGGAAACTTACAGGGCAGTGAGTTTATGTCAATGGGGAAGGAACAACTGAGAAAGGGAGGGTGAGAATGGTTGCACAACTCGAAAAATGTAATCAATGTCACTGAACTGCACATGTAAAAACAGTTGAATTGGTGTATGTTTTGCTGTGTATATTCTCAACAACAACAACAAAATAAAAACTCCTTGGAAAAATTAACACAGCAAGATTATTTCCTTTAGTGTGCTAAGTAGCCATGTTTCTGAAATTGAGAGGCACTTGCTGTTGTTGTGGTTAGTTGCTGTCGAGTCTGACTCATGGTGACCCCATGTATGCAGAGTAAAACTGTGCTCCACAGGATGTTCAGAGCTGTGACCTTTTGGAAGCAGATGGCACCTCTGTGTGGTTATGAACTACCAACCTTTCAACTAAGTCAAGTACTTACCTGTTTGCCCCACCAAGGGATTCCTGAGAGGCACCTACCATATCCAAAAGAATGCCCTTATTATATGACTTACCCATTAACCCATTTCAATGGAGTCAATTCCGATTCATAGTGACCCTATAGGACAAGTAGAACTGCCCCATGGGGTTTCCAAGAAATGGCTGGTGGATTCAAACTGCCGACCTTTTGGTTAGCAGCCGTAACACTTGACCCCTGGGCCACCAGGGCGCCTTATATGACTTAGGAGGTCCTAAAACTATGATTGTCAGCGAAGTGGATCTGTCACTATCTAATCTAAGTTAGAGTATTTCAAACCAGTCCCTGAAAATTGGAACATCTAACATTTTCTGGGAGTCCCTGGGTGATACAAACAGCATGCTCGGCTACCATCTGAAAAGTTGGAGGTTTGGGTCCACCCAAGGCAACTCAGAAAAAAGGCCTGGCAATTTATTTTAAAAAAATCAGCCATTGAAACTCCCTGGAGCACAGTTCTATTCAGACTCAGTGGGTCACCATGAGAGGAACTGACTCAACTGCAACTGCGTTGGTTTAGATTTTCTGAGCCTAACCATTTCTACCCAAGAAGGGATTCCTGGTGAATAGGCCAGAAAAGACTCAGAACAGCCTCATACAGGGGCAGGCTCTCAATCAGAGGGACTAGAGGAGATGACACTCCCTATGGTTGAATGGAAGGTGTCATTTAGGTTTACAGTGGGCAGGTCCCTTTATTTTATATCAACATCTTTCCTTCAGTGATACCTTACAAAAGGAAAGACCAAGATTAGATGGTAAAAACTAAATAAAATTAAGAGTGTTTTATTATGATTTAGGCTCTCAAGGGATTATGGGAAGCCTTGAAGAAACAGCTGACACTGGTTAAGTTGATGAAATCACATTTTCAGACCACAAAACTAGATTGAAATTGCTGTAAAACCAGCCCCCGCCCTGTCCCCAAGGTACAGCAACTTTGTGAGGCCTCATCTGAAATACACAGTAGCCTAGCTCTTTTGACATCTCTCTGCTTCCATCTGTATGAAAACATCTGTGTGGAAGTAGAATGTCCTTGCTCAGATCTGCCGCCCCTCCAACACATACACACACATGCACACGCACACACACACAGACACACCATTTAGCACTGCTTTCATGAGAAAGGGAGCCCTGGTGGCACAGTGGTTAAGGCTACG
Organism: Trichechus manatus latirostris; assembly: GCF_000243295.1. NCBI lineage: Eukaryota > Metazoa > Chordata > Mammalia > Sirenia > Trichechidae > Trichechus > Trichechus manatus. The sequence continues at coordinate 8,173,651 of NW_004444046.1, read as the reverse complement.
GCTGCTAACCAAAAGGTCAGGTCTGCAGTTTGAATCCACAAGATGTTCCTTGGAAACCCTATGGGACAGTTCTACTCTGTCCTGATAGGGTCACTATGAGTTGGAATCGACTCAACAGCAACAGGTTTCATGAGAAAGAGAAGACAAGAAAAATATGCAGAAATATGAAACAAAAAAATGCAAAGACAGAATATTTTGTGAAGAGATCTAATGACTTGGTAATGTGAATGGCATGGTATCTTTCATCTCTGTATGGTCAACGACGGTCACACAGCCTGGCATATACTGAGCACTAGTTAGGTGTGAATTAAATGAGCTCGTTTGTGAGTCTGTGGTGGTATGTAGTTGATAATTATTCAGCCACATCAGAAAGAAGATATCACATGAAATTGTTAGTACAACTCTGGTTGAAAGACAAATATGAGAGTCTTCACTTAGTAATTAAGTTCATGTAATAGTATGATGTCTCTTATGATGAAGATACATAGGACCAAAAATAGATGACATTGCACAGAAGCTTTAGTTAAGACTTTACTATGCAAGAGGAAGTAAACAGAAAGTAAATAAAGCAGCGAATGCAACAAGGCCCCTTTATCCATCACTGATAGACAATCAGCCAGGTATTTCTACATCAATGCACTGAGAAGGGACTATTTGAAGAGGAGTGACACTCCAGGAACCAGGACTCCAGGGTTCTGGGGCCTTCTCTACCCCTTGATCTCCCCGCCTGTGGGATTCACAGCCCAGGGTGTACTCGCTGCTCACTGTCCATTTCCCCTACCCTGGTTTTCTCTAGCTTCGGGCCTAGAGCAGAAGAAAATTAAACATTATTTAAAATGCTCATATGAAATCTCAAAAGCTGTTAAAACCCTCTTGTTTGATATGAATTGTTGTAAACTTTATACATATTAAAAAATAAGTTTTGTTAAACAAGTAAATTCGGCCACTCTATAAAGCTGGGGAAAGAATGCTCCAAATGCTACAATACTAGAAACAGAAAGTGACGTTACAAATATGAAAAAGAAATTGCTATAAACTGTAAAACTTCCTAATTAAAATTTTGATTATATTTAGGTGAAGAAAATAGTCATAAATATGATATTCAGGAACAATAGAGTAATAAACATACACACAGGTCTTTGAGAAAAGACGAAACCATTCTATGACTTTAATTTGTGAAAATTCTTTACAATTTAAAAATATACTTGCTAAATATATTAATGAAAAATATGTTCATAAGAACACATGCATATTAATTGAATGCATTCAATAAGACTATTTCTTCAAATAAAACTTTAGTGAATTTAAAATGTGGTGAAGTCTGCAAATTAGTCATTTGACAAATTGATACTTCAGTGAATTACATTTTTATGAACGGGACTACTTAAGTTTTATTAAGACAATGTTGTGTTTTAAAAAAATTGAGTTGATTGCCAACATTTAAAAGCCAAGAACTTTCCTGGAAAGCTTTGAATTTATTCTATCTCTTGAAGAATCACAAGATCTGCAACACTGAGCCTATATTCCTATATAGCAGCATTAACCGGAGTTGAGCAGTGGCTACTTTCAATGGTAGGGTGACCACATGTCCAGTGTGTTCGGGAAAATCCTGGCTTATGCTTGTTGTCTGGAATGATTCTTGAGAGTGCCCACTTTCACTATCAAAAGTATCCATTTAGAAAGATAAACTATATGGACACCCTAATTAGTGATCTCCAGTTCATCATAGTTCATGCAACACCCTTTATCTTAAAATTGGCTCCCTTCACAGTTTATAGTGATTTCTTTCTAATCTTTGTAAAGTCACTTTCTGTTTTTAATATTTAGCATTTTGAGTATTCTTTCCCCAGTTTTGTGGTAACCAAATTTACTTGTTTAACAAAACTTATTTTTTAATATGTATAAAGTTTACAACAATTCATATCAAACAAGAGGATTTTAACAGCTTTTAAGATTTGATATGAGCATTTTAAATAATAAAACAAGGGGTGGAGAAGCCTCCGGAGCCCTGGAGTCCTGGTTCCTTACAAATCCACCTATAGAACATACTATAAATTTTCTAATAAGTGAGTAAATTAAATTTTAGTAAATACATTGTTATAGATTGAATTGTACTCCAAAAAATATACTGAAGTCCTAACCACTGGTGCTCGTGAATGTGACACTGCTTGGAAATAGGGCCTTTGCAGATGTTATAAGTTAACATGAAGTCATCCTGGAGTTTAAAAAAAACAAAACAGAACATTAAGCCATTTGGTGTTGAGTGGATTCCAACTCCTGGCAACCCCATATTTTTCGGAGTAGAGCTTCTCTCTATAGGGTTTTCAATGGCTATGATCTTTTGGAAGTAGATCCCCAGGGCTTTTCTTCTGAAGGGCCTCTGAGTAGATTCAAAGTGCCAACCTTTCAGTTAGTAGCTGAGCACTTAGCTATTTGCGCCACCTAGGGATTCCGAATCCTATATGAGTGATGTCTTTATAAAAGTCAAAAAAAGACACAGACACAGAGGGACACAGAGAAAAGGACGCCATGTGATGCTGCAGCTGCAAGCCAAGGAATGCCTGGAGCCTCTCCTAAAGCCTGCAGAGAGAGCATGGCCTGCTCACACCCTGAATTCAGACTTCTAGACAGAACTGTGAGACAATAAATTTCTGTCGTTTTAAGCCATCTACTTTGCAGTACTTTGTTATAGCACCCCTAGAAAACTAATGTGTAAATGTATTTATAAATATGACAAATATGTCATTCAGCAAATTTGTCATTTAATGCAGTGACCTAGAACCTACAGAAGGCTGTGAGTCCCAGCAGCAGATATGAATCCTGGATCAGACCCTCCCTTCCAGCTCTAAATGGATCACTGAAGTTTAATCCATCAAGGGTAAAGGCCGGGCTTCTCCCAAAAAGCAATAGGACTCCTTCCCATTTCAAATTGTGTCCTATAGCAATTGGGAGATTGTAGTCTAAAATTAGCAGTCCTTCACCATTAGGAAAAAATGATATTTTACAGAGTTCAGTAACTTTACTTAATTCACAATCCACAACAAATTTGGTCAGTTTATACTTCTATTTTGTAGTAATATTTAATATGTAATGTGTGTAATTGCACAAGAAATAAATTAAATAATAAAATGTTTAGTCTAAAATGTTCTTACCTTAACCTTTTCAAAAAAAACGCACTAAATTTTGCACTGGATTTCAGAGCTGTTTTATATTATGTGTGCATTTCAGGATAGAAAAACAAATTGGTAAGATGCCACTAGGTTATATCAGTCTGCTTGTTGCTACACTAAGGATTTTCTCCCTCATAGCTAATTCTTATCTTTGCCTCTTTATCTCTTGGCGTCTAGCAATGTCTTTTTGCTTACTCCTATTCTGCCATTTCAGCTACCTAACACTTTTCATTTTCCTCCTTGCTTCCACTTCCCGTTTTGTTTTTTGTTTGTTTGATGCCTCTTACTCGGACATTTCTCCCTTCCTCCTCAGAATTTGTCCTAGCAGAAATTAGCATAATTACCCACCTTCTGGTCCATTAGTAAGCCATTCTCAGTGCCTCTTGTCCCCTCTGTAAACCTTTGGACTTCTTTGCTGATTGGTGTTACTTTAACTGGGATCAGTAATAACATTTGTTTTTTTATTTATTTTATGTTTGACACGGAGTTGCAGACTACTTGTGATAATTTGAATTTTCTGAAAATCTGCTGTCTGGGTGAATGCACCATGAAAACTTCAAAAGAAATTCCTCAAAAAACAAATTCTTTTAGGAATAAATGCTCAGCCATGCTGAATGTGTGACATATTCGAGTCTTGACCTTTTTTTGTTGTTGTTGTTGTTTTCTTTCCTTGTACTTTAGATGAGATTTACAGAACAAATTATCTTCTCATTAAACACTTAGTACACATATTGTTTTATGACACTGGTTAACACCCTCAGGACATGCCAATACTCTGCCTTCTCAAGCATGGGCTCTCTATTACCAGCTTTCCTGCCCCTCCTGCCTTCTAGTCCTTGCCGCTGCGCCGGTGGGCACCTTTAGTCTCGTTTTGTCCTATGGGTCTGTATAAACTTTGGCTAAAAGGTGACTCTCAGGAGTGACTTCATTACCAAACTAAAAGGGTGTCCGGGGGCCATACTCTCGGGGTTTCTTCAGTCTCTGTCAGGCCAGTAAGTCTGGTCTTTTTTTGAGTTAGAATTTTGTTCTACATTTTTCTCCAGCTCTGTCCAGGATGCTCTACTGTGATCCCTGTCAGAGCAGTCAGTGGTGGTAGCCAGGCACCGTCTAGCTGTACTGGACTCAGGTGGATGCCGTGGTAGTTGTGGTCTATTAGTCCTTTGGACTAATTTTTCCCTTGTGTCTTTAGTTTTCTTCATATTACCTTGCTCCTGAAGTGGTGAAACCAGTGGAGTATCTTAGATGGCCACTCACAGGCTTTTAAGACCCAGATGCTACTCACCAAAGTACAATGTAGAACATTTTCTTTAACAAACTATGTTATGCCAATTGAGCTAGATGTTCCCTGAGAGCATGGTCCCCACAGCCCTCAGCCCAGTAATCTGGTCCCTCAGGGAGTTTGGATTTGTCCGGGGAGCTTCCATGACCTTACCCTGAAGAAGTTGTCCTGGCTTCCCCAGTATTGTGTACTGTCTTACCCTTCACCAAAGTTACCACTTAAGTACTCTCTATTTAGTGTTTTTACACCCCTATCCCTTCCCTCCCTCATAACCACCAAAGATTATTTCTTTTTGTGTGTAAACCTTTTCATGAGTTTTCATAGTAGTGGTCTCATACAATATTTGTCCTATTGTGATTGACTTATTTCACTCAGCATAATACCCTCCAGATTCATCCATGTCATGAGACGCTTCACAGATTTATCATTGTTCTTATCGTTGCGTAGTACTCCATTGTGTGTACGTACCATAGTTTATCTATTCATCTGTTGATGGGCATCTAGGTTGTTTCTATCTTTTTGCTATTGTGAACAATGCTGCAATGAACCTGGGTGTGCATATGTCTATTAGTGTGACGGCTCTTATTTCTCTAGGATATACTCCTAGGAGTGGGATTGCCGGATCAGATGGTATTTCTATTTCTAGCTTTCTAAGGAAGCACCATATCTTTTTCCAAAGTAGTTGTATCATTTTGTGTTCGCACCAGCAGTGCATAGGAGTTCCAATTTCCCCACAGCCTCCCCAACATTTATTATTTTCCATTGTTTTTATTCGTGTCAGTAATGCCGGGGTGAGATGGTATCTCATTGTGGTTTTGATTTGTATTTCTCTAATGGCTAGTGATAGTGAGCATTTCCGCTTGTGTCTGTTAACCACTTGAATGTCTTCTTTGGTGAAGTGTCTGTTCATATCCTTTGCCCATTTTTTAATTGGATTATTTGTCTTCTTGTTGCAGAGATGTTGGATTTTCCTGTAGATTTTAGAGATTAGACCTTTGTCAGATTTATAACAGCCAAATTTTTTTTCCCAGTCTGGAGGTTCTTTTTTTATTCTTTTGGTGAAGTCTTTTGATGAGCATAAGTGTTTAATTTTTAGAAGATCCCAGTTATCTAACTTATCTTCTGGAGTTTGTGTGTTATTAGTTATTGTTTGCATCCTGTTAATGCCATGTATTACGGTCTCTAGCATTGATCCTTTTTTTTTCTTCTATGATCTTTATAGTTTTTGGCTTTATATTTAGGTCTTTGATCCATTTTGAATTAGTTTTTGTGTATGGTGTGAGGTATGGATCCTCTTTCATTGTTTTGAAGACGGATATCCAGTTTTGCCAGCACCATTTGTTACAAAGACTATCTGTTCCCCATTTGATGAATTTGGGGCCCTTGTCGAAGATCAGGTCACCTTAGGTGGATGGATTTACATCTGGGTTCTCAATTCTGTTCCATTGGTCAATGTATCTGTCGTTGTACCAATACTAGGCTGTTTTGACTACCATAGCTCTATAGAAGGTTCTTAGGTAAGGTAGTGCAAGTCCTCCTACTTTATTCTTCTTCTTCAACAGTGCTTTACTTATCCAGGGTCTCTTTCCTTTCCATATAAAGTTAATATTTACTTTTTCCATCTTTTTAAAGAGTTGTTGGTATTTGGAACATTGTGTTTGTAAATTACTTTGGGTAGAATTGTCATTTTCACAATGTTGAGTCTACCTATCCGTGAGTATGGTATGTTTTTCCATTTATGTAGATCTCTTTTGGTTTTTTGGAGTGGTGTTTTGTAGTTTTCTTTGTATAGTTCTTTTACATCCCTGGTTAGATTTATTACTAAGTATTTTATTTTTTTAGGGGCTATTATAAATGGTATTGTTTTCCTGATTTCCTGTTCATTGTTCTCTTTATTGGTGTATAGGAATCCAACTGATTTTTGTATGTTTACCTTGTATCCTGCTATTCTGCTGAATCTTAGTTCCAGTAGTTTTCTCATGGAGTCTTTTGGGTTTTCTATATATAGTATCATACCACCTGCAAATACGGACAGTTTAACTTCTTCATTACCAATTTGGATGTCCTCTATTTCTTTTTCCTGACTTATTGCTCTAGCTAGGACTTCCAGCACAATGTTAAATAGGAGTGGTGATAAAGACCATCCTTATCTTGTTCCTGTTCTCAAGGGGAATGTTTTCAGCCTCTCTCCATTAAGAATGATGTTGGCTATTGGTTTTGTATAGATGGCCTTTATTATGTGGAGGAATTTCCCTTCTATACTTATTTTGAGAGTTTTTATCAGGAATGGGTGTTGGACTTTGTTGAATGGCTTTTCTGCGTCGATTGAGATGATCACGTGATTCTCTTCTTTTGTTATATTTATGTGGTGGATTACTTTGATTGATTTTCTAATGTTGAACCATCTTCGCATACCTGGTATGAATCCTACTTTGTCACGGTGTATTATTTTTTTGATACGATGCTGAATTCTATTGGCTAGAATTTTGCTGAGAATATTTGCATCTATATTCATGAGAGATATTGGTCTATAATTTTCTTTTTGTGGTGTCTTTGTCTGCTTTTGGTATTAGGGTTATGCTGGCTTCAGAGAATGAATTTGGAAATATTCCTTCCTTTTCTACATTCTGAAATAGTTTGAGTAGTTGGTGTAAGGTCTTCTCTAAATGTTTGGTAGAATTCTCCAGTGAAGACATCTGGGCCAGGCCTTTTTTTTTTGTTGAGAATTTTTTTTTATCACCTTTTCAATCTCTTCTTTTGTTATGGATCTGTTCATATTTTTGACATCAATTTGTCATAGTTTGAGTAGGTAGTGTGTTTCTAGAAATTTGTTGATTTCCTCTAGATTTTCAAATTTGTTGGAGTATATTTTTCATAATACTCTGTTATAATCCTTTTTATTTCAGTTGGGTCTGTTGTAATGTCCCCCATGTCATTTCTTATTTGGGTTATTTGAGTCTTCTCCTGTTTTTCTTTTGTGAATTTGGCTAGTGGTTTGTCAATTTTGTATATCCTTTCAAAGAACCAACTTTTGGTTTTGTTGATTCTTTCTATTGTTTTTCTATTCTCTATTTCATTTATTTCTGCTCTGATCTTTATTATGTCCTTTCTTCTGGAGGCCATAGGCTTCTTTTGCTGTTTTCTATTTGTTGGAGTTGTGTAGCTAATGTGCTGATGTTGTCCCTTTCTTCTTTTTTGATGTCTGCATCTATTGCTATAAATTGACCTCTGAGTACTGCCTTTGCTGTGTCCCAAAGATTTTGGTATGATGTGTTTTCCTTCTCATTTGATTCTAGGAATTTTTTGATTCCATCTTTGATTTCTTCTATTAGCCAGTGATTTTTAAGCAGGCTGTTATTTAGTTTCCATGTAACTGATTTTTTTTTCCTTGCTCTTCCTGTTCTTAATTTCTACTTCGATGGCATTGTGATCAGAGAAGATGCTTTGTATTATCTCAGTGTTTTGGATTTTGTTGAGGGTTGCTTTGTGGCCTAAGATGTGGTCTATCCTGGAGAACATTCCATGTGTACTTTGCAGCTATTGGGTGGGGTGTTCTGTATATGTCTGTGAGTTCAAGTTGGCTGATTATGGCCGTTAGATCTTTTGTATCTTTGTTGAGTTTCTTTCTAGATGTTCTGTCCTTTCGTGAGAGTTGTGTGTTGAAGTCTCCTACCATTATAGTGGAACTGTCAGTTTCTCTTTTCAGTGCTATTAAAGTTTGTTTTATGTATTTTGGAGCCCTGTCATTGGGCGCATTGATATTTATTATGGTTATGTCTTCATGTTGGATCATCCCTTTAATCATGATAAAAGTGCCCTTCTTTGTCTTTTATGGTTGATTTTGTTTAAAAGTTGATTTTATCTGAGATTAGTATTGCCACTCTTGCTCTTTTTTGGTGGTTGTTTGCTTGATATATTTTTTCCACCCATTGATTTTTAATAAATTTACATCTTTGTTTCTAAGATGTGTCTCTTGTAAACAGCATATTGATGAATCCTGTTTTTTTAAATCCATTCTGTCACTCTCTGTCTCTTTATGGGTGTATTTAGGCTGTTTACATTCAGTGTAATCATTGATAGGTGTGAGTTTATTGCTGTCATTTTGTAGTGGTTTTTTTTGTGGTGCTGATGATTTCTTTGTTCCTCTTACTCTCTTGTGCTGAATTCCTTTTGTTTGTGGCCTTTTTTTCATTTCTTTTGTTTTTGTTTTTCCTGAGACTTTATGTTTTTCTTCTTTATTTTGACGAGTAGGTTTGCTAACTTTCTTTGTGGTTACCTTGAAATTTACCCTTATCTTCCTAGGTTTGAACCAGTCTATTAGTTGGTATCACCTTGCCTTCCTCTCCATTAAAAAGTTCTATACCTACACCATTTATTCCCTCTTTTATTGTTCTGATATTGTTGTCATTTGCAGTTTAACCTCTCTGGTTCCCTGTTGTAACGTTTTAAGTTTTGAATAGTCCTTGAGAGTTCATTTCCTAGGTTGGTACCTGGCTGATGCAATCTTGCATCTTAGATTCAGGCTGTCATCTGATGCTGTTTGTTCTCAAACTGAAGGACTCCCTTTAATAATTCTTCTAAGTTTGGTTTTGTTTTTACATATTCCCTTAATTTCTGTTTACCTAGAGATATCTTGATTTCACCATCATATTTCAAGAAGAGTTTTGCAGGATATATTATTCTTAGTTGGAAATTTTTTTCTTTCAAGGTTTTATGTATGTCATCCCATTGCCTTCTTGCCTGCATGGTTTCTGCCGAATAATCCAAGCTTAGTCTTATTGCTTCCCCTCTGTGTGACTTTTCGTTTTTCTCAAGCTGCTCTCAGGATTCTTTCTTTGTCTTTTGTTTTAGTGAGCGTGAGTATGGTATATCTTGGTGATTTTCTTCTGAGGTCTATCCTGTATGAGGTTCGTTGAGCTTCTTGGCTGGTCAGCTTTTCATCTTTCATGATACTAGGGAAGTTTTCCTCTTTGTTTTCTGTTTTGTCCCCCTGTTCTGGAACTCCGATCACTTGCAAATTTTTGCTTTTGATTGTATCCCACATAATTGTTAGGGTTTCTTCATTTTTCTTCATTCTTTTTTTGATTTTTCCTCAAACAAATTTGTATCCAAGTGTTTGTCTTCAATTTCCCTATCTTGTCTTCCACTGTTTCAAACCTACACCTCAGCCCTTCTATGACACTGTCCATATCTGAAATCTGGTTGTTTATCTTTTGGATTTCTAAGTCTTTGTATGATTTCTAGTTGTGAATTTATTTTGGCATTTTGTTCCTGTAATATTTTCCTGAATTATTCTATATTTTTGTCTGTATTATCCATGAATTTGTCTGCCTTTTCCATGAATTTGTCTATTTTTTCCTCATTTTTGTCTGCTTTTTGCTTCAATTCTTGGGTAGCTCTTAATATTAAAGATTTGAATTCCCTATCAGGTAGTTCTAGTGCTTTTTCTTCTACTGAAAAGTCACTTGGTGTTCTATTTTGAATACCTACATGGAACCATTCTGTCCTTTTTTTTATATGTTTTGATATTGTCTGCTGTCTTTGGGACATTCAGTAGTTATTTTCTTCATTTATGGATTGTAGATTTGTTTGTTTCATCCTGCTTATGTGTTTTATTTTCTTATGTTTGAGCAGGCAGGCTGTGCGTTCTTCTTGTTTTCTCATCTGTGGACAGGATATTTTTCACCTCCTTGTCCAATGGGCGTGGCCAGTAGCTCAGCTATGGTGCAGCAGGGCAGGTCTACCTGAAGTGGAGGGGCTTGGATGGGTTATTTGTGGGACGTACTGGGGCTGACAAGGTGTGCTGGGGGTCAGTTTCTGGTAGGCCATGCCTGTGCTCCTTGGGAGTGCAATTTTCAGCACATGGTGCAGACAGGCAAGAAGGAGGGGGAGGGGAAGCTTGTGACGTGTGGAGCTAGGTTGAATATGGGAAAGAGGAGAGAGAAACAGGAGCCAAAAAAAAAAAGTGCTGAGAGAAACTGCCGTTGGAGTGGGGAGACCAGAAACTGATAAATGAAGAAAAGAAAAAACAAAATAATAAAAAATAAATAAAATTTTAAAATAAATAAATTCCCCCAGGGATCCCACTGGTGCAGCTGCACAGACCAGGAATAAGCTCCCAAGCCTCACAGTACAGCCTGGCTAGAAGGAGTGGAGATGATACACAGGGCCTGGTATTCAAGAGAGAGGAAAAGAAGATAAGTAGAAAGAGACGAGAAACCAAGAAATGAAAAAAAATAAAAAGGAAAAAAGAACGAGAAAACAAACAAGAAAGAGAAAAAAAAAAAGAAGCCCCCAGGGATTCCACTAGTGTGGCAGCGCAGACCAGGGAAATAGCTTCCCAGTGGCGCTTCACAGCCTGTCAAGAAGAAGCAAAGATGGCACATGGAGTCATGTGTTCAAGAGAAAGGAGGGGAGGAGATGAGAGGCAGGGAAGAAACCAAAAGGGGCCAAAAAAAGCAACACCAGCAACAAAGAAATGGCACCGAAGATGCCAGCCAGTGTCGATAGGGCGAATCTGCCTGGCACGGAACCAGCGCCTTCTGTGCCGTGGTCAACGCACACTGGGAAACAGCATATCAGCACACTGGGAAGCAGCAAATCGCCCTGCCGGGTAGCCTCAGATCAGCCCACTGGGAAGCAATGAATCAGACCTCCGGGAAGCAGTGAAGGCTGAGCAGGGGGAGGCAGGGTGGGGCATGGGAAAACATGTATCACTAGTTACCGGGTGCTCTGTCTCCTGCTGGGAGCTCTGTGAATCTGCTTTCCTATACTCACTGTCTGCTGATCTCCAACAGGAGTCCAAGGTGGTGGATCCGTGCTGCGTTAGCTGATAAGTGACCTCCACTCGTAACTCTCCTCGCACTCTGTTCTTTGTCAGTTTCTTATTCCATTCGGTTCTTGGTTGAGTTCTTTATCTCTTCATTTGATGCTTAGGGTTCCAGGATTGATGTTTGTCTCTGTTTTACTTAGTTTTTTGGGTTTTTGCTGTGGAGGGATAGCATGGTGCTTCTGTTTATAGCTCCATGTTGGCTCTGCCTCCATGGTTTTTTAATGAGAATTAATATAGACAGGTTCTGAGCTCTAGTGAGAGCTCAAGATTACTTGAAGATACCCAGAGTTGTCCTTTCTTCTGACAAGCAGTATGTTTCTATTAAGCCAATCAAAACACAATACTTTAAGATGCATTAATTCATGACTCCCCTCACTGATGAGCCAGTTAGTAAGGGTGAGTAGAGATGGGAGCAAGCTGTTGTGGCTTTGGTTTATTTTTGTTTTTTAGGGTTTTTTGTTTTGTTTTGTTTTGCTTGCATAGGTTGATCCTGCTGGAAATAACGCATATATAAATCACAATCTGTCAAAAGAGAAGAGTGATTCAAACATAAATCGAAGTGTTCAGAAATCTCGTAACATAAAATGGTGATGTTGCTGTAGATAAGCAATCACTCAGGAGGAGTACTACAACAGCAAGCAGGAAGAAACTGTGCCAGCTTTTTTGGTGTCATGGAACTCTATGATTTTTAATGTGATTATTACGTATCTTGCAAGGGAAGAGAATATTCTGACAGATAGACTCAAGACAAGTGATTCTGAAGAGATAATAGTAGTGTTGGGAGTTTATTTTAACTTAGTTCTGATTCAATTAGAAGTGTAGAATCCATTCATTCACCATGCAAGATGCTAAAAATATATCGCAGATATATTTTTTGGTTAAAATACATTCTCATTTATGACTACAAATAGGTTAAATGAAGCCTGTAGGCAGTGGAGTCACTAGGGTTGGTGTCACCCCATGTGATAACCCATGGTGTCACCTCCCACATGGACCTTCTCCGGTACCAGACCATACAGAATTCTTAGTGATGTTTTAGTGCTAATATTACTCGTAAATTGTAATTCCCATATATCACTGAATGTAATGGCAATAGTAGTGACATAAACAACTAGAAAAATTAAAATTACACCTTTAAATTACAATATCATACACACAGCCTAAATGTAGTTACATTTACATAGTTTCATGTGGTTAAAATGAAAATTCAGTAAGAAAACAATAGAATTTGAAGTAAAAACATCTAAGAACTACATCAAAATTATGTTCACTTTAATGTTAAACTTTACCATTACATGAGATAGATTAAAGCATTAAGTTTGCATAATCAATAAAGGCCCAAATAATGTAGAAGTTGTAGACAAGTTCATGTAGAAATATATTCATAAATGAAATTATATCATAAAAATAACAGAAACAAATAGACAAGCATTTCAGCACTTAGCAAACATCTTGACTAAATATGTGATAGCTATAGCTGCAAATTGTGTAAATGTAATGTTTCTTAGATTATATGAATACTAACAACAATATTGTTTTGTAAAATCTTCTTTTATTGAATTACAACATTATTAGTTATATTATTAGTAACTAGCTGAAGCCATTTGTCATGGATTGAATTGTGTCCCCCCAAAAATGTGTGTAGCACCTTGGCTAGGTCATGATTCCCAGTATTGTATGATTGTGTTATCTGATGTGATTTCCTTATGTGTTGTAAACTCTACCACTATGATGAGATTATACGTGATCTCCTCATGTGTTATAAATTCTATCACTGTGATGAGGTTATACTGATACGGTTGACAAGATTAGTGTCTTAATGCAATCTCTTTTGAGATATAAAAGAGAGAAGAGAGCAGAGATACATGGGAACCTCATACCACCAATAAAGCAATGCTGGGAGCAGAGCGTGTCCTTTGGACCTGAGGTTCCTGCTCAGAGAAGCTCCCAGACCAAAGGAAGATTGATGACACAGACCTTCCTCCAGAGCCAACGGAGAAAGCGTTCCCCTGGAGCTGATGCCCTGAATTTGGACTTGTAGACTACTGGACTGTGAGAGAATAAATTTCTCTTTGTAAAGCCATCCACTTGTGGTATTTCTGTTGGCACAGCACTAGATGACTGAGACACCATTTTAAATTTTTTTCCTTCTTTTCCTTTAATTAGTACTTCTTTCTCAAGAAAGTTATTGATATAGCTCACAAATACTTTTTACCACAATATAGTAGCTAAAACACCAGCAAATTTGACAGTATCAGAAACTATAAAAATACCAACAGCAACAAAAGTAACTGCGGTGCTTGTAGCACACACAGATGAAACCATGTGATTCGAAACATCGTTGTAATTGGGTAGTAATGACAGCTCTGACCAGAGCACATTACAAAGTTCAAAAAGTAACTTAGGTAGAGTTTTAGCTTTATAGGTATATTGATACATGTAAACTGAGATTACAAAAAATGTTTTTGTTGTTATAACTAACTAAAGGGATATTTTTATAGAAAATAATAAATTTCCACTGAAACACGGCACAAAAGTTTTATAGACAGGCATGTTTGTGTCACCTCCCCTCTGACAGTGTCACCTGTGTGATCCGCACCCCCTACCCCCAGTGATGACATTGCCTGTAGACTAATTTCTATTCTTAAACTGGCCATCTGCTTGAAGGGCTTTCTTTCTCTTTACTGGAGACAGTTCACAATTGCCAGAACAGCTTTAGTGTGATCTGACATTAGTCAGTATATGTAACATATAATTCTATGTTGGAAGATAGACACGATAATGCCAGCATTAACTGACTTTCCTTTTCTCTAGGCATGACAAAGCTGTATGTACCCTAAGCATTGTAAAAATTTTGCTTTTTGGTGTATGATTTCTAAAACTGGCATTTTCCATGATTTAGATCAAATGCCTGGCTATAAGACTACAGCTCACCTAATATTTAGTATTTAGTACAGGTGTAGTGTTTGTGGTTTCAAGGGAAAGAAGGTAAAGGTTAAAATGTAGTAAAGTATCCAGTCTATAGCCATCTCTTGTGCCTTAAGGATTTAAAATTGCAGACTTAAAAATGTCTACTCTTATTTTAAAAAATACCAATTTTTAAGGTTGCAGTCACAGCACACGGCTAAGAAGTAATTCTGTTGCTTTAACAAACACTGGACCTTTTGGACTTGTTCCAAATTATAATTATTGCAAGGGTACATAATCTTATATAAGTATATTTTAGGAATTTTTTTTTAAAACTTGAGCTGTTGAAAGGACATCAAAAAATTCATTAAAGTAAAACAAACATCGACTGTCTTTGTGATTCATCTATCTTACACTGATGGTTATCATACTTCTTTTTGTTCCTTTTCTCTTGTGAATGAGATGCTATGCATTTGCAGTACCTCTAAACATTTCTAAAATAATTTGGAAATGTAAAAGTCCTTAGACTATGTGAATTTCTGCAAATATGGGTCTAGAAAACTTTACGAGTGAGTACAGAGTAATAATTTTTTCTTTCCTATAAATCCAACCTTGTATCTTTAAAAGCTGGGTGAGAGCAATAAGACTACATAAAAGAGAATGCAGAGATGCCCCAGAAACAAAGATCTTCTCTTCCCTTCCTTCTCCCTTTCAATCAGTATGCCCACGTGGTTCCACATTTTCTATAATAATGGGATATAGAGAAACAGTTAAATATAGAAATGTTTAACCCAAGGAGCTGAAGTTTAACTTTGAGACTTCTGTTTTCTAATACCTACACGTTGCCAACTGAATTAGAAGTTAGTCTACAGGTGGTGGAATTATGATAAATGGCTATAACCTCTGTGATTTTTAACCTGCAAATTGGAGGCTATAATAGCATCTATGCCACAAAGGTTATTATGAGTATTAAATGAGACAATTTATGTGGAGCACTTAGCATGGCTCTTGGCACATCATAAACTCTCAATAAAAAATGAGCTATTATCATTGTTTTTTTGTTGTTGTTAACAATTAGAGCTCTTTGAAGACAAATGAAACTGCCCCAGGAGACAATGAGTTTCTCAGCACTGAAGCTAAAATATGTTGAGCAATCACTTAGCTGGGGTATTGTGAAGAGGGGAGATTGCACTATAAGACTATCAGATCCTGTCTGAAAGGCTGGTGTTAAGGTAGCAGTTGAAGGGACAAGACTCTGGCTGTTTTATTTTATTTTTTAAATTTTGCATATCAATATGTCATGAATTTTAGCACCTTGTTTCATTCTGAGTGATAGTTCAGTTATTCCTGAGGGGAGTTAGAGTGTAGAATCTTCAATAATATGGCCAGGCAAAACTTCAAATTACATAGAGAGAAAGACAAGTGATCAGATCACCTGGTCTTTACTCCAATTTCCCTTCCTTTCCTTCTGGTCGAAAGCAGTAACACCATGACAAAAGGCAAGGTTGGAAATCCTAAGGCACACTGCCAGAAACTCTTTGTCCTTTTTTTTTTTTAATACTGCACAATAGTTCATCACACTATTATACACATAAATTAATCTTGATGCCACTAATTGTGAAGATTGCTTGTAATCCGGAAGCTATTCCTAGATCTTTGCTAAAGAAGACTCATCTTCAATAAAGAATCGTAGTCAAGCCAGAGGGAACTGTGTTCTACTCCTACATTTCAAATTACTAGCTATATCAGACTTTGGGCAAGTTAATTAAGCTCTTTGTGTTACAATTTCCTGAACCATAAAATGGAGATAATACTACTACTTTACAAAGTAATCACAAGGATTTATTGAAACAATGAACATAAAACACTTAACTCAGTGCCTGGCACATGGTAAGCCCTCAATTGATTGTTGCTGCTGTTGGTGTTACAAGCTTTGACGAATGGTGTTTAAAACCCGAATATATTCATTCTGAATTCATTAATATATTTCATTTCTGTTGTGTGGAACTTGTATATAAGCATCTCCCCACCTGATTCTTTTTCAGAAATGCCTTGCCTATTCTTGGCCTTTACTTTTCCATATCAGTTGTAGAAAGTGTGAATGTAAGTTGTAAACTAGGATAGTGTAGGTTCTGAGTAGGAATTCTCAAAGAAGAGTTTCTTGCTTTTTTCTTGTTTCACTCAGATCCCAGGCAAAGACTGACATGTAGCCCTGCCATTTTGCTCTGCAAGAGTTTCTCCTGGTTCTCTCACTGAGGATGTTATTTTAAAGGAAACCTTGACATGGGGAATCTTCTATTCAGTCTTCACTCTGCTCAGGCCTCAGGTTTTCCCTTCTTTTCTGCACACACATGTCCTGTTAAAACGCAGTCACTAGATCACTATGGATTAGCAGATGCCTTCAGAATAAACAACAGCTCCAGTGCTTTCTTATCCCCCTCTTTATTTATACAACTGTCATGGATTGAACTATGTCTCCAAAAAAAAGTGTATATCAATTTGGCTAAGCCATGATTCCCAGTATTGTATGGTTGTCCTCCATTTTGTAATTGTAATTTTATGTTAAAGAAGATTAGGATGGGATTGTAACACCCTTACCCAGGTCACATCCTTGATCCAGTGTAAAGCCAGTTTCCCTGGCGTGTAGCTTGCACCACCTTTTATCTCTCAAGAAATAAAAAGGAAAGGGAAGCGAGCAGAGGGGAGAACCTCATACCACTGAGAAAGCAGTGCCTGGAGCAGAGTGTGTCCTTTGGACCTCGCATCCCTGTGCTGAGAAGCTTCTAGTCCGGGGGAAGGTTGATTAGAAGGCCAACAGAGAGAGAGATAAAGCCTTCTCCTAGAGCTGACACCCTAAATTTGGACTTGTAGCCTACTTCACTGTGAAGAAATAAATTTCTCTTTGTTAAAACCATCTACTTGTGGTATTTCTGTTATAGCAGCACTAGATAACTAAGACAACAACATTATCCAAGCAGTTTTTTTTTTTTTTTAATGTTTATTTGGTACAGAGAGTCTGTGTATTCCTTCCATCTTGTTTTGATGCTTCCTGTGTCGTTTAATGTTTTCCCTGTAGAATCCTTCAAAATTGCAACTGAAGGCTTGAATCCTATTGTTGTTGTTGTTGTTAGGTGCCGTCAAGATGGTTCTGACTCATAGCCACCCTATGTACAACAGAACGAAACACTGCCTGGTCCTGCGCCATGCTAACAATCCTTATGCTTGAGCCCACTCTTGCAGCCACTGTGTCAATCCATCTCGTTGAGGGTCTTCCTCTTTTTTGTTGACCCTCTACTTTACCAAACATATGTCCTTCTGCTTCTACAGGAGCCAAGCAGAAGGCATTCCCAATGGCCAAAGCTGAAACAATTTGAATAACAAAATACAGTGTCTTATTAAAATTCAGAGAATTAAATGAATATCTATAAGTTCATACTGTTATAAAAATAATCGAATAAATAAATATGTGAGGGAGAAAGAAAATCATTTCCTTACAGAAGAATACCAATTAATAAATATAGAAGGAATGAAGGAAAATCCACATCGAGAAAACACTACAGTAATAATTTTGTAGGCAAATCTACCAATGAAAAGGTAAATAAATGGGTGAAAGTTTGAGGGGAAATACAATATTAACATAGTCTCAAAATATGTTCCCCAAATATTTATCAATTAGAAAGGGAACATAGTAACTTTGTGGTGAAGAAACTCAGCAGACACCACTTTAATCAAGTGGTCAAAGTTAATATGACCAATAATAAGACGTCGACATTATGTTCCCCAGCCATGTTTTCAATCACCTCATATGCATACAAAAGCTGGACAATGAATAAGGAAGACTGAAGAAAAATTGACGCCTTTGAATTATGGTGTTGGTGAAGAATATTGAATATATTATGGACTGCCAAAAAAATGAACAAATCTGTCTTGGAAGAAGCACAGCCAGAACGCTCCTTAAAAGCAAGGATGGTGAGACTTGGTCTCACATACTTTGGACATGTTATCAGCAGGGACGAGTCCCTGGAGAAGGACATATGGTTGGTAAAGTAGAGGGTCAGCAAAAAAGAGGAAGACCCTCAACGAGATGGATTGACACAGTGGCTGCAACAGTGGGCTCAAGCATAACAATGATTGTGAGCATGGCGCAGGACCAGGCAGTGTTTCATTCACAGCCACATAGGGTGGCTGTGAGTCAGAACTGACTCAATGGCATCTTAACAACAACAACAATAGGATTCAAGCCTTGAGTTGCAATTTTGAAGGATTCTACAAGGAAAACATTAAATGACACAGGAAGCATCAAAACACATCAATACACAGAGTCACTGTACCAAGAAGAATTTTTTGATGTTCAACAATTTCAGAAGGTAGCATATGATCAAGAAATGATGGTACTGAAGGAAGAAGTCCAAGCTGTACTGAAGGCATTGGCAAAAAACAAGGCTCCAAGAATTGACAGAATACCAACTGAGATGTTTCGACAAACAGATGCAGTGCTGGAAGTGCTCACTCATCTATGCCAAGAAATTTGGAAGAAAGCTACCTGGCCAACTGACTGGAAGAGATCCATATTTGTGCCCAAAAGAAAGGTGATCCAACTGAATGTGGACATTATTGAATAATATCATTAATATCACACACAAGTAAAATTTTGCTGAAGATCATTCAGAAGTTGTTGCAGCAGTACATTGATGGAGAACTGCCAGGAATTCAAGCCAGATATCCCTCATGGAACAAGAAATATCATTGCTGATGTCAGATGGATCTTGGCTGAAAACAGAGAATACCAGAAAGATGTTTACCTGTGTTTTATTGACTCTGCAAAGGCATTCAACTGTATGGATCATAACAAATTATGGATAAAATTGCAAAGAATGGGAATTTCAGGACACTTAATTGTGCTCATGAGAAACCTGTACATAGACCAAGAGGCAATTACTCTAACAGAACAAGGGCATACTGCGTGGTTTAAAGTCAGGAAAGGTGTGCATCAGAGTTGTATCCTTTCACCACATTTATTCAGTCTGTGTGCTGAGCAAATAATCCGAGAAATGGAACTATATTAAGAAGAACGCAGCATCAGGAGTGGAGGAAGACTCCTCAACAACCTGCGATACGTACATGATACAACCTTGCTTGGTGAAAGTGAAAAGGACTTGAAGCACTTATTGATGAAGATCAAAGACCACAGCCTTCAGAATGCACTACACCGTAATATAAAGAAAAAAATCTTCACAACTGGACCAATAAACAACTTTATAATAAATGGGGAAAATGTTGAAGTTGTAAAGAATTTAATTTTACTTGGATCCACATTCAATACCTATGGAAGCAGCAGTCAAGAAATCAAATGATAATGAGAAACTATTTTTTATGTAAACCTTCATCTAAAGTACAACAACAACAACAAAAAAAAAATCAAAAAAGAAATCAAACAATGCACTGCATTGGACAAATCTGTTGCAAAAAACCTCTTTAAAGTGTTAAAAAGCAAAGATGTCACTTTAAGGGCTAAGGTGTGCCTGAGCCAAGCATGATGTTTTTATTCGCCTCATATGCATGTGAAAGTTGAACAATCAATAAGGAAGACCGAAGAAGAATTGATGCCTTTGAATTATGGTGTTGGCAAAGAATATTGATAATACCTTGGTGTCTTAATTATCTAGCGCTGCTCCAACAGAAATACTACAAGTGGATGGCTTTAACAAACAGAAGTTTATTCTCTTACAGCCTAGTAGGCTAGAAGTCTAAAATCAAGATGTCAGCACCAGGGGAAGGCTTTCCCTCTCCATCTGCTGTGGAGGAAGGTCCTTGTCATCAATCTTCTCCTGGATTAGGAGCTTCTCTCTGCAGGAACCCTGGGTCCAAAGGATGTGCTATGCTCCCAGCACTGCTTTCTTGGTGGCATGAGGTTCCCTTGTCTCTCCGCTCACCTCTCTCTTTTATATCTCAAAAGAGACTGGCTTGAATTGTAGGCTAATCTTGTAGATTGATTCTACAGAACTGCTGCTAATCTTATTAACATCGTAGAGATAGGATTTACAACATATAGGAAAATCCCATCAGATGACAAAATGGTGGACAATCACACAATACCGGGAATCATGACCTAGCCAAGCTGACAAGTATTTTTGGGGGCCAAAATTCAATCGATGACACATGGACTGCCAGAAGGACGAAAAAATCTGTCTTGGAAGAAATACAGCCAGAATGCTCCTTAGAAGCAAGGATGGTGAGACTTGGTCTCACATACTTTGGACATATTATCAGGAGGGACCAGTCCCTGGAGAAGGGCATCATGCTTGGTAAAGTAGAGGGTCAGCAAAAAAGAGAAAGACTCAACAAGATGAATTGACACAGTGGCTGCAACAATGGGCTCAAGCATAACAATGATTGTGAGCATGGCACAGGACCAGGCAGCATTTCGTTCTGTTGTACATAAGGTCACTATGAGTTGGAACTGACTCGATGGCACCTAAAAACAACAATAGGTTGCCGTGAGAAGGAACAACATAATTTCAATCTAATCATGAGAAAATATCAGACAAACCCAAGTTGGGAGACATTCTACATAACAACTAATCATTGCTTATTAAAAGTGTCAATATCATAAAAGAAAAGGAAAGTGTGAGTAAATATCAAAGATGGGAGGAGACTAAGGAGACAACAACTAAATGGACTGTAGGATCCTGGAAGAGAAAAAGGAGATTAAGGGAAAAAAATGATGAGATTTATAAATATAGTTTAGTTAATAGTAACATACCAACACTTAATTTCCTTGTTTTGATAATTCCACTATAAATTATGTAAATTGTTACATTAGAGGAAGTTCAGAGGAGCTGAATGACGGATATATGTTAACTCTGTACTATTTTTTCAACTTTTCTGTAAGTCTAATATTATTTCAAAGTTAAAAAAAATTAAGCCCTATTTGTTTTGTTTTCAATCGTTATGTTTAAGAGTATCAGCTGTACTAGGTAGGATATCTCGGATCATCTTATCAGCTATATTCCCAAATTCGAAAGCCAAGACAGCATTTTAAAGCATTTTTTCTCAGCTTTCTTCTCTAGCCTATTTTGGGATATCCTGCTTTGCCTGGTATAATTTAAGAACATGTTCTTTTTTAATATATTATATCCCCTCCAGATTCCATTTTCATTTTAGCTTCTGGAGCTTCTTCTGCTATTCTTTTATATTCTTCTTCAATTACTTGAATCATAAAATCCAGTGCTAATTCTGTTAGAATTGGAGCTAGACAATCAGAATTGGCAATCCAGTTTTATCACTTACCATCTGTGTTGGCCTTGGCAAGACATTTAGCTCTGTCAAATGGGAATAATAACAATGGTGGTATCTAGTCTCATCTCTTCAAAAGTTGTGGGAATCTAACTCTTTCCCCTGGATTACTTGATATCATATTCTCTGGATTTTCTCCTAACCCTCTGACTTTTCTTTCCCAATATCTTATTTCTTTACCCACTGCTTAAATACCAGTATTCTCAAGAGTTCTATCCTCTTTATTCTTTTTCTAAAATTGCACATTTATTTTTTCCTTGAACATTAAGTCCTATCTCCTGGATTTAAATAATCAATATACTAAAGACTCCAAATTTATGCCTACTTTTCAGATATGGCCTACAAACTCCACATTTATATGTCCAAGTACCTTCTGGATATACTCACTTGGGCTTGGCTATATTATAAGCATTTTAAACGAACTATATCCTAAACTAAAGTCTTTATTGCTCTCAAAACCTTAACTTCTCCAATACCTTAATTGCCTAACACAGGGAATTGATAAAGTAAATAGTAAAAATACCAATGGAATACAATACAACCATTTTAATTAATACTACAGACGCATATTTACTGATGTCAATGATATCCTCACCATATTGTTAATTTAAAAAAGCAAGTTACAAAGTCATACGCGTAGTACACTTTATTTATAGAAAAATTTGACCACAGCTCTCTCAGGATTAATTACTTTAAATGGCAACCCATGATCTAAAAAAAAATAAATCCCAACAAAAAAATTAAAAGTTGAAATTAAAACCCTGTTGATCTCTCTAGCCTCATCTGCCATCGCTGATACACACAGTTTCTCTCTCTTTCTCTCTCTCTATATAACTATCTCTCTCTCTCATACACACACTCAGAGAAAGACACACTGATCAATACTGAAATACTCCCCAAGCACACCATCTATGCTATTTTATCCTTCCATACATTTTCATATGGCATTTTCTCTGCTCATGATAGCTTTTCCCTCTTTGATCACCTTTGAAAGCCTTATTGGGGCCCATCTTCTCTGGGGAGAGTTCTCTGACTCTCTTTTCTTCCAGTAGAATTTACTACTCTTTTTTCTGTACTATTTGTGTACCTTGTCTATACAGCTACTACTGAATATCCATTATATGTGGTAATTACTACTTAAATGATAATTTCTCTTAAGAGAGTATGGGTTTCCTCATGGTAGAAAGCTGACCAATTGAACTTTTTTACTCTCAGTACCTATCTTAGTGACTCAGTCACATTCGTCCCAGTAGAAACATCTCTGGACTGAAATTAGAGCACACATGAAAGCACATAATATACCACAGATGTTGCTGTTGTTGTTAGATGCCATCGAGTAGATTTTCGACTCATAGCGACCCCGTGTGTGGGGAGTAGAACTGCCCATAGGGTTTTCTAGGTTGTAATCTTTACAGTAGCAGATCACTAGGTCTTTTCTCCTGAGGAACCACTGGGTAGGTTCAAACCACCAACCTTTTGGTTGGCAGCCAAGCACTTAACCCTTGCACTGGGTGATCTAAAATGAAAGATAAAGATGATCGATATTTAAATTCACAGGATAACAAGTTGACATTTTAAATCAGAATTATGAAGAACAAATTCTTCAAATGGGGGCTGTTTACCTAGATTAATATACTTTGTGTATGTCAATCTTGAATCTAATGATAAGTAGATAAGATCTGCTTAGATTAAGTGTCTATACATAACAATACAGAAAAAAGGGAGGGGGTTCTTATAACAGAACTGTATAAAAATCAACAAAAGAATTCACTGGGAAAAATCTGACCCAGACTCTGTAATGAGAACTTCATGGTTTTTACTACAGATCTTACATGACTTGAATTTCCCCAAGTCTTGATTACCCTGTGAACACAAATCAAATCATAATAATGGTACCAACTCAATAAACTGGTTCATATCCCCACCTGCATAATGCAAGACTTTAACCCACCATCACTACCACCACCACCACCCACAACTTACTACTGTGATTTCCAAGGGGCTGGCTCACATGTACTCCAGGAAAAGACAGAGTAGAAGAGATTAGGTCCTAATGTGAGCACCTAAGGCAAAAAAAACAGAGGTAAAGTTAAAAATACCGTTAAAAATCTTTTGTATCATCCCCTATCGTGTACATGGTTTTGTGTATACAACCCTAGGTACAAAGATACTCATACAAATATTTAACATTTATTGTAATGTACAGTATGGAA
The DNA here is from genome assembly GCF_000243295.1 of Trichechus manatus latirostris. NCBI lineage: Eukaryota > Metazoa > Chordata > Mammalia > Sirenia > Trichechidae > Trichechus > Trichechus manatus. The sequence goes on along the minus strand of NW_004444046.1, from coordinate 8,149,954 downwards.
TTCCATAATGACACTATATTCAGAAATTGTCATTCAAGTATTTCTCTGCTTGAAAAACTTCAGCAAATTAATGAAGATTCTATTCTGTTGGCTCTTCCTGTTCATCATCATCTATCTCTTCCATAGATGACTTTCTCGGTCCATCTTAACTCTTCCTTAGCCTCCAATGAATTATTTAATTTCTTCCTGCAAGGCCTGGAGGGCTATCCACTTGCCTGGCAGATGTTTGATTTCTTTATCATTGATCAAGGAAACCCTTAAAATTGTTCTCGTGGTTTTTTTTAATAGGTTTCAAACTTAAAATGAGGATTGCTGATTCATTGCCTGTGGCCTGATTGAATAGTACTGGAAGCAGAAGCACAGACACTTGGCACTATTTAAATTGTGATTTTGCCTTTTTGTTTTTTGCCAATATAGTGGAATCCGACTCCAATAGAGGAGTAAATGCATACATAACGTGACCTTGCTTGCTGTTCACTGGGTTTTCTGCATCAGTCTCCAGGCTCTGCTTTCCCCACCCAAGAGCTGGGAATAAGCCCCATGCACTGCGACTGAGGGAATTCTCTCTCTGCTAGCGTAGTCTGGATACTATCCCAGGGTTCCCCCAACGTTCTTCTCCTAGCTTTGCTGTATTTCAAATATAGTTACTCAATAGACTATCAGAGAGGTGAGTCCTTATCAACTGATTTCTGTGAAAACTTTTACTTTCCGCAAATAAATTCTGCCAAATCCGGGCCATGACAGAAAGTTCCTAAATTCTCTGTGGCTCCCCTGAGCTCAAAGGGCTGCGTTGGCTCCTCAGGGCTGTGAGCCTCCCCGCCCCTTGACGGGGACCAGGCGGTCCTTTCCTGAGTCAGGAAGAGCTCTCAATGGACCCCGTTTGGACAGGGATTTGAGACTTTCAGGGTCCCAGCTTCGATCATCTCCAGGGCAGAATTAACAGGTGAGAAGTACATTAGGAAAATTATTATTTAATCTCTTCTACCCAGAATCAGGTGGATTACATGAGTACAACATGAAACAGGGTCTCCTCTGCAATCACCATGAATAGTGATCACTGTCACGTATCTTATCCTCTGAGCTCTCACCTCCCACCTCACTCAGATTTACCCTAGGGTTCCATACCCTTTTTTCTTTGGGGCTTCATAAAATTTTGATAGTGTCCTGCTGCACTATCTGGTAGGGTTTGTTTCTTCATGCCCACAGAACTGTATGTTTCTTTCCTTAAAAACAACTCACATACAAAAAGGCTTGCCAGCTGTTATTGCTTTTTAAAAAATTATTTATTTATGTTTTAATTTATAAATACGTTGCCATTACTTATGCCTCTGGGCACATTTGCAAAATTAAAAACACAATTAAAAAAATAAGACAAACATGATGCAGACAGTGGTTTTAAAAAAGTAAACAAAAAAGAGCATCATCTCTGCACTGGTTAGCCCCCCCGCCACCCAGAGCAAATATCTAAATAAGCAGATGGCTATTGTACTGTGCCACAGAAGGAATGTAAACGTTTCATAAATCAATACCACAAACCAGTTCAAGGATGCAAAAGCTTCTCCTAAGAGTGAAAGAGTGATTACCTTGTAAGGGCAACAATGATAGTGCTAAAATTTCACAACCAGGTTCTAAGGTCTTCTCTATCTATTCTATCTCAAAAGCTCAATAGTACAAATATTACTTAACAGAGTACCTGGTGCATAGGAAGTGCTCCATCAATAAATAGCTTGCTTTCAACATGCATACCATTATAATTCCCACCTCTATATATTTGCTTACCCGAACTGAGAGCATCTGATCCAATTTCTAACGCTCACCATCTACCTCCACATTCACTCTCAAGGTGACAATCATAATATTAACGGTAATGGTATCATCAACCTGTAATTTGTAGATCATTTCTTAGGTTTCAAATAATTTTACCTGTATCATTTCACTATTTACAGACACACACACAGACACACAAAACCTTCAGGACATAGGGATTATTATGATCATCATCTCCACTCTACAGATGGGCCATACAATGTTCGAGGTCAAGGCTTGAACTAGGTGACTTGTCCAAGCTCAAACACACCATAAAGGAGTAAGAAGCATGCCTCCTTTGCCTGGGTTTGGTGTTCACATAGGAGCGTGCAAATGATGCGTCTCCCTTTCCCTTTCTCTCACCACTTGGTGCTTCATTATTTATAGTTATTTGTGTGCAGATTTACCTCCTCATTAGACTTTAAGGAAGGAGCCCTGGTGGCTCAATGGTTAAGCGTTCAGCTGCTAACCAAAAGGTCAGAGGTTCATATCCACCAGCTACTCTTCAGGAGAAAGATGTTTAACAATCTGTTTCAGTAAAGACTATGGCCTTGGAAACCCTCTGCGGCAGGTGTATCCTGTCCTAAAGGGTAACTATGAGTTGGAATCAACTCGACATCACACAACAGCTTGGTGCTCGGGATATTCCCCCTCAAGGAAGCTTTTCTAACATATACATACTCTTCTAGCATTAGGCTCTTTTCTTCTAGCTTGTCTTTTTTGTTTCATTTTGGAGCCAAAAACTTATCCTGTTCAAGACTGATAGGAAAGAACAGTGCTCTTTCTAATACGGTTCTAAGTAAGAAAAGTTATGAAGTGAAATGCAACCTTAAAAAAAAAAAAGAAAATCTGTTCCATTAACCGTTCAAGGATCTATGACTTCCCCCAACATCGAGGGGTTCTCGGACCCCTCCCCCACCCATTTCCTGGGAAATGAGTGGAGGTGGCTGAGTTTTGCATCCTGCAATGCACAGGACTACAAAAAAACTACAACTACCTAAAATTGCTAAGAGTACATGCCTTAGAGGAATACTAAAAATAAAACCTGCTTTTATTCAATTAGAAAATTCAGAAGTATTAAGTCACTTTGCTCTTTTATTCAGTTTTATTTCATTGCATGATTGTTAAACGTGTATCATTTTGGCAAACTGTGATTTAAATGAGTGTGTTCAGACTGGCTTGAAAACCTAACCACAGTGTAGACATACTTTGGTTCTATTGAAAAATGCATTGGAAGATCCGAAGAACCAGGTTATCATTTTCAGGCCTGCCTATGCCAGCTAATCACTCTTTTTCCTCATTCCCTCTTTGCGTATAGGTTTCAGGCTCTTGAGGTTTTGTTGGACTGTATAGTCCCTTTGTATTCTAGAACTTGTTTTCTATCCAAGCAGATATCAGGAGATGGAATGGGCCAGCAGCACAACTTTGTGCTTTGATTTCCTTACTTCTAGGTGGTTAAGGGGCCCAGGTGGCGTAGTGGTTAAGAGCTAGCTAAGCTGCTAACCAAAAGCTCGACAGTTCAAATCCACCAGCCACTCCTTGGAAACCCTATAGGGCAGTTCTGCTCTGTTCTATAGGGTCGCTGTGAGTTGGAACAGACGCTATGGCACCTAGCAACAACAACAGATGGTAAAGAGCTACGGCTACTAACCAAAAGGTCAGCAGTTTGAATCCACCAGCTACTCCTGGGAAACCCTATCCGGCAGTTCTGCTCTGTCTTATAGGGTCTCTATGAGTTGGAATCCACTTGACAGTAACGGGCAGTAAGTAACAGGAGTCCCTGAACGGTGCAAACGATTAACACAGTCAGCTGCTGACCAAAAGGTTGGAGGTTCGAGTCTACCCAGAGGCGCCTCAAAGGAAAGGCTTGATAATCTACTTCCCAAAAACTGGATGTTGAAAACCCTATGAAGCATAGTTCTACTCTGACACACATGGAGTTGTCATGAGTCGCAATTGACTCGATGGCAACTGGTTCAACTGATTAGGGAGGAAGGAGAGAGTTAGTTCTGGCCGCACTCTCTGTAAGTCATTGTTTCAGTGTGAATGCATTTATGTTCTACTTTGTGAACTCTTCTTTCCAACTGTTTTACATTATATATTGGCTCTAGAAGCTACTGGGGTGAACCAGGGAATGCAAAATTAAGTTCAGGATTACCCATTTTTGTACAGCCAGAATCTCCAGTAGCTTTTGTCCCTTTTCAGGATGCCCTAAGATGACATTCTTCCTTTTCCCCAAATCTTTCCCCTTCCTTTGATGCCACCTGTAGTTGGATAAAGCTTTATGATCCTGTTCAAGGTTAGAGAAACAAGACATTCTGGATTTTCACTTATACAAAAAGGTGAGGACGACCTCTTCTGGTGAGGAAATGTTCCAAGGATGGGATCTCAACTGGCCATCATGGAAAAGTGACTGGCAGTTTGGTGGGGCAGGACACAGTTTGCAGTAGGAACATTCCCTAAAGGAATGCCCCAGAATGGGCTCTTTAAGAATGAGTGCTAAGAAAGCTTCTCTAATGCTGATCAGGCTCCATCAATGCTCTTTGGAGAGTCAAGGCAGCACGTTATTTAATTTGATGCTGGCCTGTGATACCAGTCGGTCTCCAGTGAAGAGTTACATTGTTGGCTCCAGGCCAAGCCCATGATTGTTTTATCATTATTTATGGTTTCCTTTAGCATTAGATATTAGTTCATTCATCTGGAAAAGGAGAAAAGTCAGTTTCAGGTTTTTCTTTTCTCTCAAGATTTATAGGACATGCTTTTTGGAAACCGACACTGGTCTGACACGAGGTCACCACCCGGCCTGGAATATTACCATGTTTAAGGACTTAAATGCCTTCCCTCCTGCCTTTGTCATTTGGCTTTGCCCTTAGGAAACGTGCCAATGTCTCAATTTCCTATTTTCCTGTAGTCTCTGCCCTAGTTTAGGCTCGTCCATTGTCTCTCAGAACTTCTACAATGACCTCCCACCTCCAGTCTTCTCACCCTCACATGCATCCTCTGCAGAACTGCCAAGGTTCTCTCTCTAAACCACAGATCTGCCCGTGCCACTCTCTACTTAACAGTCTACAGCGCCTCCCATTGCCCACAGGATAAAGTTCAAGCTTCTTCATGCCTGCCTCCTGCCTTCCTTGCCTGCTCTAAACGCAGCAAAACAATACTATTGGGGTTTCTCACTCTTTCTCTTCCTAAAGTCTGCACCTGTGTTTAAGCCATATGCTATACCTTGAATGCCCTTCTCTTTACCCTTTGCTGGCCTCCTCCTACTCATCATTTTAAGCTGATCCCAGCTGTCATCTCCTCCAGGACCTTCTCCCTGAACACCACCAACCCTCTCAGCTGCGTTAGTATTCCCGTAATACTTGTACACACATCAATTAGTAAGAGTTCCTGGGTGGTATGAATGGTTAATGTGCTTGGCTGCTAATCAAAAGGTTGGAGTTTTGGGTCCACCCAGAGATGACTCGGAAGAAAGGCCCAGTGACCAACTTCCAAAAAATCAGATTGAAAACCCTATGGGACATAGCTCTACCTTGACACATAAAGGGTTGCCATGAGTCTGAATCAACTTGATGGCAACTAGTTCATGTGGTTCATGTGATTATATCAAGTATTATGCTTTATTCATTGTGATATAATTATTTGTGTGCAGATTTACCTCCTCATTAGACTTTAAGGAAGGAGCTCTGGTGGCAAAATGGTTAAGCTCTTGGCTGCTAACCAAAAGGTCTATAGTTAGAACCTACCAGCCGCTCTGTGAGAGAAAGACCTGGCGATCTGCTCCCGTAAAGATTTCAGCCTAGGAAACCCTATGGAGCAGTTCTACCCTGTCCTGTAGGGTCACTATGATTCAGAATGGACTCAAGAGCACACAACAACAGAAACAAAGACTTTGTTTTTTCTTTTTTTTTTTTAATTGATGTAATTAAATGAAGTTTACATTTCAAGTTAGTCTCCCATACAGAATATTTTTTTTAACATACACTGTTATGAGACCCCAACAACTCACCCCATTCTGCGACAGCACACTCCTCGCCTCTGCCCCTGATTCCCCATGAACATTCAACCAGCTCCTAACTCTCTCTGCCTTCCCCTCTAACCTCTGGACAGAAGCCGCCCCTTTGGTCTCTTATATCTACTTGTCTAAGAGGCACATTCTTCACGAGTATCACTTTATGTCCCACAGTCCAATCCAATCCCTGTCTGAAGAGTTGGCCTTGGAAACTGTTTTAGTTCTGCGGTGATAGAGAGACCAGGGGCCATGCTTTCCAGGTGCCTCCAGTTTTAGTCAGACTATTAAGTCTGGTCTTCTTACTAGTATTTGAGTTCTGCATCCCATCGTTCTACTGCTCCATCAGGGACCCTCTGTTGTGTTCCCTGTCAGGACATTCATTGGTGGTAGCCGGGCACCATCTAGTTCTCCTGGTCTCAGGCTGATGAAGTCTCTGGTTTATGTGGCCCATTCTGTCTCTTGGGCCAATACTTTCTTTGTGTCTTTGGTGTTCTTCATTCTCCTTTACTCCAAGTGGTTGGGACAAATTGATGCATCTTAGATGGCTGCTTGCAAGCTTTTATGACCCCAGACGCCACTCACCAAAGTAGGATGCAGAACATTTTCTTAATAAGGTTTGTTATCCCAATTGACATAGATGTCCCCTGAAAGCACATTCCCCAGACCCCACATCCCTGCTACTCTGTCTCTCAAAGTACTTGATTGTATTGAGGAAACTTCTTAGCTTTGGTTTAGTCCAGTTGTGCTGGCTTCCCCTGTAGTGTGTGCTGTC
>NW_004444046.1:8050408-8138490 GCF_000243295.1 Trichechus manatus latirostris | reverse complement strand
CTCAATTCTGCTCCTATGACTTTCTATTGAGTTGTCTAATTCTGAAATTTTATTGTTAATCTTCTGGATTTCTGATTGCTGTCTATCTATGGATTCTTGCAGCCTATTAAATGTGGCATTATGTTCTTGAATAACTTTTTTAAGTTCCGCTACTACTGTGTCTGTATGGTGCCTGGCTGTTTCTGCGCTCTGTCGAATTTCCTTTCTTGTTTCTAGAAGAGTTCTGTATATTAATCTTTTGTATTCTGTCTCTGGTAATTCCAAGAAGTTCTCTTCCTCCAGAGAATTTATTGATTCTTTATTTTGGGAGCTTGCTAAAGCCATCATGGACAACGTCTTTATTTGACTTGATATTGACTGTTGTCTCTGAGCCATCAATAATTTATTATAATTTTATTTTGTGTTTGCTTAGTGAGACCTAGCTTCTTATTTTGTTTTGTTTTCATATGCCCAAATAGGCTGCTCTTGTGCACTACTTTGATTTTTGACACCTTTTAATCTCTAATGTCCTGTCACCAGGTAGTTAGTTCTGTAACTAAGTATGTTCACGCCGGAGTTCATTAAAATTTCCTATATGGGATCAGCTCGGGTGTGCAGGCAGTCGATCTCCAAGTGTGTGATGCAGGCTCTCACCCCCAGTCCTAGAGAGGCAAGGGTGATTGGTGCAGGCACTGGAGTCTGACCGTGGTAGGGAATCATGCGCTGAGCCAGGCAGGGGGCCGACGGCTGCCCCTGAGAGTCTGAAAGAAAACTGTGTCCCTATTCTCTAGGGTGAATAAGTAGATGAGTTTTGCAGCTGGGCTAAGAGCGGCCCACTATGTTGGCTGCAAAGACTCAAGGGCACCACTTTTTCTTGAACTCCTGAAGCAGGTGACTAGGCACTTTAGGAACTATCACCAGTCCTCAAGACCCTGCTGCAGATCGATAAAAGTGGCTACTTGAGGGGCAGGGCTGTTTCGAGGATCACAAATCTGCCCATTCACAGCTGAAGCAGTCGAAGTTAAACTTCAGATGTTTGTCCTGTTGTACTGTGGTAGTTAGGGCTAACGCTGTTAAGATGGGTCCCCACAAGTCTATACAGGGGTGTATGGCACTCAGAGCCTGTGGACCCCTGATTTCTATGGCCAGCAAAGGAGTTGTGCCGACCCTGTGTTCCTGGCCTAGGGGAGCCAGCAGCTTATTTGTTCCCTCTCCAAGGCCAGGAGAATGGGTCAGGAGGCCTTTTGGGATCTATTTCCAGCCCAGTGGACTCCCGGTGCAGAGCGGGGAGGGAAGCAGTAAAAGGAAGAGAGGTTTTTCCCAAATCCGGTGGAGAGCGCGGAGATAGGAGGTAAAAGGGAGAGAGGTTTTTCCCAAATCCAGTGCAGAGCGTGGAGGTAGGAGGTAAAAGGGAGAGAGGTTTTTCCCAAATCCGTTGCAGAGCACAGAGGTAGGAGGTAAAAGGGAGAGGGATTTTTCCCAAATGGGCTTTTTTTTTTTTTAACTCGCTGCGAAAAGTTGTGCGCATGTCCTTATCCTAGCCTCTTGGGACCTGCTCTTCACTGGTTCAGAGTGTCCAAGCAGAATCTCTGCTGCCGGGTCTCTCTGGATGTGGAAACTGCTTCTCGAGGGCACGCACATCACAGCTGTTTGCCTGCTTCACCGCGCCCCGGCGTGGCTGTGTCTCTGCTGTGTCACTGCCACAGCTTTAGTGCTCCTCACCTCTTCCAAACGGTCTTCCTGTCTGGTATGACTCAGATGGATTTCTTAACCTTGCCTTGTTCAGGGCTGCCAGATGTTCATATAGAATCAAATCACTTGTTTTTCCAGGTCTTTGTTGTAAGAGGGATATAGGAAGCATCTAACTAGTCTTCCATGTTGACCATGCCCCCAGAAACAAAGACTTTAAGGATGGGAAATGGCTTATTCATCTTAGAGTTCCCATCTGTGTGGAAAGAATGAATGTATGAAGTATGCAAATATAAGTCTAATAAAAACATTTACTCATACATCTTCCTATATCCAGATGGCCCTTTCAGGACCTTGGTTCCCCAGACCATCCTGTTCATCCCAGAGAACAAGTAAGTTCTAACTATCAAGGAGAAAATAGTGACATTGCTTATAAACCCATGCCTAAAAAGCAGACTAGAGATACCCTGGCAGCCTTCCAGTATGGCTAGAGGCTGTCACTGTCCCTGTTAGACACCAGCCTGAGAGGTCCTGGCTGGATAAGTCGTCCTTCCTCTCATGGAAACCAGACCAGCAGTGGCTGAGATTTTAAAACTAGAAGTTCCCATGTTACTCACCTTGTCAAAAATTCTCCAAGTATTCCCCAATGTCTACAGGACAAAGTCCAGATTCATCTACCTGGAACCCAAGCCTTACCATGATGTATCACCAACATAATTTTCTGGTCTTTTCTCCCCTCTTCCTCTACACAAACCCTCTGCCCCTTCTCAGATCCTACATTAATACTTCCCAACTTCAATGCTTTTGAGTGTAATATTTCCCTGACCCCCTCTAAAAAAACAAGCTCCCTTTTTTTTCTTACCACTTAAAAACAATGCTAGACATTCCTCAGGTCTCAGCACAGCATTAGTTACAGCTAAAAGTAATTATTTCCCTCATTAATATCCTATGGCACTTATGATCTATATTTTTTAACTAGTATTTCATACTTAAAATTTGCATAATTATTTTATGATTATAAAAGTACTTTAAATAAGATGGAATGGTCAGGGAAGGCCTCACTGAAGAGGTGGTCAGTGTGCAAACCAAAGCCTAAAGGCCTAAATCTTGAGAAGCATCAGCCAGATGAAAAATTGAAAGAGGAACGACTTAGACATATACCCTAAGGTAGGAAAATTCTTATTGGCTTTGGGCAAATGAATAGGCCATATCTGACCAGAGGATGATGGGAGAGGAGTTGCAGAGGAAAATGGGGGAAGCCTATTCAGACACTTGTACACCAAAGCAGGAGCCTGGATTTTATTTGAGGTAAATTACATTTACAATTTCTTAAAGATAACTGTGGCTGCTGTGTGGAAAATATGTAAGTCCACAAAAATATCCTTCCTCTTGGTGTGTGTTTGTGCGTGTGTAAGTGTGTGTTTTTGAATGAATTTGCTAGCTCAACTGGTCTCCCCAATCAGAATATAATCTCTTTAGTATTAGTGTGCATTTATATTCAAAAGGAATATACACTTTGCATCAATATTAATTCATCTAAAATTAATGAGATGTATATGTATATGTTCTTGAGCTTTTTTATATACAGGAGGAAGGAAACAATCTCCAATGTATGCTGATAATACACAAGGATTCTGTGGTTAGAACTATCCAATAGACAAACTTCTTCTAAAAAGTACCTATACTAGTTGCATAAATGAAATAGTTGAATACAAAGACCATAAGATTATCCTTAGACCCTTGGGAGAGGTCAATTTTCAGCTGTAGAGGAAAAAAAGGAAGAACTTAAACAAGTTGAAAGGACAACCATGGCACTGACTAATGGCAAGAAAAGAGGACCCATGGAGAAAGATTAAAGCAACTGGGTTTAATTTAATTAACTTAGGGAAGAAAAGAATAATAAGTTATTGTGAGGATATTTGGAATTTCTATTCAGAGGATAAGGAGCCCTGCTGGCACAATGGTTAAGGGCTCGGCTAGTGGTTTGAACCCACCAGCCACTCCGTGGGAGAAAAGACCTGGCAATCTGCTCCCACAAAATTATAGTCTAGGAAACCCAATGGGGCAATTTTACTCTGTCCTACAGGGTCGCTGTGAGATAGAATCAATTCGACAGCACACAACAACAACATTCAGAGGATAAGGTCTCGCTGGGCTGCATTAACACTGGAGAGAGAACTAAAGCCAACTGACTGAAAGTGCAGAAGATTCTATTTATGGCTATGAAACTCTGGAGTCAGTGAAGAAAGCAGAGCAATGTCCTTCTCTGGAGGTCTTTAAAACAGAATAGATTCTCATCAGTCTCATTTGAAAGGTTTAAGTGTGATCCTGTCTAAAGGCAAGGTGATGAACAGAATGACTTTTCAAGGTCCCAGCCAGCCAGCCCAGTGAGACCACAGTTGATTGTGTGCTGTGGTTTTCTTTTGTTTACCCATATCTTATTGTTTTACACCACCATGTGGCCACGCTGAGTAGAAATGTTATAAATTCTGAATCTGAATATAGGCCTTGAGAAATGTCAATAGTATATTCTCATACCCTTAGAATTGCACAGTCTATTTAGAAATATTGAATCTGTAAAATCACCTGATTTGAATATGCTTATGCATCACAATCCTTTTATGGTATTAATTTGTGAAATAAAACTGGTACCTATCTTATTAATCATCATATATCAAATTCTTTTATTGGGTGTTTGCCATCCTATGGGGACAAGATTTGATTCACAATAAGCTGAATTTATGAAATAAAAACCTTTTAATCTATATGCAGAGATAAATGAGAAGAAATAGCTGCAAACATCCATTAATAATCAGAAAGTGGAATGTATGAAATATGAATCAAGGAAAATTGGAAGTTATCAAAAATGAAAATGACAGAAGATGAATTAGAGAAATGGTACCTCCTAAAAATTAAACGCCTATGCCCACTAAAAGACTTCTCCAAAAGAGTAAAAAGAGAACCTACAGACTGGGAAAAAATTTTGGCTAAGATATACAGAACAAGGGTCTAATCTTTAAAATTTATAGAAAACTTCAACACCTCAACAATGAAAAGACAAACAATCCAGTTAAAAAATGGGCAAAGGACATGAAAAGATACTTCACCAAAGAAGACATTCAAGGGGCTAACAAACACATAAAGAAATGCTCACAATCATTAGCCATTAGAGAGATGCAAATCGAAACTACAACGAGATACAATCTCACCCTAATAATAATGACAGTAATCAAAAAAATAGAAAATAACAAATGTTGGCAAGGTTGTGGGGAGATTGGAACTCTTATACACTGCTGGTGGGAATGTAAAATGGTGCAACCACTATTGGAAAACGGTATGGCACTTCCTTAAGAAGCTAGAAATAGAAATACCATATGGTCCAGCAATCCCACTCCTAGGTATATACCCTAAAGAAATAAGAGCCATGACACGAATAAACATATGCACACCCAGGTTCATTGCAGTATTAGTCACAATAGCAAAAAGATGGCAACCACCTAAGTGCCCATCAATGGATGAATGGATAAACAAACTGTGGTACATACGCACAATGAAATACTACACAGTGATAAAGAATAACCATGAATCCATGAAACATCTCACAACATGGATGAAATTGGAGGACATTATGCTGAGTAAAATAAATAAATCACAAAAGGACAAATATTGTATGAGATCTCTATTATAAAAAAAAAGCAAGAAAAGGTTTACACACAGGAAAAAAAAAAGTTCTTTGATGGCTACCAGGAATGGAAGGGGGAGCGAGGTAAAATTACTAGCTAGATAGAAGACAATACTGATAGAAGTCAATCCTGGTAAAGGGAAAGGCAATACACCATATGATGGAAGTCAGCACAACTTGACCAAGGCAAAGGAAGACACTGAGAGGAATGAAAGAATAAAGGACAACTACAGTAATTACTATAACATAGACAATCCTGCAACAATAGTATTAACAAACAATAATTTACAAATGGATACATAGGTAGATAGGTATGCTAAAGAGATGTGGGAGGGTGTAAAGGACCACACCCACCTACAGATATAGGTTTGGGTGTCAATATGTCTACATACACAATTATAGGTGATCATTTATATTAACATACACAATAGAGTACACAAGGAACACAGGCATGGAAACTTCTTAGACATAACCAAACACCTCACAGGATGCAATTCCTAGGTTCAAAGGCAAAGGAATATAGACTCCAGGGACATCTACGTCAATTAACACAACATAGTTCATAAAGACAACGTTATACATCCTACTTTGGTGAGCATCGTCTGGGGTCTTAAAAGCTTGTGAGTGGCTAGCTAAGATACAACTACTGGTCTCTTCCCATCTGGAACAAAGGAGAGTGAAGAAAACCAAAGACTTAGGGGGCAATTAGTCCAAAGGACTAATGAACCACATGAACCACAGCCTACATGACCCTAATACCAGAAGAACTAGACAGTGCCTAGCTACCACTACTGACTGCTCTGACTGGGATCACAACAGAGGGTCCCAGACAGAGTGGGAGAAAAATGTAGAACAAAAAATCAAATTTACAAAAAAGACCAGATTTAGTGGTCTGACAGAGACTGGAGGAAACCCCAAGCATATGGCCCTAAGACACCCATCTGACCTGGAACTGAAGCCTTTCCTGGAGACCTCTATTCAGCCAAACAACACACAGGCCCATAAAATAAACAATAACACCTGAGAGAAACGTGTTCCCTAGAAGAATCAATTATATGAGAGCCAAAGGAAAATATTTACCCAAAAGCAAACATGAGAAGGCAGAAAGGGGTAGAAAATCGTCACGAAAGGAAATTGGGAACCCAGGATGGAAAGGGGAGAGTTCTGACACATTGTGGGGAAAGCACTCAATGTCATGGAACACTTTATATACAAACTATGAAATGGGAAACTAACGTCCTCTGTAAACTTTCACCTAAAGCACAATAAAAAATTGTTTAAAAAAATGAAATTGAACACTTGAAAATCAATATTCTAGGAATCGGTGAGCTGAAGTAGACTGGTATTGGCCATTTTGAGTCAGACAATCATATAGTCTACTATGCCGGAAATGACAAAGAGGAACGATGTCACATTCATTGTCAAAAAGAACATTTCAAGTTCTATCCTGAAGCACAACGCTATCAGTGATAGGATAACATCCATACGCCTACACAAAAGGCCAGTGAATACACCTATTATTCAAATTCATGTACCAACCATTATTATCAAGGATGAAGAAATTGAAGATTTTTACCAACTTCTGCAGTCAGAAATTGATCAAACATGCAATCAAGATGCATTGATAATTACTGGTGATTGGAATGGGAAAGTTAGAAACAAAGAAGAAACATCAGTAGTTGGAAAAAATGACCTTGGTGATAGAAACGGTGCCTGAGATTGAATGACAGAATTTTGCAAGACCAACAATTTATAAATTGGAAATACTTTTTCAACAACATAAACAGTGACTATACACGTGGACCTCACCAGATAGAATACACAGGAATCAAACCGACTACACCTGTGGAAAGGGACACTGGAGAAGCTCAACATCATCAGTCAGAACAAAGCCAGGGGCCGATTGTAGAACAAACCATCAATTCCTCATATGCAAATTCAAGTTGAAGTTGAAGAAAAGTAGAACAAGTCCACAAGAACCAAAGTATGAGCTTGAGTGTATTCAACCTGAATTTAGAGACCATCTCGAGAATAGATTAGATGCATTGAACACTACTGACTGAAGACCAGAAGAGTTGTGAAATGACATTAAGGGCATCAAACTTGAAGAAAGCAAGAGGTCAATAAAAAGACAGGAAAGAAAGAGAAGACCAAAACAGATGTCAGAAGAGACTCTGAAACTTCCTCTTGAACGTAGAGTAGCTAAAGCAAAAAAAAGCAATAATGAAGTAAAAAAGCTGAACAGAAAATTTCAAAGGGCAGCTGGAGAAGACAAAGTAAAGTATTATAATGACATATGTAAAGACCTGGAGATAGAAAAAAAAACAAAAGGGAAGAACACATTTGACATTTCTCAAGCTTAAAGAACTGAAGAAAAAATTCAAGCCTAGAGTTGCAATTTTGAAGGATTCCATGGGGAAAATGGAGCCCTGGGGGCTTAGTGGTTAAGAGCTCGGCTGCCAACCAAAAGGTCAGCAGTTCAAGTCCACCAGCTGCTCCTTGGAAACCCTTTGGGGCAGTTCTACTCTGTCCTATAGGGTTGCTATGAGCCGGAACCGACTTGATGGCACCTAACAACAACAAGAACAACAACGGGGAAAATATTAAACAATGCAGGAAGCATCAAAAGAAGATGGAAAATATTACACGTGAGGAGTGTGCTTCTTAGTTCAGTCAGATACACGAGATCAAATGGGCAGCTCCTGACCAAAAGCAGGAGGAGAAGGCAGGAAGGGACAGGAACTGGTTGAATGGACACAGGAAACCCAGGGTGGAAAGGGGTAATGTGCTGTCACATTATGGGAATTGCAACTCATGTCACAAATGTATGTGTATGAATTTTTGTATGAAAAATTAACTTGAGCTGTAAACTTTCACCTAGAGCACAATAAAAAGAAGAAGATGGAAGGAATACACAGGGTCACTGTACCAAAAAGAATTTTTCAACATTCAGCCATTTCAGGACGTAGCACATGATCAAGAACTGATGATACTGAAGAAAGAGGTCCAAGATGCACTCAAGGCACTGGGGAAAAACAAGGTTCTAGGAATTGAAAGAATACTAACTGAGATGTTTCAACAAACAGATGTGGTGCTGAAAGCACTCACTCGTCTATGTCAAGAAATTTGAAAGACAGCTACCAGGCCAATCGACTGGAAGAGGCCCACATTTGTACCCATTCCAAAGAAAGGTGATCCAACAGAATGCAGAAATTATCAAAAAATATCATTAATATCACATACAAGTAAAATTTTGCTGAAAAGATCATTCAAAAGTGGTTGCAGCAGTACATTGACAGGGAACTGCCAGAAACGAAAGCCGGATTCAGAAGAGGACATGGAACAAGGGATATCATTGCTGATGTCAGATGTATCCTGTCTGAAAGAAAAGAATACCAAAAAGATGTTTACCTATGTTTTATTGACAATGCAAAGGCATTTGACTGTGCGGATCATAACAAATTATGGATAACATTGTGAAGAATGGGAATTCCAGAACACCTAATTGTGCCCATGAGAACCTGTACATAGACCAAGAGGCAGTTGTTTGAACAGAACAAGGGTATATTGTGTGATTTAAAGTCAAGAAAGTTGTGGGTCAGGGTTGTATCCTTTCACCATACTTATTGAATCTATATGCTGAGCAAATAATCTGAGAAGTTGGACTATATGAAGAACAGAGCATTAGGATTGGAGGAAGGCTCACTAACAACCTGCAGTATGCAGATGACACAACCTTGCTTGCTGAAAGTGAAGAGGACTTGAAGCACTTACTGATGAAGATTAAAGATCACAGCCTTCAGTACGGATTACACCTCAATGTAAAGAAAACAAAAATCCTCACAGCTGAACCAATAAGAAATATCATAATAAACACAAAGAAAAGACTGAAGTTGTCAAGGATTTAATTTTCCTTGGATCCACAATCAATGCCCACAGAAGCAGCAGTCAAGAAATGAAACAACATATTGCACTGGGCAAATCTGCTGTAAAAGACCTCTTTAAAGTGTTAAAAAGCAAAGATGTCATGTTAAGGACTAAGGTGCGCCTGACCCAAGACATGGTATTTTCAATCACTTCATATGCATGTGAAAACTGGACAATGACTAAGGAAGACTGAAGAAGAATGATGCCTTTGAATTATGGTGTTGGAGAAAATATTGAATATACCATGGACTGCCAGAAGGACAAGCAAATCTGTCTTGAAAGAAGTACAACCAGAATGCTCATTAGAAGTGAGAATGGAGAGATTTTGTCTCACATACTTTTGGAGACGTTATCAGGAGGGACCAGTCCCTGGAGAAGGACATTATGCTTGGTAGAGGTCAGCAAAAAAGAGGAAGACCCTCAACAAGACGGACTGACAGCAGGGGATGCAAATGGGCTCAAGCATAACAACAATTGTGAGGATGACACAGGACTGAGCAACGTTTCATTGTGTTGTACATAGGGTCGCTATGAGTTGGAACTGACTCAATGGCACCTAACAACAACAACAACATGGGAAAATATTGAACGACACAGGAAGCACCAAAAAAGATGGAAGGAATACACAGAATCACTGTACCAAAAAGAATTGGCTGACATTCAACCATTTAGGAGGTATCATATGATCAAGAACTGATGGTATTGAAGGAAGAAGTTCAAGCTGCACTGAAGGCATTGGCAAAAAACAAGTCTCCAGGAATTTACGGAATACAATTGAGATATTTCAACAAAGGGATGCAAAACAGGAAGCACTCACTCATCTATGCCAAGAAATTTGGAAAAAAGCTACCTGGCCAATCGACTGAAAGAGATCCATATTTGTGCCCATTCCAAAGAAAGGGGATCCAAGGGAATGTGGAAATTACAGAGCAATATCATTAGTATCATATGCAAGTAAAATTGTACTGAAGATAATTCAAAAGTAGCTGCAGCAGTACATTGACAGGAAACTGCCAAAAATTCAAGCCGGATTCAGAAGAGGATGTGGAATGATGGATATCATTGCTTATGTCAGATGGATCTTGGCTGAAAGCGGCGAATACCAGAAAGATGTTTACCTGTGTTTTGACTATGCAAATGCATTCAACTGTGTGGATCATAACAAATTATAGATAACATTGCTAAGAATAGGAATTCCAGAACAATTAATTGTGTTCATGTGGAACCCGTACATAGGCCAAGAGGCAGTTGTTCAAACAGAACAAGGGGATACTGCATGGTTTAACATCAGGAAAAGTGTGGGTCAGGGTTGGATCTATTCACCACACTTATTCAGTCTATATGCTGAGCAAATAATCTGAGAAGCTGGACTATGTGAAGAAGAACATGAAGGGCATCAGAATTGGAGGAAGACTCATTAACAACCTTCGATCTGCAGAAGAAACAACCTTGCTTGTTGAGAGTAAAGAAAATTTGAAGCACTTACTGATGAAGGTGAAAGTCTACAGCCCTTCTTTCCTTATTGCTCTAGCAAGGACTTTCAGCACAATGTTAAATAGGAGTAGTAATAAAGGACATCTTTGTCTTGTTTCTGTTCTCAGGGAGAATGCTTTCAGCTTGTCTCCATTTAAAAATAATGACGTTAGTTGTTGCTTTTGCGTACCAAACCAAATCCACTGCCATCGAGTTGATTTCAACTCATCACGACTCTAGGATCGTGTAAAACTGCCCCCATAATGTTTCCAAGGAGCAGCTGGTATATTCCAACTGCCGACCTTTTGGTTAGCAGCCGAGCTCTTAACCAATGCACCACCAGAGCTCCAATGCTACGCCTAGATGTCCTTTATTATGTTGAGGAATTTCCCCTCTATTCCTATTTTATTGAGAGTTTTTATCAGGAATGAGTGTTGGACATGATCAAATGCTTTTTCTATGTCTATTGAAATGATCATGTAATTCTTTTCTCTTGTTCTATTTATGTGGTGGATTACGATGATTGATTTTCTAACGTTGAACCACACTTGCATACCTGCTATGAATCCCATTTGGTTGTGGTGTATTATTTTTTTAATATGATGTTGAATTCTATTAACTAGAATTTTGTTGAGAATTTTTGCATCTATATTCATGAGAGATATTACTCTAATTTTTGTGTGTCTGTGTGGAGAGTTTGTCTGGCTTTGGTATCAGGGTTATGCTGGCTTCATGGAATGAATTCAGGAATATTCCTTCCTTTTCTATGGTCTGAAATAGTTTGAGTTGTACTGGTGTGAGCTCTTCTCTGAATGTTCGATAGAATTCCCCACTGAAGCCTTCTAGGCCAGGGCTTTATTTTTGTTGGGAATTTTTTTAATTACCTCTTTAATCTCTTCTCTTGATGTGGGTCTGTACAGATTTTCTATGTCAGCTTATGTTAGTTTAGATAGGTAGTGCATTTCTAGGAATTTGTCCATTTCCTCTAGGTTCTCAAATTTGTTGGAGTACAATTTCCCATAGTATTCTGTTATGATCCATTTTATTTTAGTTGGAGCTGTTGTAATGTCCCCTGTCTCATTTCTTATGTGACTTATTTACTTCCCCTCCTGTTTTTTTTTTTTTTTTTTTTTTTTTTTTGGTCAGTTTGGCCAATGGTTTGTTGATTTGGTTGATCTTTTCAAAGAATCAACTTTTGGTCTTGTTGATTCTTTCTATTGTTTTTCTGTTCTCTGTTTCATTTATTTCTTCTCTAATCTTTACTACTGCCTTCTCGTGACTGTGGGCTTCTTTTGCTGTTCTCTTTCTATTTGTTTGAGTTGTAGGGCTAACATTTTGATTCTGGCCCCTTCTTATTTTTTGATATGTGCATTTATTGCTATAAATTGACTTCTGAGCACTGCCTATGCTGTGTCCAAAGGCTTTGGTATGATGGGTTTTCATTCTAGGAATGTTTTATTCCCTTTGATTTATTCTGTTATCCAGTTGTTTTTAAGCAAGGCGTTATTCAGTTTCCATGCATTTGATTTTTTTTCCTTGCTCTTCCTATTATTAATTTCCACTTTTATGGCATTTGTTTTGGCTTACAAAAACAAATTTATCCTCTCACACTTCTGGAGCCCAGAAGTCTTATTTCAGAGTGTCAGCAGGGCCATGCTCTCTCTGAAGGTGTTAGAGGAAGAATCTTCATTGCCTTTTCCAGCTTCTGGAAGCCCCAGGCATTCCTTGGCTTGTAATAGCATCACTCCATTCTCTGCCTCTGACTTCCCTGGTAACTCCTCTTCTTATAAGGATGCCAGTCATAAAGAGGTTAGGGCTTACCCTAATAGCTTCATCTTAATTTAACTAATTATATCTGTAAAGGTGTTATTTTCAAATAAAGTCATATTCACATATCTTTTGATGTCACATATCTTTTTTTTGAAATTGTCATTATTTGACTTTTTTATTGTGCTTTAGATGAAGGTTTACAGAGTTTCTCATCAAACAATTAATACACTTATTGTTTTGTGACCATACGTGAGGCCAACCCCACGATGTGTCAACACTCTCCCCTTCTCAACCTAGGTTTCCCCATTACCAGCTTTCGTGTCCCCTCCTTCCTTCTCATCCTTGCCCCTGGGATGGTGTGCCACTTAGTCTCATTTTGTTTTATGGGCCTGTCTAATCTTTGGCTGAAGTGTGAACCTCAGGAGTGACTTCAGTACTGAGCTAAAAGGGTATTCAGGGGCCATATTCTCGGATTTCTTCAGTCTCTGTCGGATCAGTAAGCCTGGTCTTTTTTTGTGAGCTAGAATTTTATTCTATATTTTTCTCCAGCCTCTGTCCGGGATCCTCTATTGTGATCCCTGCCAGAGCAGTCAGTGTTGGTAGACGGGCACCATCTAGTTGTGCTGGACTCAGTCTGGTGGAGGCTGTGGTAGTTGTGGTCCATTAGTCCTTTGAACTAATCTTTCCCTTGTGTCTTTGGTTTTCTTCATTCTCCCTTGCTCCAGATAGAGTGGTACCAGTCGAGTATCTTAGATGGCTGCTCACAAGCTTTTAAGACCCCAGACACTACTCACCAAAGTAGAATGTAGAACATTTTCTTTATAAACTATGTTATGCCAATTGAGCTAGATGTCCTCTGAGACCATGGTCCCCAGCCCTTAGTCCAGTAATTCAGTCCCTCAGGGAGTTTGGATGTGTCTATGAAGCTTCCATGACCTTGCCTTGGTCAAGTTGTGCTGGCTTCCCCAGTATTGTGTACTGTCTTACGTTTTACCAAAGTCACCACTTATCTATTTTCTATTTAGTGTTTTTCCATCCCCATCCCTACCCTCCCTCATAACCATCAAAGATTGTTTCTTTTTGTGTGTAAACCTTTTCATGATTTTTTATAATAGTGGTCTCATACACTATTTGTCCTTTTGTGACTGACTCATTTCACTCAACGTAATGCCCTCCAGATTCATCCATATTGTGAGATGTTTCACAGATTCATCATTATTCTTTATCACTTCATAGTATTTCATTTTGTGTATGTACCATAGTTTGTTTATCCATTCATCTGTTGGTGGGCATCTAGGTAAGTTTCTATCTTTTTGCTATTGTGAACAATGCTGCAATGAACATGGGTGTGCATATATCTATTCATGTGACAGCTCTTATTTCTCTAGGACATATTCCTAGGAGTGGGATTGCTGGATCATATGGTATTTCTATTTCTAGCTTTTTAAGGAAGCACCATACCATTTTCCAAAATGGTTGCACCATTTTGCATTCCCACCAGCAGTGCATAAGAGTTCCAATTTCCCCACAGCCTCTTTATTGTTTTCTGTTTTTTTGATTAATATCAGTAACGTACAAAATAGAATGTAATGAGATGGTATTTCATTGTAGTTTTGATTTGCATTTCTCTAATGGCTAGTGATTGCGAGCATTTCTTCATGTGTCTGTTAGCCTCTTGAATGTCTTCTTTGGTGAAATGTCTGCTCATATCCTTTGCCCATTTTTTAATTGAATTATTTATCTTTTTGTTGTAAAGGTGTTGGATTTTCCTATAGATTTTAGAAATTAGATCTTTGTCAGATTTGTCATAACCAAAATTTTTTTCCCAGTCTGTAGGTTCTCTTTTTACTCTTTTGGTGAAGTCTTTGGATGAGCATAAGTGTTTAATTTTTAGAAGATCCCAGTTATCTAGCCTATCTTCTGGTGTTTGTGTACTGTTAGTTATGGTTTGTAACCTGTTTATACCATGTATTAGGGCCTCTAGCATTGACCTTATTTTTTCTTCTATTGTATTTATAAGTTTTGGTTTTATATTTAGGTCTTCAATCCATTTTGAATTAGTTTTTGTGTATGGTGTGAGGTATGGGTCCTGTTTCATTTTTTTGCAGATGGACATCCAGTTTTGCCAGCACCATTTGTTAAAAAGACTTTTTTCCCCATCTGATGGACTTTGGTCTTTTGTCAAAGATCAGGTGACTGTAGGTGGATGGATTTACATCTGGGTTCTCAATTCTGTTCTATTGGCCAATGTGTCTGTCTTTGTACCAGTACCAGGCTGTTCTGACTACCGTAGCTGTATCATAGGTTCTGAGGTCAGGTAGTGCAAGTTCTCATACTTTATTTTTCTTCTTCAGTAGTACTTTACTTATCCAGGGCCTCTTCCCTTTCCATATAAAGTTAATGATTAGTTTTTCCATCTCTTTAAAGAATGTTGTTGGTATTTGAATCAGGATTGCATTGTATTTGTAGATCGTTTTGTTTAGAATTGACATTTTCACAATGTTGAGTCTACCTATCCATGAGCATTGTATGCTTTTCCATTTATGCAGGTCTCTTGCAGTAGTTCTTTGTAGTTTGTTTTTTTTTGTGTGTGTCTGTGTGTGTGTGTGTGTCTGTGTGTGTGTGTGTGTAGCTTTTTTATGTCCCTGGTTAGAATTATTCCTAGATCTTTTATTTTCCAGGGACTAATATAAATGGTATTATTTTCCTTATTTCTTTTTTGTAGTTCTCTTTATTGGTGTATAGGAATCCAGCTGATTTTTGTATGTTTATCTTGTATACTGCTATTCTGCTGAATTTTTCTATTAGTTCCAGTAGTATTCTTGTGGAGTCTTTCGGGTTGTCTATGTATAGTATCACATCATCCACAAATAGGGACTGTTTTACTTCTTCTTTACTAATTTGGATGCCCTTTATTTCTTTTCTTTTCTTTTTTTTTTTTTGCCTTATTGCTCTAGCTAGGTACTTTTATGGCATTTTGATCAGAGAGAATGCTTTGTATTATTTCAATGTTTGGGATTTTATTGAGGGTTGCTTTGTGGCCTAAAATGTGGTCTATACTGAAGAATGTTCCATGTGTGCTGGAAAAGAATATATACTTTGCTGCTGTTGGGTGGAGTGTTCTTCATATGTCTGTGAGGTCAAGTTGGTTGAGTTTGGCTTTTAGATCTTCTGTACCTTTGTTGAGTTTCTTTCTAGATGTTCCATCCTTTACTGAGAGTGGTGTCTTGAAATCTCCTACTGTTACTGTGTAACTGTCAGTTTCTCTTTTCAGTGCTGTTATAGTTTTTTTTAATGTATTTTGGAGCCCTGTCATTGGGTGCATAGATACTTATTAAGGTTATGTCTTCTTGGTGTACTGTCCCTTTAATCATTATGTAATGCCCTTCCTTGTATTTTGTGGTGGATTTTGCCTTAATGTCTATCTATCTGAGATTAGTATTGCTACTCCTTTCCCTTTTTCTGATTACTATTTGCTTGATATATTTTTTCCATCCTTTAATTTTTAATGTATTTATGTCTTTGTGTCTAAGGTGTGTCTCTTATAGACAGCATATTGACTGGTTGTGCTTTTTTATCCATTCTGCCACTCTCTGTCTCTTTACAGGTTCATTTAAGCCATTTACATCCAGTGTGATTATCAGTAGGTATAACTATTGCTGTCAAATTGTTATGGTTTTTTGTTTCTTTGTGTTTTGTATTGTTTTGTTTTTTTGTGGTGTCAGTGTTTTCTTTGTTCCTCTTACTTTCCTGTGCTAAGTGCCTGTTGTTTGTGGATTTTATTTTCTTTTGTTATCATAGAATTTGTGTTTACTGAGTCCTTATGGTTTTCTTCTTTTTTATTCTGATGAGATTTGTTAACTTTCTGTGTGGTTACCTTGAAATTTACCCTTATCTTCCTAAGCTTGAATCAGTCTTTTATTACCTGATATCACCTTGACTTCCTCTTCATTTGAAAGTTTTGTACTTACAACATTTATTCCCCCTTTTATTGTTTTGACATTGTTGTCATTTACAGACTGAAATCTCTGTTTCCTTGTTTTAAGTCTTTTGCTTTATTATATTATTGAGAGTTCTTTAACTAGGTTGGTGTCTGGCTGATGCTGTCCTGTGTCCTAGACTCCAGTTGTTGTCTGATGTTGTTGATTCTCTAACTGAAGGACTCCCTTTAATATTTCTTGTAAGTTTGGTTAGGTTTTTACAAATTCCCTTAATTTCTCTTTATCTGGAAATGTCCTAATTTCACCATCTTATTTGAGAGAGAGTTTTGCAGAATATATTATTCTTGGTTGGCAGTTTTTTTCTTTTTTTTTAGGTTTTATATATGTCATATAATGGCATATATGTTTCAGGTTTTATATATATATATTCCATTGCCTTCTTGCCTGCATAGTTTCACTGAGTAATCAGAGCTTAGTCTTATTGTTTCCCCTTTTGTAAGTGACTTTTCATTTTTCTCTAGCTGCTCTCAGGATCTTTCTTTGTCTTTGGTTTTGGTGAGAGTGATTATATGTCTTGGTGACTTTCTTTTGGAGTCGATCCTATATGGAGTTCATTGAGCTTCTTAGATGATAAGCTTTTCATCTTTCATGATATTTGGGAAGTTTTCTGCCATCAAATCCTCAATATTCTTCTCTCTGTTTTCCATTTTTTCACCCTATTCTGGAACTCTGATCATGCTCAGATATTTGCTCTTGATTGTATTTCACATAATTCTTACGTTTTCTTCATTCTTTTCTCTGATTTTTCCTCAAACAATGTGGCATCCATGGATTTGTCTTCGATCTCGCTGATTATGTCTTCCATTGTTTCAAAATTGCTCCTATTACCTTCTGTGGAGTTGTCCATTTCTGAAATTTTGTTATCTTTTGGATTTCTAGTTGCTGTTTTTGTATGATTTCTAATTGCTTATTTTTTTATTGTATTTTAGATGAAGTTTTACAGAACAAACTAGCTTCTCATTAAACAGTTAGTACACATATTGTTTTATGACATTGGTTAACAACCCCACAACATGTCAACACTCTCCCTTCTCGACACTGGGTTCCCTATTACCAGCTTTCCTGTCCTGTCCTGCCTTCTAGTCCTTGCCCCTGGGCTAGTGTGCCCCTTTAGTCTCATTTTGTTTTATGGGTCTGTCTAATCTTTGGCCAAAGTGTGAACCTCAGGAGTAACTTCATTGCTTAGCTAAAAGGGTTTCTGGGGGAAATTGATTATCTATTTTGATGTTTTGTTCTTGTATTATTTTCCTGAATTCTTCTATTGTTCTGTCTGTGTTTTCCTTGATTTTGGCTACTTTTTCATTTTTTTTTTTTCGTGTTTTCCTTGATCTCTTTCCTAATCTCTTGGAGAGCCCTAAGTATTAGTCTTTTAAATTCCATATCAGATCGTTCCAACTGCCTTTTCTTCTACCAGAAGGTCATCTGATTTTTTATTTTGGTCACTTGCTGGAGCCGTCTTGTCCTACTTTTTTATATGTTTTGTTGTTATCTGCTGTCTCTGCGACATTAAGGTATTATTTCTTTTATTTATTGATTATATGTTCATTTGTTTCATCCTGCTTCTTTATTTAGTTTTGATATGTCAGGACAGGCAGGACAGGCATGCTTTGTTGCTTGCTTGTCTGTGGGCATGATAGCTGTCACCACCTTGTCCTGGTGACAGGGCAGCAACAGGCAGGTTGAGCCCACTTTGCTGTACACTGGGTCTGGTGAAGTGGCTCAGGGCAGACTGGGCGAGTGCTCTTTGCCTCCTGATGTTGGTCTAGTGATGTGGGAGCATTCATAGCCCATCAGCAGATAGGTGGGGGGGTGGGTCAGACAAGGAGTGCTATAGGCTCACTTCCCTTCCTTCAGCAGCTGTTCCAGTGATAAGCAGGGAGGGGTAGTGCAGGCCCAGTGCAGTGGTGGACCTGATCCAAGGACACTCTAGCAATAGCCAACATGGCAAGGGCCAGTGAGAAGGACGGGGTGGAGTATGGAATAAATGGTGGAAAAATAAAAGAGAGAGAAAGAAAAAAAGGGTAGTTGTTAGGTGGACATAGGGCGGACCTGGGAGCCAGCAGAAAGGTGGGTGGGGGTGGTGTACAGGGTTAAGTGGGTGGTAGAAAGTGGTGGGCCAGTGGTTTTCTAGCCACAGTGGTGTGGCCTCACCCAGTGGGAAGGGAGGAGGTGGCATACAGGGCTAGATGGGAGGGAGAAAGAAAAGGAAGGAAGGGAAGAAATAAAATGAAATTGCACAGCGGGAGCCATTGTGTGGAGGCAGGTCAGCCTTGGAATGGTGGCAGGCCAGTGACTCTCTAGCCACAGTGGCACAAAGTGACCTAATGGGGAGGAATAGAGGTGGTATACAGTGCTAGATGGGAAGGAGAAAGAAAAGGAAAGAAGAAAAAAATGGCACAGCAGGAGGCAAAAGATGGGGGCGGAGTGGACTTGGATGATTGTGGGCCAGTAGCTTTCTAGCTGAGTGGCACGGTTTTTCTCATCGGGAAGGGGTGGAGGTGGTGTACAGAGCTAGTTAAGAGGGAGAAAAAAAAAAGGAAGAAAGGGGAAAAAATATGGCATGGCAGGAGTCAGTGGGTGGGGGTAGGGGAACCCAGGCTTGCAGCGGGCTGGTAGCTCTCTAGCCACATGTCAAGGCATGGCCTGTTGGAAAGGGGTTGGGGTGGTGTACGGGGCAGAAGTGTAAGGGATGGGAAAGTGTGTTTCTCTGGTTCCCAGGTGCTCTTTCTCCTGTTGGGAGCTCCATGACTTTGGCTTCCTGTACTCCCTGTCTGGGATCGTTGCTGGCTGTGCTTCAAGATGGCGACACTGTGCCGTGTCAGTTGGCAAGGGACCTCCACTTGTTCTCCGTCTTCCTTCAGTTTCTTCTTCCATTTGGTTTTGATCTAGTTATTTACCCCTTCATTCAATGCTGAGGGCTCCAGGATTGACATTTGTATTTGTTTTACTTAGTTTTTTAGGTCTTTGCTGCAGAGGGATGTCATGATGCATCTGTCTATGGTGCCATGTTGGCTCTGGCTTCATAATTTCAATGAATCTTAATTCTTCACTTGTTTCAATATAAATTTGGAATGTGTTCCCTTGAAAAAAGACTTGAGTCCCAAGGTGTAAGAAAAATCACACTTAAAAATGTAGTAAACTATTTGACAACATATCTTTACAGAAAAAGCAGCTTTTGAGAAACTGTAATAAATATGCTGAAAATTCTAATATTCAATGAACTCAAGACTAAATCAGCAAAAGCAAAAAATGCAATCAAGCCCTAGAAACCCACTTTGGTGATTTATCTTCTGCTGTCTCACAATTATTCCAATCCAAGTGTCTTAGTTTTCTAGTGCTGCCATAACAGAAATGCCACATTGGGATGGCTTTAACAAAGAGAAATTTATTCGCTCACAATCTAGGAGGCTAGAAGTCCAAATTCTCTGAGCCCATTCCCAGAGAATTCTATGTCTCTCTGTCAGTTCCGGGGGAAGGTCCATGTCATCAATCTTCCCCTGGTCTAGGGGCTTTTCAGCGAATGGACACCAGGTCAAAAGTATGCACTCCTCCCCTGGCGCTTCTGTCTTGGTGATGTGAATTCCCTCTCCTATCTGCTTGATTCTTTTATGTCGCAAAAGAGATTGGCTCAATACACAGCCTAATCCTGCAGACTTTGTCCTGCCTCATTAACATAACTGCCCCTAATCCTGCCTCATCAACATCACCATAACCAAACCCATTGCCATAGAGTCAATTCCAACTCATCGTGACCCTATAGGACAGAGTAGAACTGCCCCGCAGAGTTTCCAAGGAGTGGATTCAAACTACTGACCTTTTGGTTAGTAGTTGAGCTCTTAACCACTGTGTCACCAAGGCTCCAACATCACAGAGTTTGGATTTATAATACACAGGATAAATACATCAGATCACAAAATGGAGGACAACCATACAATACTGGGAATCATGGCCTAGCCAAGTTGACACACATTTAAAGTGTGGACACAGCCACACTCATTTGTTTACATATTGTCTGTAGCTGCTTTAACATGGAAGAGTTGAGTAGCTGCAACAGAGACCGCATGGCCCACAAAGCCTAAAATATTTACTATCTGACCCTTTATATGAATAAGCTGACAATTCCTGTTTTAACTAATGGCTGATGTTCTTGTTAAGTAATGTTTGTGGATCCATACCCACAGTAGGAGAAATCAGAGTGTGGACACAAGTTGTCACCTAAGAGTACACAATGTTTATAAATTCAGGGGTGCTGTGCTTGAGAGTGAAATTTTTACATTTTTCAATAATTTCTTAAATTCGGAATTTGATTAAATGATTTTCTATTAGGTAACCAGCATCTATATGTCAAATTGACTTTCTTTTTTAGGTTGTCATAGAAAGAAAATATTTCCAAGTGTTTCTATCAAAATTCAAACATTTGAAATGTATTTTCATCTCTCTCCAGTCTATATAATTTTTATAAGTTGTTTTCTACGACATACATATTCACATAACGTCAAAATCTCCTATCTCTTATTATCTTATCATCAAATTAGGGCTTTGGAAAATAGAAAGGATTAGTTATTATTATTTGGATTATTGTCATTTATTTTGAAATGTGAGGAACAGCTTCTTTTCAACACCACATGATAAAATATATATGTTGAGCTGAATAATCCTTCAAATGATGGTATTGTTTTCCATTGTTAATTTTTAAAGTCTTTATTTTTGTCTGTCCTCAGCAAGAATCTAAACGTTTTAATTTTTTTAATAGGGTGCTATAGCAAGCTTATAGCTGCTGTGCCTTAGACAACCTATATTTAGGGAAGGAAATTTTCTAATTCAATTTACAATGATGTCAAGAAACAACACGTATCTGCAGGCAAAGATAAGAAAAACATTCAGGGGTACACAGTGATAGCTCTACTTCAATAAATAAACTTTTGGTACTAGTGATTAGGTACACAGGATTATTATATGTTTAATTGGCTAACGTGACAATTTGGAATTACTTCTAGTCACATTTAATTGGATTTGGAATCTCTAGAGGAAAGAAATACAAGGTCTAGCAGAGAAACAGTCATAAAAGTAAACTGTTTTTCCAAAGGGTGCTAAGCAATGAATTAATATCCATTGCACAATAGTTTTTAATATCCCCTTAGCTTAATAAGACTAATTTGGTTGTTATGCAGACTAGATACTGAAACCAATTCAATTAGACACAAAGATTGGGGGAGTGGGAATGTTTGTTGAACTGGAGTTTTTTTTATTTTCAATTTTAAGAAAGCTAATTTAATCAAAGGTGAGTAATCTTTAATTCAGGTAAAGCCTGAGATCTGCTTAAATACCAGTATAATAGTTAGCTATATATGCTATCCACCACCCTTTGTCAGTTTGTTGTCCCATGGTGGGTTGCATTTGCTATGATGCTGTAAGCTATACCACCAGTATTTCAAATACCAGCAGGATTACCCATGGTGGACAGGGTTCAGTGGAGCTTCCAGACTAAGACAGACTAGGAAAAAAGGCCTGGCAATCTACTTCTGAAAATTAGCCAATGAAAACCCTACGGATCACGAGAGAATACTGTCTGATATATTGCTGGAAGATGAGCTCTGTAGGTTGGAAGGCACTCAGCATACACAGTGCTCCAACGACAGACTCCAGCATACCAATGATCATGAAGATGGCTTAGGACTGGCAACATTCATTATCTTGTACATGGGGTCGCCATGAGTCAGACAGCAACTAACAACAAGAACAATAATATGTGGTATGCTAGGTTTGAAAGCATTTCAAAGTTCATAAGATATACATTAGTCTGCAAACACTTTGAAGCTTAGTAAGAGACAACCAAAATAAGGCACTCTCTTAGTCTTCAAATATTTTTATACTGTACAAAATAGAAAACCATCCAGAAGAAAAATGACTTATTGCTTCTCTCCTATAGTTTTAGTTTAGCTACAAACAAAACGAAGCTACATCTACATTCTAAAATGTGTTTTATTCTTTGCTTAAAATTAGTCAAAATTATTCAGTACAAAAACTTTTTACTCAGTATTTGTATATACTTCCTGTTATGGTGTTCCTTCGGTCCTATAAATTTGTTTTAAAAAAATCTGTCCTTATCCTTAGGAGTGCCATGATTGCCGACTACATGTTCTGGCTCTGTGGAAGAAGTGAGCAGTATATAAGCAAGCTCATCAAACTGTACTGGCAGGTAAAAATTGATGCCCCAACTAGGAAGGAGGAGTTCATCTCATTTTTAGAACCAAAATGAAGGACTGGTGCTTAAAAGACTGATGAAAAAGATAGCTCTGGACATATCAATCAGAAGGACGCTACCTAGTAGTGTTTATAATGAAATAGTTTTCTGAAACTAATTTTAAGGGCGAAACTCAAGGTTGTTAACCTTTGGTCCATACTTTAGTTTTACAACCCAATATCAGTTTCAGACATCCCAGGAATATTTTTCCAGGCATGCTGCTATAATAACATGATCCTTTAAAATTTAACATTGTATTTCATAGATTCTTGTTGATCTATGGCCAGCAAAAGCAGATTCTAGAAGTAATATCAATTATATCATAAAGGAAAATGTAAAGATCAGTTGTATTTGTTTAGAAGACTTGACCAAAAACAAACTGCAGAATAATAAATCATACTGAGAGTCAACTGGATGCCAAGAAGAGAATCATAATTTATGAAAATTTATAATTTACTAGTTAAATCTCCTTCACAACAAATCTATTTCCTTATCCAACTTGACAACTAACCCCCCCAAGTTATCAGTAAGTTTCTGCTGAAATATAACCAAATCAAAGAACTCACTTACCCCAAAAAACAACATCCAATTTTCTGATTACTAAACTGTTTATCTCATTTAAAGTGACTATCTCCTCCCTTAGAACTTCTATCCAGTGGTTCCCATTGGGGCCACACAGACCAAATGGAAACCCATTTCAAAATGGAAAACTTTCAAATCTTTGAAAATTGTCTACAGTAGCTACTTCCCTCCTCCATATCTTCTCCAGACTGTGTAGGTTTTTTTTTTTTTTCCTTGTACTTTGAGATGGTTTATTTTAATTCAACAGAAACCTTTTGAACAAGCTAGAATAAAATTTACTAAAATAATAATAGGAAAGATTTTTCCCACCATTCCACTATTATCTCTTGGCACCTAGTTTTCTGTCTCTCTACCTCACGTGATATCTTCATTATGTCTCAATTTTCCCTCCAAGTTAACTCCTACTAAATTAACAAACTTATTGGATTCCACCTTCCTTACAGATTTACTTCTCAGCTTGAATCCCACAGTCATATCAAATAACTTAGGTGATAAACGGGCATTCCACCAACCAGGATAGCTATGTGACCCTACCATTGAAAACGTGGAAACCAGTATAAATGCAACAAGATGATCTTTATAAACATTACAATTTTTACTAAAATATTGTCCTTACTAAGTCAGAAGAATCTTGAATATTGAAGGCTAAAGAAAATTTGAACAAGTCCATGAGAGCCAAAGTATGACCTGAATTTAGAGACTGTCTCAGAAATAGATTTGACTTATTGAACACTATTGACCAAAAGACCAGATGAGTTGTGGGATGACATCATACATGAAGAAAGCAAGAGGTCTTTAAAAAGACATGAAAGAAAGAAAAGGCCAAAATGAATGTCAGAAGAGACTCTGAAACTTGCTCTTGAACATTGAGTAGCTAAAGCAAACAGAAGAAATGATGAAGTAAAAGAACTGAACAGAAGACTTTAAAGGTGGCTGGAGAAGACAAAGTAAAGTATTATAATGACACGAGCAAACATCTAGTGTTAGAAAATCAAAAAGGAAGAACAAGCTCGGTATTTTGCAAGATGAAAGAACTGAAGAAAAAATTCAAGCCTTGAGTTGCAATACTGAAGGATTCTACAGGGAAAATATTAAATGAAACAGGAAATATCAAAAGAAGATGGAAGGAATACACAAAGTCACTGTACCAAAAAGAATTGATCGACATTCAACCATTTCAGTTGGTAGCATATGATCAGGAACCAATGGTACTGAAGGAAGAAGTCCAAGCTGCACTGAAGGCACTGGCGAAAAACAAGGCTCCAGGAATTGATGGAATACCAATGGAGATGTTTCAACAAATGGATGCAACACTGGAAGCACTCATTCATCTATGCCAAGACATTTGGAAGACAGCTACCTGGCCAACTGACTAGAAGAAATCCGTATTTATGCCTATTCCAAAGAAAGTTGATCCAACCAAATGCAGAAATTATCTAACAATATCATTAATATTACACCCAAGTAAAATTTTGCTGGAGATCATTCAAAAGTGCCTGCAGCAGTACATCAACAGGGGACTGCCAGAAATTCAAGCAGAATTCAGAAGAGGCCATGAAACCAGGGATATCATTGCTGATGTCAGATGGATCCTGGCTGAAAGCAGAGAAAACCAGAAAGATGTTTACCTGTGTTTTATTGACTATGCAAAGGCATTCAGCTGTGTGGATCATAACAAATTATAGATAACATTGTGAAGAATGGGAATTCCAGAACACTTAATTGTGCTCATGCATAACCTGTACATAGACCAAGAAGCAGTAGTTCAAACAGAACAAGGGGATACTTCATGGTTTAAAATCAGGAAAGCTGTGTGTCAGGACTGTATCCTTTCACCATACTTATTCAATCTATATACTGAGCAAATAATCTAAGAAACTGGACTATATGAAGAAGAATGTGTCATCTGGATTGGTGGAAGACTCATTAACAACCTGGGATGTGCAGATGACACAATCTTGCTTGCTGAGAGCAAAGAGGACTTGAGGTACTTACAGATGAAGATCAAAGACTACAGCCTTCAGTATGGATTACACCTCAACATAAAGAAAACGAAAATCCTCACAACTGGGCCAATAAGCAACATCATGATAAATGGAGAAAAGACTGATGTTGTCAAGGATTTCATTTTATTTGAATCCATAATCAACGCCCATGGAAGCAGTAGTTAAGAAATCAAAGGGCACATTGCATTGGGCAAATCTGCTGCAAAAGATCTCTTTTAAAGTGTTAAAAAGCAAAGATGTCACCTTGAAGGCTAAGGTTCACCTGACCCAAGCCACGGTGTTTTCAATCACCTCATATGTATGCAGGAGCTGGACAATGAATAAGGAGGATCTAAGAAGAATTGATGCCTTTGAATTATGGTGTTGGCAAAGAATATTGAATACACCATGGACTGCCAAAAGAACCAACAAATCTTTCTTGAAAGGAGTACAGCCAGAATGCTCCTTAGAAACAAGGATGGTGAGACGTTGTCTCACATATTTTAGACATGTTATCAGGAGGGATCAATCTCTGCAGAAGGACATCATGCTTGGTAAAGTAGAGGGTCAGCGAAAAAGAGGAAGACCCTCAACGAGATGGACTGACACAGTGGCTGCAACGATGGCCTCAAGCATAACAACAATTGTGAGCAGGGCACAGGACCAGGCAGTGTTTTGTTCTGTTGTACATAGGGTCACTATGAGTCAGAACTGACTGGATGGTACCTAACAATAACAACATACAAAATATATTAGCCAGTAAAATAGTAAGTTTGCCATATAAAATTGCTGACATTTTATATGGCTCTATCTAAATATTTGGGCTCAATTTACCTATTATAGAAAAATAAAAGTTTGAATTAATCCTACTACACTCGAGACTTGTGATCATAAAAACAGAAAGTTACATTTGTGCCATCTTAATCTGATTATAGTTTTAAGACTTTCCTAAGAGAATCTGGAACCTGCAAACAGTAACACTTGCTTAAGGGCATGCAACTAAATAGTTGTAAATAATCACTGCACATGAAAAACAAGCAAATAATATGAGCTATGAATATACAGAAGGCAGAGGACTTTTGGGTTCCAGGGGCTTCTTGAGACAGGTGGGAAAGGAGCTGAATCTTAGAATGAATAATATTCAGCAGGCTTGACATATGCCAGGTCCCCAAGGATTGTTTGAGTTAATTTACTCATCCATTAAATAAATGTATATTGAATACATATTGTGTTTTCTACATTGAGCTAGGAAAAAATAGATCCAATTTTGTTGCAACCTAAGCTAAGAGCTTAATATTTTTGTAAATGAAAATTTCTTCTGTCTCTTCAGTTTTCAGAGAACATTAATAGATTAATATTAATATTCATATATAATTTTTCATCTCAAACTAATGTTTGCTATACA
This sequence comes from Trichechus manatus latirostris, assembly GCF_000243295.1. Taxonomy (NCBI): domain Eukaryota; kingdom Metazoa; phylum Chordata; class Mammalia; order Sirenia; family Trichechidae; genus Trichechus; species Trichechus manatus. Next base: position 8,111,753 of record NW_004444046.1, on the reverse strand, counting down.
AAAAGGAATAAAACAAAATAAGCAAATAATATGAACTATTGCTATTTGCTCCTTTACTATTCTGCATTAACAAAAATATTTTTAAAAAAACGTATTTCCTTTGTATTCTCTTTTTCTCCTTTATTTTGATGCAATTTGGTAAAGTGGAAAAGAGCTTTTGTCTGGGAGTCAGATCTGATACAGTTCAAGTTCTAATATCAACTAGTTATTTAACTTAGGGAAAGTTAGCATCTAGAGGCATTTCAACTAGAAAATAACGGGTGACTGGCATAAAGTGTTTGAGAATATCTATTCACAAAGCCCATTTTAGCCTTAAAATCTCACAGTTTTAGGTACATCCAAAATGATGTCACAAATTTTAAGAAAAAAAAAGAAGCAATATCGTCTTAGTCATCTAGCGCTGCTATAACAGAAATGTTACAAGTGGATGGTTTTAACGAACAGAAGTTTATTTCCTCATAGTCAAAGTAGGCTAAAAGTCCAAATTCAGGGCATCAGCTCCAGGGAAGGCTTTTCCTCTCTGTCGGCCTTCTTCTCTTCAGTGTTCCCCTGGACTAGGAGCTTCTCTGCGCAGGGACCCCGCTCCAAAGGACGCGCTTTGCTCCTGGCACTGCTTTCTTGATGGTATGAGGTCCCCCTGTCTCACTGCTCACTTCTGTCTTTTATATGTCAAGAGATTGCCTCAGGACACAATCCAGTCTTGTAGATCAGGTCCTGCCTTACTTACACAACTGCCACCCATCCTCCCTCATTAACATCATAGAGGCAGGATTTACAACATATAGGAAAATCATACAATACCAGGAATCATGGCCCAGCCAAACTGATATACACATTTTTGGGGGGACATAATTCAAACCATGACAAATATATTTTAAAATTGCATCATAAAGATACATTCCATGAACTAAACCCTCTGTCTCACCCCAACGTTAGCAACCACATCATTCTCTTAAGCCAGTTATGTACTTCTTTCTGCTAACCAGCCTGTCTCTGATCTTGATTCAAATCTACACATCTTCCCCCTGTTATGGATTGATTTGTATTCCCAAAAAATATGCATTGAAATCCAAATCCCTGTAAATATGACCCTGTTTAGAAATAGGGGTGTTCTCTTGTTATGTTAATGAGGCCATGCCAGAGTAGGATGGGTCCTAAACCTAATCACTTTTCAGTTGTAGAAAGAACAGAATAGACAAAGAAACACACATGGGGGGAGGAGGAAGATAGACAACAGAGACAGCTGCATCTACAAGCCCAGTAACGCTGAGTATTGCTGGCAGCTACTAAAAGTTGAAATAAATAAGGAAGGACACCCTCCCCCCAGAATCATGCCCTGAATTGAGACTTCTAGCCTCCTGAACTGTGAGAAAATAAATTTCTGTTCTTTAAAGCTACTCACTTGTGGCATTTCTGCTACAAGAGCAGTAGGTAACTAAGACATCCGCTGAACCTTGTTCTATCCTAAATCAGAACGGCGTTTTGGACATTGCCAGGATGTGCCCAGTTCATTGCATCTTTAGAGACAGCAATGCCTCACTATCCAATTCACCATAGCATTGCACTGTTGAACTTAAAAATGCCCTCAGACATCACAGCTAGAGATTGTACCCACACGTATATTTGTCAACATCCATTAAAAACTGAATAGACAAGGTCTACCTTCACCAGTCAAAAACAGTCAAGAAATCAAACGATATATTGCATTGGGCAAATCCACTGCAAAAGACCTCTGTAAAGTGTTGGAAAGAAAAGATGTCACCTTGAGGACTAAGGTGGGCCTGACCCAAGCCATGATATTTTCAATCACATCATATGCATGCAAAAGCTGGACAATGAATAAGGAAGAGCAAAGAATTGACCCCTTTGAATTATAGTTTTAGCTAAGAATATTGAATAGACCAAGGACTTCCAGAAGAGTAAACAAGTCTGTCTTTGGAAGCAAGGATGGTGAGACTTCGTCTCATGTACTTTGGACATGTTATTAGGAGGGATCAGTCCCTGGAGAAGGACATCATGCTTGGTAAGGTAGAGGGTCAGCAAAAAAGAGGAAGACCCTCAACAGGATGGATTGACACAGTAGCTGCAACAATGGGCTCAAACATAGCAATGATTATGAGGCTAGCACAGGACCAGGCAGTGTTTCATTCATGGAGTCTATGAATTGGGGCTGGCTAGATGGCACCTAGCAGCAGCAGTATATGTACCATCTTTGTAAGTTAAAAAGTTTCTATGTATTTTCCTTTTCAACCACATAAAAATTCTACCACTCTGTGTGGTTATTCTTTTTAGAGGTCTTAAACAGGAAATGGAAATTTTCCACATGTAAAATATTGATAACCAGTTTACCCTTTTTTCATATGTTGTTGACTTAAGAACTCATAGATGCAAAAGAACTAACCTTTGCTTTGGTGAGCTCAAGAACACCTTTCAATTGCATCGGGAATATTTTTCATATCATCAATCCAGCCAGGAAGAAAAAAAAGGCATAAAGCTCTACACTATATGACATCTCACACTGGTATATATCACTCTGAATAAAAGTGTTTGCACATGTTATTTTATAATAGCATCACCTCTTCAGAGCTAGAGAGATTTGAAAATAACTTGTCATGGCTGTACTCGCAAGCATAAGCATGTCTCTATAACCTGATACACAGTCTTCTGTTATCAGCCATCCTCCTCCTCAAGAACACCTCAAGACCTCATCATAATTCTGAACTGATTAGCAAAATGGAACGTACCTGTCAGGCTAAAGATTAGTTATTTTGAAGTAGCTATTATTGTCCCTAACGTAATAATATTGTTCCAATAAGAATTTTATAGTAAACTCTAGTTCATCTCCCAAGCCCCTTACCCCTCAGATTCAGGACTAGATTTAAAAGTACCGGGGGTGGGGAGTGGGAAGCTCCTGTCTTCTTCCATGCCCCCTTCCTGTTCTCCAGCCTTCATTTTCAAGCATGTTCCCAGACACAAGTTGTCATGTGTGTGGCTTTATCTCCTGCAATGTAACAGAGCCCACTCTGGTCTGCACTGCTCAGCAAACTGGAGTGAGAGGAAGCTGGTGATAGGGAACCCAAGGTTGAGTAAGGATATTGTTGATATGTTCTGAGATTGTTAACCATTGTCATAGGGCAACATTTGTAGTAACTGTTAAATGAGAAACTATTTTGTTCTGTAAGCCTTCATCTTAAGTGAGAATAACAGCACAACTGGAAGAGCATAGTCAATGTCACTGAACTGTGCATGTAGAAATTTTTGAAATGGTGTATCTTTGGCCGTGTATATTTTCACCAAAAAAAAAAGGTGAGAAGTTAGAGGGTTGATATGTTGTGGGGTTGTTAGCCAGTGTCATAAAACAACATGTGTACTACTGTTTCATGAGAAACTATTTGTTCTGTAAGCCTTCACCTGAAGTACAATAAATAAATAAAAAATAAAAATAAAATAAAATAGCAACCCTCTCCATTAAAAAAACAAAAACAAAACTGGAGTGAGAAAAGGTGATAATGGCTAATTTTTTGACAGAACTCCCACGAAACAAATGCAGAGGAAGTGCACTAAAGAGAGCAAGCTGCCTCATCAGCTCATCTTCTACTTTAATTCTTTAATTGTTCTTTTTTCTTTCCTTTTTTTTTTTTTTTTGAGTCACAGATCCCTCTGAGAATGCGATGCGATTTATGAGTATCCATCTAAAACAATACTTACAAATGCATATTTGGGAAAATATGCTTTCTATTTATCTCATGGCATTGGAAATTGATCCCATATACATAGTCAGCATTTACAAAGAATTATGGTTTTCTTACTCTTGTGAGAAGGTTGTTGTAATTTTTCTGGAATAAGAAATTGAAATATCATATTTTACATTCCATCAATTGTTCATTGCTTCATTTTGAAGGCAATATGGGCTAAACCCAGATTCACAAAGCCTCTTAAACAAATATACTCAGAGCTCTTGTAGTTCACAATATCTGATAAGGGTAGGCATGTGTCATGAACTGCCAAAGATTTCAACCTGAATTCATATTACATCAATTATTTCGTCCTCAAGTCAATGAGGTCATCTTTGTTAGGTCTGTGTATCATCAAGCTACCTGTATCAGCAATTTAAAGACTGTTTCAATTTAAAGATTGTCTGGACAAGGACAGTAAGAGTTCAGCCAATTTGCCAAGTATCTGTAGATTTTTTATCCCTAGAAACTCTCAAGACTTTTATCAGTCTCACCTCCAATGTTGGAAAATTCATATTGTTATTTGACTCCAACCACCTCTTTTAGATTAGCCACTCAGTCAGATAAGCTCATGGTTTTTTCAGAAGCACCTCTAATAATAATTTCAGCATTTTCAATTAAAATATTTACCTCATTCATGTGGCTAAGATATCAGCCAGTATAAAGCAAGTCCTGGAATGAACTTCTCACTATCAAATCGTCCTGAGAAGGAGCTTTACTTTTCTCTTTTTAAAAAAAGTAAAACATTAACCAAACTAAATCACTCTAAACCTCTTCTCTGCATTGCCAACAAACTTTACCAGTAGGGCAGAACAACATGGTGCGCTCTTGAATCTTGACAAACATCTCCTGAAAAGGCATTGATTCAAGCTCTTGGCTCTGAGAAGTTGAGACTTTCACAGCAGCAGAAAGACCTCCTTTGGGATTGTTGGAAGGGCTGTTGACACCAACAGAGGCCCGTGTAAAAACCTGACATGTGGAATATCTCTCTACATTGAAACAGCAAAGACTGAGCAGTGCCAACTTCCCAGGTCCTCCATCTGTGCAGAGAACACCAAGACGCCCCATCCAATTCAAGTTGTACTTGGCAATGAAATGTTCACCACTCAAAGATATCAGTGGCCTATATAGCTTCCAAAAAGGCCCCACATACACACATACACACACACATAAAGACCATATGTCTTTGGTATAATTAGTCCACTCTCAAAGAACAAAACCAGGAGCTGGCTGCACTGAGAGACAAAAAGAGATTTTCGCCAACCACAAGCACACAGAAAATGGTGCACAGTTTGTGGGCTCCTAAAGCTTTTCTGTGGACTTTAGGGATTCACGGACCACAGGCTAAGAACGCTGCAGTACTCCTTCACTTTGCATGATGCTCACTGTTGCAACAACCCTTTTCTCTTGTAGTTTTGGGTCTAGCAAGAAACATTTACTGCTTCCCACACCCAAAGCCAAAAAAAGCACCCAGAATGTTGGTGTCAGTTATACTGCCTCCATAAACTGCACTACACTGATTCACAAAACCTTTCCAATTCAATGTGTCCAAACTATTTCTAAGTTAGTGGATGCTTTTCTTTTTTATTCTGAAGTTGTATATGTCATTCATATTCATTCAACAAATATTTATTGAGCACTTACTAGTGGCTATGTGTTGGGGATACAGCAGGGAACAAACTAGACATCAACCTGTCTTCAAGGAGCATATATTCTAGCACAAACTAGGAAAAACTTCTGGACTATTGGTATTTAAGTTAGACATCATTTTTTGTAAACCTGTTTTTCTTCCAAGTGCCATCACAGTACATTGCAAAAAGCAGCTCAATAAATATTTGTTAAATCAATAAATTGACCAAATTAAATATTGGTTTGATATGAAATTCAAACCAATAATGTCTGTCACGAGAATATTTTGGCATAGTTGCTTTGTCTGCAATTAAAAATTTTAGTGCTAATAAAATTCAAGGAACATTTGTATGTGTGTGTGCTTTAAGTACACAATTGTGGAAGAATTTTGTGCTTCATTTGAGTTTGTGATTCATCAAATATTTGGAGAAGAGTGCAGATTTCCAATAGTCTTTTGGCTCACTGGTTTCTGTGCTACTGTTGTCTCCACACAAGTCCCAAGTCTTGGCTATTAGCTTCTTCTTTCAAACATGGAAAGCAAGACAGCAGTAAGCTAATACTGTTTCTGCACTGACCAGAGAGTGACAGGGGACAATTTATCATTGAACAGGAGTTGATCAGTTAAACTAATAATGAAAACTGTTTCTCTCCTTTATTTCTTGATATTGCAAAATCATCCCACTATTAGCCATATATATGGCAAGAAGTTATGATACCTCAACCTCAGAATAAGAACAAAATCTTCAACATGAAATTACAGACAAAGTAAGGTCAAGAAACATGAAACTTTTTTTTTTATTATCTTTAACAAAACACCTGCATTTTCTGGAGAAGAAAAATGTGTTTGCTCTAAAGATTTGTTTCAATGTGAAATTTTTTTTCCACAGAAAAGGACAAAATAGAAATACCATATGAACATTTCTCTTAATGTTCTATATTTATAACCTATTTATTTATTTATTTATCCCTGTCAGGCAGAGAGTTTATAAAAAAGTTGGGCAGGGAGTGTCTGAAAGCAACTCAGACCGTATAAAATTTAGATTAGATATATTTGAGAACCACTAAAGCACTCACCCAAAAATATTTCCCCTTCAACTTGTCATGTATCTTGCTTAAATTCCCAACATTTGGCATTGAGTCTCCAGTCAGCCACATATCATATGCAAAAAGAAATCTATCTGAAAGTATTTATCTCATTTAATGGGTGATTTCTGAACACTATTGTGAGAATTAGTTTATTTGAGATTTCTTAATCACTTTAGAAAGGTCAAAGCAGAATCCTGAAGGAACAAGATAGAGGGAGAGGTAAGCTCTGTTGAGGATAGGAGACCAGAATGTTCTGGAATATAGGAAATATAGACAAAACAGAAGGGCTTTATGAAGGCAATAGATAACTGTGTTTAACTCCATAAAGGAAAGGAAGTAAAAGAAAAGAGGCAACATGGATCAGCAGAAAGAGGTCTGGTCTGTTATTCAAGAATGTAATTTTGTTCCAGTGCTAGAACTCAATTTTGGTTAAGTCATTTCATTTCTGTATTGGTCAACCACTGCTACAATAATGCTGTGTAACAAACTACTCTAAATTTCAGGGGCTTACAACAATAAGGCTTGGGTTTGACTGATCTAGGCTGGGCTTGCCTGGGCTTACCTCCAAGATGCAGGGAGGTCCAAGTGTGCTCTACATGTCTCTCATCCTTCTTTGACCAATGGCTCGTCTGATGGCAAAAGGCAGAATTCCAAGACAGAAAGTCAAACACTATAAGCACATGTCATGCTTCTGCTCACACCATGTTTGCTAACATCTTATTAGCGAAAGCAAGCCACATGGTCAAGCCCAAGGGCGAGGGGTATATCATTACATTCTGCCCACTACAAAGCCATGACAAGTGTAGATACGATATTGCTGCATGGAGGTGAAAAACAGAAACAAACAATTCAATCTACCACAACTGCCCTAGGCCTTAGTTTCTGCTTCTATATGATGAGGAAACTGGCCTTAATCATTGGTTCTCAAACAAACACGGGCCTAGTGACAGACTGCATCAGAGTCACTTGGGGAAACACTGAAATTATTACATTCTCAGACTTGGGTAGGTCTTGAAAGCTGTATTTTTCTACTGCTCTCCATGTGATTCTGATGCACAACCCCTGTGCTAGATAGTCTCTGTCTTAGTTATCTAGTGCTGCTATAACAGAAATATCACAGTTAGATGACTTTAACAAAGAGAAATTTATTCTCTCACAGTCTAGGAGGCTAGCAGTTTGAATTCTGGGTGCCAACTCCAGGAGAAGCCTTTCTCGCTCCATCAGATCTCAGGGAAGGTCTTCATCATCAATCTTTTCTGTAAAGGAGCTTCTCAGCACAGGGACCCTGGGTCCAAAGGACACGCTTTTCTCTTGCTCTTATTTCTTGGTGGTATGAGGTCCCTGCCTCTCTTTTATGTCTCAAAAGAGATTGATTTAAGACACAATCTAATCTTGTAGATTGAGTCCTGCCTCATTAACATAACTGCTGCTAATCCCACCTCATTAACATCATAAAGGTAGGATTTACAATGCTTAAGAAAATCACATCAGATGACAAAATGGTGGACAATCACATAATATTGGGAATCATGGCCTAGCCAAGTTGACACACATTTTGGGGGGACACAATTCAATCTATAACAGTCTCTAAGGCCATTTTCAATTTGTTTTATTTTAATGACCAATTTAGCCTATTGTTTATCTGGAGTTGCCTTATGTACAATGATAGAGCATTAGGTGGCCTGCATAGGTGATGCTGCTCGCTGGACAGTACAACTGATGTACTTCATAAGGTCCAGATTCTCCCCTCAGTCTTCCCACTAAGTAGATGACCTCCAAGAAGTTAGGTGACCTCTGCTTCCTACTGTTAAAGGTTAGTCACTACTGTCCCCTTCTGATGTAGGTCAGGTTTTCCTGCCCTCCCCCTCAAAGCAAACTCCTTGCTGCTTCAAGATTCTTTCCTACATTCAGTGTTACATCCAGAAAACAATGACAGAATTTTTTAGTCACTTGCCTACAAAGAAATTTGTCCTTCAAGCTAGGCAATATTAAAATTTCCATTTTATGAATTTCCATATTTTTCAATTAGAAGACAGGCTAAAGAGGAAGTGTCCAAATTGAGAAGAGAGGTAAAAGAGAGCTTCCTTTCCTGGGTCTTGAAAAAGATAAATGTAGAAACGAATTTCCCATCTAATTATTCATTCCTGTTTATATATTCTTTAATGATATGTTTCCATGGTTGCCAGCGTTGCTAAATGCTGCCTGTGTTTCATTTTGCTTTGATGCTATTTGAGGTATTATGCCAGTAGGAGAGCTTCACCTTTAAATGAAAGATGTAACTGAGGCATGTATTTGATCCAAGGTTGAGTGTTCCCGTGAAGGAGACAGTGACCGTGACATTGTTTGCTGGTCGTATAGTTTTGGAGAGCTCCTCTATTGCCGATTTCTGTTTTGTGAGACTCCCAAGCGTGAGGAAGAAAGAAAGGGACAGAGGAGGAGGGATGGAGAGAGGAAACTGTCACACACATATATAAATTCATCTGTATATTTCAGTACTGTTGTGTATATCTGAGGTCCCTGGGTGGTGCAAATGGTTTGTGCCCGGCTGGTAACCAAAAGCTTGGTGGTTCAAACCCACCCGGCGGCACCATGGAAGAAAAGTCCCGGCAATTTGCTTCCATTAAGATTATAGCCAAGATAACTCTGTGGAGCAGTTCTGCTTTTTAACATATGGGGTTGTTATGAGTCAAAATTGACTCATCAGTACAAAACAACAACCCAAAACCAAACTCAACCCATTGCTGTCGAATTTCAGAGTGCCACCTCTCTGGAGATTTTTTGCCTTTGACCCCTATCTCTCACAGAGAAATAGCTTTGTCCCCTGCTAAGAAATGTCAGTCATAAAGATCATACTGCAACAGTGGCATCACTAGGGTTGTTGTCACCCAGTGCAGTAACTCATGGTGTCATCCCTGGGGCGGGCTGAGCGGGCGGCAAATCCTCCCCCTTGTGGGTGGGGTGGCCGAGCCCCGCCCTGCCCCCACACGGGGCCTAGCGCTGCACCATGCAGCCCCACCCCTCCTGGCCCTACGCGGCTCCCCGCAGCTCCTCCCCTCTCTCATTGGCCAAGGCAGAGCCCCTCCTGTCCACCCAATGGTGGGCACCGTGGCCTGGCACCCACACCCTGACTGGTAGGGTGTTACCATACTTGCTGACACCAATCTATTGACCTGTGGGTGATGGGGGTGATGAGTAACTGCACTGGGTGATGAGTAACACCACCCCTAGCGGCGCCACTGTCTTGGCGGTCCCTCCCACCATGGCGCTGGCCCACCCGCCACCACCGGGGTCTCTGGAGTCATTTTGGTGTCACCCCTTCTGACAGTGTCAAGTGGTGCGATTCGCACTTCCCACACCGTTCTAGTGACGCCCCTGCTAGAACAAGAATTTGGGGCCGGGAGACCCTGCCCGTGCCTCAGAACGCGTCTTGCAGAGGTCAGCCTACTTCACTTACACATTAACCCTCTATCTGCAGGTTGGTAACTCAAGCACATTAGAAAATAATGGCAGCATATCAAGTAAAAAATCAATCCTCAGCCATTCCTGAGCACTACTTACTTTGCACCCTTCGTTAGAAATGTATACAATCTTCATTATTTGCAGATTTTGTATTTGCAAAATTGCCCACTCACTAAATCTTTTTTGTAGCCCCAAAATCCATTCTAGCAGTACTTATTGGAGGCCATGCACAGAGTGGCAAAAGATTTGAGTATGCCCACTCCCAACTGAGGTCCAACAAGGCAACGCTCTGGCTTTTTGTTTCAGCACCCATACTGTAACCAAGGGTCATTTTCATGTCTATTTACTGCCACATTTTTCACATTTTTGTGCTTTTTGTTGGTAATTTTACTGTTTAAAGTCACTCTAAAGTATAGTGCTGAAGTGTTGTCTGATGTTCCCAAGTAAAAGAAGGCTGTGATGTGCCTTATGGAGAAAATAAGTGTGTTAGATAAGTTTCTTCAGGCCTGAGTTGCTCTTGGCCATGAGTTCAAGGTTAAAGAATCAACAATATATATTATATTGTTTTTAAACAGTGTCTTTAAACAGAAACACACATAAAACAAGATTATGTATTGATCAGTTGATTAAACTGTATGACCAGAGGCTTACAGGAACCTAACCCTGTATTTCCCGCTAGGAGCAGTGATTCAGTCTTTGCTAATTCAGTGTTCATGGCAACTTTATAGAGCCTAACTACCCCAAATAATAGAATAGACTTTTTTTTTTTAATGGTACTGATCTGGTTTTGTCAATAGGTGATAGAGGAAGCCCTCACCATTTAAATGGAGTCAGATTTTTCTTTTCTTTTTTTTTTCTCCTAAAAAGCTTTTTGGGTTTCTGGAGGTTTTTAAAGGAGGAAAAAAGTAACCTTTAAATTTCTTTTCATTTTCTCTCATTTGAGAATGATACAGGTTTTAGAGATGTAAGGGCCTTCTCTTATTTGAACAAGTTTAGGTCTAGTTTTTTGATTCCCAGGAATCCTGTGTCTATTCAGCTGTATTTCCATGAGGTTATTTGGTTTGCATAGTAGCTTTGCCTTCCAGTTTAAATTTGCAAGCATGTCGATGCCTTCTTTGTTTCTGTTTGCATCAAAAAGTCAAAAATTGTTATGAGAAAAACCAAATTTAGAGGGTTTTATGGTTATTTTTTATATTTCCCATGGATTTTTATGGGTTATTGATTTACAAGCTTGCAGAGAAATTGAGGTCACTTTTTTTTTTTTTAAGCAGTTGGAGCTGTGGAATAACTACTCCATGAAATCATGAAAATTTTTAAGCTGTGTTCACTCAGGTATAAGATAATCTGTAAAACTCAAAGCTTTTAATGTTTTTATTTATATTCAGCCATCCTTTTGACAGTATTGCACACTAATTAAAAATAAATTCTCCTCTTTTCTTGAATTCATAGGATTGTATTTTTCTAATTAATTTTTGAAGACTGCCTTTTCTACCTGTGCTATAGTTTCTGCTGTTAGATTCATTTTCTTTTTCATGATAATTTCTCCTCCTTTAAATAATGAGACCTTGGCATTTCAAATGTCAACCTTTAACATGTGGCGTGATATAGTTTTTCTCAGGATCATAAAATAACTGCTAAGCTAACCTATGTTTAGCCAAGAAAGCATAGGTACTATTATATACAGTGGAGCCTAAACTAGGAGTGAGCAACCTATGAAAGAAAATGACCTCTAGAAAATCATGAGAGGACTATTTCTAGCCCAAACCCAAAAGGATGGAAAACCCACTATAACTGGCATGGCAAGTCTTCATTTTTTTGTTTTTAAATTATTCTTCATCAGGTTGGGGTTAGCCTGCTGTAACATTCATATATAGGGCACAAATCAGAGATATAATGAAGACTGCATGTAGATAGGGATCCCTGGTGTCACAGTCGTTGAGAGCTCAGCTGTTAAACAAAAGGTCAGCAGTTCAAAACTAACAGCCGCTCCTTGGAAACCCTATGGGGCAGTTCTACTCTGTTCCATAGGGTCATTATGAGTTGGAATTGACTCGATGGCAACAGGTTCGGTTTTGTTTTTTTTGGATATGGATAACTTGGAACTATAGTGGCTACTCTTTAGAAGATACAACTTTATTTCATTTTCTTTAATATCAATTGAAGTTGTGCGTTGTTGTTGTCACAGGGAACACAGAAGTATATACATACACACACACATATACATGCATAAACCAAAACCAAACCTGTTGGCATCGAGTTGATTCCAACTCATAGCGACTTTATAGGACAGAGTAGAACTGCCCATAGAGTTTCCAAGGAGCGTCTAGTGGATTTGAACTGCCAGCCTTTCGGTTAGCAGCCATAGCACTTAACCACTATGCCACCAGGTTTTCCATATATATATATATTTTCCACCACGCATCTGTCAGTTTGTCGTACTGTACTGGCTTGAGTATTGCTGTGATATGGAAGCTATGCCACTAGTATTTCAAACACCAGCAAGGTCATCCACGGTGGACAGATTTCAGCAGAGCTTCCAGGGTAAGACAGACTGGGAAGAAGGATGTGGCAGTCTACTTCTGAAAAAATTGGCCAGTGAAAACCTTATGAATAGCAGTGGAACACTGTCTGATATAGTTCCAGAAAATGAGCCCCTCAGGTTAGAAGGCACTTAAAATACAACTGGGTAAGAGCTGCCTCCCTAAAATAGAGTTGACCTTAAGGACATGGATGGAGTAAAGATTTTGGGACCTTCATTTGCTGATGTGGCATGACTCAAAATGAGAAGAGACAACTGCAAATATCCATTAATAATAGGAATGTGGAATGTACAAAGTATGAATCTAGGAAAACTGAAAGTCATCAAAAATGAAATGGAATGCAAAAGGATCAATATCCTAGGCATTAGTGAGCTGAAATGGACTGGTATTGGCCATTTTGAATCAGACAATCAATGGTCTACTATGCTGGGAATGACAAATTGAAGAGGAATGGCATCACATTCGCAGTCAAAAAGGACATTTCAAGATCTATCCTGAAGTACAACACTGTCAGCAATAGGATAATATCCATATGCCTGTAAGGAGGGCTAGTTAATAGAACTATTATTCAAATTTACGCACCAACGCCTTAGGCCAGAGATGAGGAAATTGAAGATTTTTACCAACTTCTGCAGTCTGAAATTGATCAAACATGCAATCAGGCTGCTTTGATAATTACTGGTGATTGGAATGTGAAAGTTGCAAACAAAGGAGGATTGGTAGATGGAAAATATGGCTTTGGTGATAGAAATGGTGCCGGAGATCACATGATAGAATTTTGCAAGACCAATGACTTCTTCATTTCAAATACCTTTTTTCAACAACATAAATGGCGACTATACACATGGATCTCACCAGATGGAAAACACAGGAATCAAATCGACTACGTCTGTGGAAAGAGATGATGAAAAAGCTCAATATCATCTCTCAGAACAAGGCCAGGGACCAACTGCGAAACAGACCAGAAATTGCTCATATGCAAGTTCAAGTTGAAGCAGAAGAAAATTAAAACAAGTCCACGAAAGCCAAAATATGACCTTAAGTATACCTAACCTGAATTTAGAGACCATCTCAAGAATAGATTTGATGCATCAACACTAATGACCAAAGACCAGAAGAGTTGTGGGATAACATCAAAGGACACCATACATGAAGAAAGCAAGAGGTCATTAAAAAGACAAGAAAGAAAGAAAAGACCAAAATGGATATCAGAAGAGACTCTGAAACTTGCTCTTGAACTTAGAGTAGCTAAAGTAAAAGGAAGAAATGATGAAGTAAAAGAGCTGAACAGATTCCAAAGGGCAGCTCTAGAAGACAAAGTAAAATATTATAGTGAAATGTGCAAAGACTTGGAGTTAGAAAACCAAAAGAAAGAACACACTTGGTATTTCTCAAGCTGAAAGAACTGAAGAAAAAATTAAAGTCTTGAGTTGCAATTTTGAAGGATTCTTCCGGCAAAATATGAGCAATGCAGGTAGCATCAAGAGAAGATTGAAGGAATGCACAGAATCACTGTACCCAAAAAAATTGGTCGATGTTCCACCGTCTCAGGAGGTAGCAAAAAATCAAAAATTTATGGTATTGAAGGAAGAAGTCCAAGCTGCACTGAAGGCACTGGTAAAAAACAAGCCTCCAGGAACTGATAGAATATCAATGGAGATATTTCAACAAAGGGATGCAGTGCTGGAGGTGCTCACTTATCTCTGCCAAGAAATTTGGAAGACAGCTACCTAGCCAACCGACTGGAAGAGGTCCATATTTGTGCCTGTTCCAAAGAAAGGTGATCCAACTGAATGTGTAAATTATAGAACAGTATCATTAATATGACACACAAGTAAAATTTTGATGAATATTATTCAAAAGTGGTTGCGGCAGTACATCAACAGGCAACTTCCAGAAATTCAAGCAGATTCAAAAGAGGATGTGGAACAAGGGATATCGTTGATGATGTCAAATGAATCTTGGCTGAAAGCTGAGAAGACCAGAAAGATATTTACCTGTTGTCTCAGTCATCTGGTGCTGCTCTAACAGAAATACCACAAGTGGATGGCTTTAACAAAGGGAAGTTTATTCTCTCACAGTCCAGTAGGCTACAAGTCCAAATTCAGGGCTCCAGCTCCAGGAAAAAACTTTCTATCTCTGTCATCTCTGGAGGAAGGTCCTTGTGATGTATCAGTCTTCCTTTGGTCTGGGAGCATCTCAGCACAGAAACCTCAGGTCTAAAGGACGCGCTCTGCTCCCAGCACTGCTTTCTTGGTGGTATGAGGTTCCCATATGTCTCTGCTGACTTCTCTCTTTTATATCTCAGAACAGATTGCATTAAGACACTATCTAATCTTGTCAACCTCATCAGCATAACCTCATCACAGTGACAGAATTTACAACACATAAGGAGATCACATATAATCTCATCATAGTGATAGAGTTTACAACACAAAAGGAAATCACATCAGATTACACAATCTTACAATACTGGGAATCATGACCCAGTCAACCCAACAGACATTTTTGGGGGACACAATTCAATCCATGACACCTGTGTTTTATTGACTATGCAAAGGCATTCAACTGTGTGGATCATAACAAATTATGGATAACATTGTGAAGAATGGGAATTTCAGAACACTTAATTGTGCTCATGCATAACCTGTACATAGACCAAGAGGCAGTCATTTGAACAGAACAAAGGGATACTGCGTGGTTTAAAATCAGGAAAGCTGTGTGTCAGGACTGTATCCTTTCACCATACTTATTCAATCTATATGCTGAGCAAATAATCCGAGAAGCTAGACTATATGAAGAAGAATGGGGCATCAGGATTGGAGGAAGACTCCTTAACAACCTGCGATATGCAGATGACACAATCTTGCTTGCTGAAAACAAAGAGGACTTGAGGTACTTACTGATGAAGATCAAAGACTACAGCCTTCAGTATGAATTACACCTCAACATAGAGAAATCAAAAATCCTTACAACTGGACCAATAAGCAACATCATGATAAATGGAGAAAAGATGGAAGTTGTCAAGGATTTCATTTTACTTGGATCCACAGTCAATGCCCATGGAAGCAGCAGTCAGGAAATCAAACAAAGTATTGCATTGGGCAAATCTGCTGCAAAAGACCTCTTTAAAGCATGGAAAAGCAAGGATGTCACTTTAAGGACTAAGGTGCAACTGACCCAAGCCATGGTGTTTTCAATTGCCTCATATACATGCGAAAGCTGGGCAATGAATAAGAAAGATCGAAGAAGAATTGATGCCTTTGAATTATGGTGTTGGCAAAGAATATTGAATATACCATGGACTGCCAGAAGAAGGAACAAATCTGTCTTGGAAGAAGTACAGTCAGAACGCTCCTTAGAAGCAAGGATGGAGAGAAACTTCGTCTCACGTACTTTGGACATTTTATCAGGAGGGACCAGTCCCTGGAGAGGGATGTCATGCTTGGTAAAGTAGAGGGTCAGCACAAAAGAGAAAGACCTTCAATGAGATGACTTGGCACACTGGCTGCAACAGTGGGCTCAAACATGACAACAACTGTAAGGATGGCACAGGACTGGGCAGTGTTTCATTCTGTTGTACAAAGGGTCACTAAGAGTTGGAACTGACTGGATGGCACCTAACAATAATAACGTATATACACTTTGACAAGTCCATCACATTTCTCACAGATGCAATTATCCCCCCTCTGAGACATCTTGATGTTAGGATGAGATGATGGGAAAGCATATATAGGTGGCCACCTGCCCCATAATATCATCTTCATGCAACCTGTTGCTTTATAAAGTATCTAGTCCTCTAGGAGGGGCCACATCCTGGTAGAGATTAATTACAGGCAAAGGAGAGAAAAAAAAAAAAAGAGAGAAAAAGAAAAGACAAAAAATTATGGGGAGGCCGGGGAACACTAAGGACAAACTATGAATAATAGCATTTAGCACTATAAAGAAACTTCTGCATGACATAGTAGTCCCTTTTACCGGATTCTAGATAGACTATCATTCCTCTTTGGTCAGCGTACCACCAATGACATGGAGCTGCTAGCCTCCAAGGTGAACAATTTTCTTGTCGGAAGGCTCTAATTAGAACTTTCTTCCTCTTGCGAAGTATTCCACTTCTGCCCACTGGAACTCTATGCAGGAACTAAAATTGGGAATCATAGTGCTGAAAGGAGCTGTGGAGATTATTTATGAAGCAGCATAGCATAATGGTTAAGAGCACAAGACTCTCGCTGCAATAGAACTAATTCGGATCCAGTAGCTTTATGAACTGCAGCATGTAGTAGAACCTCTACAAAGACTGACTTTCCTCATCTCTTTCCATACGAATTTGCACATCGGTAAAATGGGGTAATAATACCTGCATTCCAGTGTTGTTTCAAGAAATAAACAGAATAATTTATCTACAGCACTTAGCCAGTGCACAGTGAACACTCATTCAATTAATAAATGAGTTTTACAGATTTATCGATGAGCTAGATGACGCTCACATGGGTAGAATCCAAGAGCCCATTGCGAGTTGATGGCAGAAAGTTAGTTCCTGCAACCTAAGTCTTGCCTCCAAATTAAACATCCTCAAATTCTTTGAATTTCTTCCCAACATACACTTCTTCAAGGGAATTCTTGACTTTTCCTCTCAAAGTCATCTTGCATAGCCACCCAAGAGAAAAGAAGTCTAGATGAAAAAGTCTGGGAACCAGGTCACCCAGCTCTTGTCCCAGTCCTGTCATTAATTAGCTGTGTGCACCAGCAAGCCAACCACCAGTCGAGAAAGACAATCAGCAAACAGTATACATTTAGGAAAAGGAACATTTCCCTTTATATGACTAAATGAAGTATAGAAATGAAATGCACGATGACAAAGAAGGGTCCCAAACTGTGTTGACACTGAACACAGAGGCTAAAGCTCATTAGCAATACCCAGTTGAGCTTATGAAATAATTGCAGGTAATGTAGTTATTTATTCCTGCGATACCTTTTGGCAATCCATTTTAAGTCATCAAGAATAAAAGCTTTGCGGCATGCTAAAGAGTCTGGAGGCTGCTAGAACCCACACTGGTAACTCTGAGTTTGTATCAGCTGGTGTTCCTGTAACGTGCAAGCAGAAAATTATTCAGGGTCTTTAGAACAAGAACGTAACTTTAAATTCCATTTATAAATTATATGTGCTGTGCTATTAAATAAGCTAGACCAACCCAAGCACATTATTATTTAAGCTGCCATATCAAGAAGCCTTTCATTTCATTTTTGTAAATGTTTCTCTTTGAGACAGGCATGCTTGTTGATAGCATGCTCTAAATTTAATGGATAAAATAGTCTTCTTCGTAGCCAGTAGGTGTGAAAGATGAATATTCTATTTTGTGTTAGGATTATTGTCGTGAAGAGGGATCTTGATCTGGTTTTGGTTTGATGTGGTCTATTTGTTTCTCAGTTACTGTTATAGTCAGTTCTAGTTGTCCTTTTAGACAGGAATAAGATAGCCATGGAAAAAGAAAAATGAAAGTAATAATTGATCCCATAGTTCCAGGAATTTACAATCTAATTAGGAGGATGAAAAATAGCTCAGGAGACGTGGGTTCTCGTCTTGTTTCCATCTCTAATTTTGTGACCTCAGATGAATCACCAGAACTCACTCAGCTTCAGTTTCCTTGGTTATAAAGTTGAGTGATTATAGAATAATATCTTAGATTCCTTCCATCTCCATAGATCCATGTTCAGGGAA
Organism: Trichechus manatus latirostris; assembly: GCF_000243295.1. Classification (NCBI taxonomy): domain Eukaryota; kingdom Metazoa; phylum Chordata; class Mammalia; order Sirenia; family Trichechidae; genus Trichechus; species Trichechus manatus. The sequence goes on along the minus strand of NW_004444046.1, from coordinate 8,093,586 downwards.
TGGAAATAAAATTTTGCTACAAAGAATAAATGATGAAAAATTAATGCAAGCTAAATTTTAGGCATTTAAAAAAACCAAACCAAATGCATTGCTGTTGAGTTGATGCCTACTCATAGCGACCCTATAGAAATTATTCAGCTAATAGAGGTATCATGTATAATCAAAGGCTTGATTTTAGACAGTTTCAACATTTTTATCTAATATTAACATATTAACACACACAAAAAAAATGCTCTGTTTCTATTTCAGTGCCATCCCATTTATTCAGTCACTTAACAAATATTTATTAAATGTCATCTATGCAGACAATGTTGTTGTTGATGTTAGGTGCCATCAAGTCAGCTCTGACTGACAGCGACCTTATGTACGACGACCTTATGTTTAATTGTCTGGTCTTATGCCATCCTTACAAGCATTTCTGTTTGAGCCCATTGTTGCAGCCACTGTGTCAATCCATCTTATTGAGGGTCTCCCTCTTTTCCCTTGACCCTTTATTTTACCAAGCATATGTCCTTTTCCAGGGATTGGTCCTTCCTGATAACATGTCTAAAGTAAGTGAGACAAAGTCTTGCCATCCTTGCTTCTGATGAGCATTCTGGCTGTACTTCTTCCAAGACAGATTTGTTTGTTTTTCTGGCAGTCCATGGTATATTCAATATTCTTTGCCAACACCACAATTCAAATGCATCAATTCTTCTTTGGTCTTCCTTATTCATTGTCCAGCTTTTGCGTGCATATGAGGCGATTGAAAACACCATGGCTTGGGTCAGGCACACCTTAGTTCTCAAAGTGACATCTTTACTCTTTATCACTTTAAAGAAGTCTTTTGCAGGAGATTTTTCCAGTGCAATACATCATTTATGTCTTGACTGCTGCTTCCATGGGCATTGATTGCTGATTCAGGGAGAATCAAATCCTTGATTACCTCAATTTATTTTCCTAACGTAAACGATGCCATAAATAGTAAGATACAAACCCTGCCTTTAATAAGCCTATAATCTGGTGAGGAAGAAAAGACATATACACAAATAACTTTAACTCAACATGAACAGCTGGAGACTGTAGAAGAGTCATTGCTTCTATCTGGAGAGATCTGGAAAGTGGTGTTTGAACTGGACCTTGAAGAATTTAAACCTAAAGAGTTTTGGGGGAGAAGCATTAATTTCCCTCTTCCTTTATTAAGCACACAATTTACCCCTTTTTCCATCACAAGTATTTTTATTCAAGGGTAATCTAATAGGAGTATCCAAGGTAGCCTTGAACAGAAAAAAAAATGATATATATGAAAAGATATAATAGCTATTCAGCCAACTTTCCCAGTTTATGTAGGAGGCAAGGGAACGGTTTATGGACTCAATTCTTTTTGGAAGCAGCTGGACAAAGTCAACTCTATCTTTCCTTGATGGTCAATTTGCGTTACTGCCTGGTCACCAGTAGGCTTGTCCCCGGAAGTTCTGGATCAGAATAATTGCCTGATGCATTAGGCAGTTCTGGGTGTTCTAATTAACAATAATAAGCAAAATGTTTTAAGCAGGTATATAAATTACAGTTTTTTCATCACAAGTAACACAAGTAACTGAAACTAACCTGGTCAACTTAAGCAAATAAGTAGTTTATTGGAACCCTCACAATATGGAAGGGAAGATGAAGGAGATTGGGCTGACAAATAACAATAACCAGAACAGCTTGGGCTGACAACCACTCTTTGGGATTCTTTGACCTAGTTGGATGAGCACCGACTGTTTTCAGTCTTTGAGTTATTCAGCGCCAGTTTCAGATTCCAGGGATAGAATACCCGACTGCACCATGAGCACATCTCTTGCCTAGAAGAAGGCAGAGTAGGTAAGTGAGGCCCACCAGGCTGTATTTACTGAGCATAGATATGCTGCTTCTAAGGAACGGAGGAGAGGGTGCTGAGAAGTCATAAAACAGAAAACATTCATGAAAGCAGAAAAGAGAGGGAGAAACAAAACCCACTTCACAAAGTTTCTGAGAGAATGAAATAAAACAATATATATCAATGTGCTTGGTGAACACAACAGCACTCTTGGGAAGTAGCTGCGGTGCAGCAGAAAGATCACAGGACTTAAGTGTTTAAATCTTGCAGTGTAGATACTTAGCAGATGTGGGCATTTGAAGAAGCCACTTAACTTCAACAAGAGCCTCAGTGTTCTCATCTCTAAAATAGGGATGAAAATATGTCTCCCAACCAGATCATTTCAAAAAAGATACAAACTAATGTTCATGAAACACCATAAAAATGTTAGTTGTTATTGTGACCCTAAGAGCGGTCCTAAGAAATCCAGAATAACTGTTTACAGGCAAAACATCATAAATATGCTGAATTGCTTTTATATAGAGATCTCTCCTTTTCCATAGTAAAATTTCAGTTTATCAGACCTGGAGTTCTTGAGCCCCTGGCCAAGCGTGTGCCAAGAGGAGGGGAGAGAAAATATTTGGATCCTGATATGTGATTGAAGTTTTAAACTGGGTAGGGCTCAATTTTACTAACTGAAACTGCCAGAAAATCTGTGGACTGAACCCAAGATATTATTAAATATTAAAAGGGGAGCTTCAGAAGATCAGGTAGAAAAAAATCAGTAATTGGAGAAAAATAAATCATTTCATGTTTATATTTCATCAGTTTGGTACTGTCTAATAAAGCAATTACACTTTTTATGATATTTTCTTACATTCCTGGAGTTGTTTAGCTTACATTTTTGCATACTTTAGAGATACTTTTCCACAGGAGTTCAAACAAATGACTTTTCTGGTTTATATTTACCAGGAATTTAAATGAAAGAAAGCAATGTAACCCTCAAGCATGTTGGTTCAACTGATTATTCATTTTCAAGCCTTCCAAATGCAGTTATATAGTAATAGGTTCCAATCCACTCTCTAAATACTCCTATATTTTAAATTTATTATAACTTTGTCTATGAGGGTACACCTCATAGATGATTATATCTTATAATTAGGGTAAACCTCATAGATGAATATGCCTTACAATGAAATCCTACATCAGTTGTTAAACCTTCAAAAATAATATTTTTATTAAATTGTGTTCCATAGTGAAGATCTGTTTAACGAAATTTAGGGTACTTTAAAATTCCAGAGGCAATAGGCAGCCGTGTATAAAGGAGTTTAAATAGACCCCATGCTATTTGTGTTCTAGTCCTAACTACCATTGGCTAGATGCGTGACCTCACCTCCATGGACCTCATTTTTGTCACCTCTAAAATAAAGGGGCACAGTAATTGGTTTTAAGCTCCCTTCTAGTGTTAAAATTCTATTATGCTGGTGTGTATTTAAATACTCTAGTTTTGGAACTATCTCAGGCATTTTAATTTTGGATTTAAAAGTTGCATCGGAGTACAGTGCAGAGATTATTTTTGTTCTAACATATCCATATCCTTCCATTTTTCAGCTCCCGAAATTATCCCCAATATGCTCTAAAAACTTGATGGATAGGACTTAAAATGCCCTTCTAGAAATATATATATATATATTTTTGTGTGTGTATGTTCCAAAATTCTATGGCATTCACAAACACAGCAAAACTACAGTGAGTTACATATTATAGAATCTAAAATGATATTGATATTTATTATAGCTGTTTTTAAACAGGAGGGGTCCCATAATAGACAATCCAAAAAGCTATACCAAGGTCTGTTTTATCTTGGTTCAAGTAATCTGCCCATACAATCTTTGGCCATTTCCAGACAATGCAAATAAAAATTAAAATATCTTCATTTAAAACGCATGAAGATATTTATAACTTTCACATCACTAGGCTGACAGACTTAATGGCAAAGCTGCCAGATATTTCTTTTATTAGAAGAATACAGAGCTTATACTGAATGTTGTTTCATAAAAGAACTCCCATAAATCCAAGGTAATATTTCAGCATTAAAACATTGATCATTATGACACAATCACCTATTATATACTTCTTCATATGTATATTCATGTTAATAAAATCATCATAGAATGTCAATCCAGGCTATGTATAAATAATACAGTGAATGGATTTACAGGAAACTCTCAGGTAAGATATTTAGGAACCTCTGCTCTTTGGGTTAATTCTAAATTTCAAGAAAATTGGAATCTTCCAAATTAAAGCCAATATATATTTAAAGGGATTAACTTTGAAGAATATTGCTCACAGGTTTTATTTTTCTTTTTTCTAGAAAATTTTAGTCATTATTCAAATTTGTATTATTATTATTATTATAACAAAGAGCCATATTAGTCACTGAAAACTAAAGGTTCCCATCTCAATCATTTATAACTTGCAAGTATAGCATTGCTTTCTTTGAATTTAACAATGTAAACTCTGAAAATAGAACAATGCAATTATAATATTCAGTCGGTAGTAATACCTACCTACATGGATTTTATGAGGATTAAAGGCAATAGCATATATAAAAACATTTATCACACTACTAAATGAAATGTTGTTATCATTTTAAATATCATGTTGATTAAGGGTAGGGTTACACAGCCGATTATTGTAATTGCTGTCAATAAGTTGTACACCTGTAAAAAGTTGAATTAGCATACATTGTATGATAGATGGATTTACAACAACAATTAAAAAAAAAAAAAAGACAGAGTAGCTGCTAAGTCTGCTTATGTATAACCAAAAACCTCATGGATATGGTTTCTTGGTTTGGAGGTTTAAGGTCATGGTTTCTTGGGACATCCCAGTTAAGTGGCTTAATAACATGTTTAGTGCTTCTGTTCTACCTCCTAGTTCAATGTGTAGTGCCTGGGGTCTTACAGCTTGCAAGCATCCACTCAAGGCACAACAATTTGACTCTGTTCTCCTGGAACAACAGAGGAAGGAGAGTCAGGAATAGGAGGAGGATCTGAAATGTGTGGCTAATTGCCTCCATGAACAATTGTCTCTTTGCCATGAGGTCAGAAGAACTGGATGGTGCCCAGCTACCACTGTTGAACATTTTGATCAAAGATTCCATAGAAGAATTCTGATTAAAAGCGGAAGAATGTAGAACAGAATGTAAAATTCTCATGACATCCTGGAGCCATGAAGTTTGGATGAACCCCTGAAACTATTGTCCTGTGATAATTTTTAAACCTTAAACCAAAAATGTCCCCTGAAGTCTTCTTAATACCAAACAATAGGTTAGCTTAACTATTAAAAAATGTCTGCCTTGAGCATTATGCTCTTTTAAGAACTGTCTATGTGGGATCAAACTGACAACAGCAACTCAAAAGATTAGATAATAACCTTAGGGGACAGTGAATTTATGTTAATGGAGGAGGAACAACTCAGAAAAGGAGGGTGAGAATGATTGTACAACTTGAAGAATGTAATCAATGTCACTAAATGGTACATGTAGAAACTGTTGAATTGGTATATGTCTTGCTGTGCATATTCTTAACAGTAACAAAATAAATAAAATTATTACAAATATGTTTTTCTTTAATTTTTCATAATACATAAGGCTTAGTAGATAAAATGGATTATCAGAGAGATTCTGATTTTCATTTATTATTATTTGTGTATTAAGTCTGATAGACTACTGCTACAGTAAACAACCCCAAAATTTCAGTAGCTTAAAGCAATCAAAGTTGATTTCTTACTCACGCTGTAGTCCAGTGTGGATGTTCCTGGTTAGTTCTTCTCCAATCAACAACTTGAGAATCCATCTGTGTCCATCTTATAGCTCCATCTTCCTTCATGTCCTGAAAGTCCTCTTTCTTCAGCCAGCTGATAGAGAAAGAAAGTGAAAGATCAGTGCTTGGCAGAGTTTTATGAATTATCACTTCCACTTGCGTTCCGTTGTCCAAACTCAGACACATGGCCAAACTTAACCACAAGGAAGCCTGGGAAATGTCTGACCATGTGCTTAGGAAGCAAAGCCATAATTTTCAAAAGAAGAAAGTGAGATATAACATTGGAGGCCCTACTTCTAAAGTCTATAAAATTAAAAAACTTTACATTCTTAGAAAAATCACTGAAGGCTCTCCAAACCTCAGTGAATTTGGACTGGAAAATTCTTACGGTCCCTTCTAGATCTAATATTCTAAGAAAAGCAATTTACTGCAAGTATAGTCAACCCTAATATTGGGAGCATTTAAGGAATAATTTAATAATAATCTATACTAATTTGGTCACAATTTCTAATTAGGAATGACAGGATTCCCACTGACTGAATCAGTATCACCAGACACATAGCTAAAGACCTACAATTTGCACAAATCTTCCAGCAAAAAGAAAATAATTACATAACCCCATCACCCTGAAATGTTTGAAGTTTATAGTTTCTTCCAGCTTTATTCCGGCCACTTTGAGTGTACTTAAAAATTCACCATGAAGAACCAACCCTTTTGGTTTACAACAGGGTGATGAATTTTCTTTTTTTTGCTGTTTACCCTTTTCCCCTCTGCTTTTATTGCTTTTCCTCTTCTCTTGGTGAAATATCTTACTTGTCCTGTTTCTCCCGTAGTCTCTTTTGCTTTACAGTTATCCTGGGCTGGTTGATTTCAGAGTTAGCAAGTGGCTCTTTTTACTTAGCAAAAGTACAAGAAATCATTATGAGTTACTCTTTGTAGAGGGAATGAGCTGCCCACATATACTCTTTGCTTATGCAACTATATATAAGCTTTAAAACTTGATAAATGAGGGTAACTATAGAAAGTTCTTAGAACCCCTAAATGTATCCACCTAATTTCCAAGCTTCTTTTTCAGTAGCAACAGAGAAAGCATAATAAACAGCAATGCACATTCAACAACAGAACGTGTGAACTGATTGTTTTCCCCGTTCCCTGCACACATTCAGTTCGCCGTTTATCGACATCAGAGGGACTCACACATTCGGAAAGAGGCATTCAATTGCAGAATATTTGTGTTAAAATTAAAAAAAATCATTTGAATTCTACCTCCATTTTTAGTACAACTTAAGCTTTTACAAACTGCAATTCCTTTTCTGGTCTCTTCTATTTCATTTTCAAACCCTAAGAAAAATTTTTAACTGGTGATGAAAAGTAAATTATTTTTTTTAACCTTAATGTCTATAATTACTACAAAATATTCTAGTTTTAAAAAGCCTTCAGTACAATTTTTTCAATTTGTACATAATTAGAACATACTAGACTCTTTATGAAAGTCAAGCCCAACTTTATATCACAAATCATTGCTGTCCCAAAGCAATATCAGATATTTTGGTGTCTAAACCAAAACAGTCACAGATACCTGCTGTTTTAATAAAGTAGAATTTTTTCTAGATTTTTTTAATTAATGAGTTATTCAATAATGCACCAACAATGTTACAAAATATGTATGTATAACATCACTCCATTCCTTTATAAGAGCAATGTGAGACAGGTCCAAAGCCTCAAGATTGTCTATCTCTGGAAGAACAAAAAGCATTATCAGTGCATTTAAACACACAGAATATTTCAGAATCTGGGACAAGGTAATCTGTATTCTCATTTCTACTGCATGTTGTCACATTTCTTCTTGGAGTATAATAACTTCCTTTGAGAAAGCATCTCCATGAAGAACTTAATTCTTATTCATACATATGTGATCTGCTCACTCATTCACTTCCTTAAACTCATCCTACGATGAATAGCAGAAGCCACAAAAGAACACCGTCTCCACTGGTTCTGAGTTGGGGAGAAGGCAGCTTCTCTACTGCATGTACCCTCCCAAGTACAAAGCCCTGTGAAGGTCCGAATACAATGACTTCAGCACAAAGCCAAGAGCACAGATCCTTAAACGAGCAGATCAAGCTGCCACACGAAAACCACACTTCTGCCACTTGCTCTTGGGCGCGCGTCTTACCATTCCTGCTGTAAGATGGCTTGGGAAAGCACACTGCCAGCAGTCACATACTCTGCCAATAGTTGGAAAAGAAAAGGGGTGAAGAGAGTATTTTCTTCTATCCTGGCCTGGCTAGGATACTGCTAATGTCTTTCTGGAAGCAAACTGGAGGCTCAAGTAGTTTCACTAAAATCTTTGGTCCAGAATTAAAAGCAAAACAGCCTCTGCCAAGATAGTCATAGAGACCATTAGAAAAGCTATTTAGATGTTAAGAACCAAGAACTTACAAAAAGAAGTAACGTCAGATCACGACCTTAGTGCTAATTATGACCTTAGATCATGATCTTTAGACCTTGAGGTCTAAAGCGGCTTTCCTGCTCAGCACATGACTCCACAGACATCTAGGGGCTACTACATACATGCTTACTTTAGACAGGCCACCACAGGTTTGGTTCCAGCAGGGACCATGGGTAAGCTCCAAGCTGAAGAAATTATTTCTCTGACTCAGTATAAAGGATCTTTATTTTTGCCACAAGACCAGTAGCTGTTATTTCAATTCTCAATCCACATCTCTAAATCTTAGGCCTGCCACCTGCATTAGCCTTCTTAACCCTCCAAACCTCGCAGGCAGGCCTCAGCATCCAGACCTCACAGTCCATCGCTAACTGCACGGAGTGCTGGCTCTGGGTTTGATCTTACAACTACATTCTTTGTTTTCCTTGCAGTTTCTTGAACCTGAAAAGTACAGTGTTGTGGGCAATGTAAATTCTGTCATTCAGTCAGAAATTTGCCTCACCATTGATTTTTACATAATTCTCTAATGCTAGTCCCAGAGAAAAGAGGGCCTTTGCTTCCAGCAAATTCTTGCAAAGCTGCTGTTTTACCAACAACATGGATGATCACAGAGGCCATTTGAAGTCACTGAGGAAAGGAGTAGAAAATGAACAAGTTCAGTTAGGCTTCTCAGTATAAAATCAATTCCTTATTGCTTTTAATATCAATAGGAAATTTGTTTAGAAAATACTATGCAGTTGATAATATAATTTGTTTGTTAAATGACTTTCTCCTCTGTTGGAAAACACAAATGTATTATTTTTCCTTATTGATTGTTGGCACCCTTAGTTGTCAGGGAGAAATTTTATCCCTATAAATAAATATGAATTTTTTAAATAATATGCTTTTATGCCATTTGCAGAAAAATGAGGTAACTATAGATACTTTCACTTTTTATTCAACATTCAAGTCTCATTAGAAGGAAAAGTTGTAGGAAAAGAATAAGGTCCTTTTAAAACTTCACATAACTTTCTTTTTGGTCTATTACAAGTTGTAATAGCCCTGTTTAAAGCAGGAAGCTCAGGGTGATGGCAGGGCATTATCAAGAATGTTACATGAGCAAAGATAATTCAAAGAAATTCTTAAATAGCTGAATCCATTTTAAATGGCTCTTGTGATCTGGAGGAAAGGGAAGCTTTGCTGAGAGGAAGTTGAGAAAGATTTTTCTTATTGCAAAAGATTTTCCCAGGTATTGGAAGAAGGAAAAAAATGTAGTTTGTCTAGTTTGCCACGTTATTTATAGAAAATACTTATATCCAGATAATACAATGAAGTTTTTTAAAGAAAATTTTCTAGGTACAAATTACTCATCAATGCCTGTTCATGAGTAAGTTAATTATAATGTTAGACATAAGAATTTGATTTCTAAAATCAAGTAAAATATGACATCTTAGAAAATAGAATTTTTATTTTTATCTTAAAGCAAGCTCAGTTTGGAGAAGCCTGTTTACATATTTTCTTCATTTAATTGGTTTTCTTAATATGAAATAATATTTCCAGAACTAATTAAAATTTCTTTCTAATGAATATTCAAGACCAAAATATGTTATCTTTGCTGTACAGTATATAAATTTTTAAATCATCCATAAAGGTAATTATATTTTATACATTCTTAAAAAGCCATATATTGTTTTTGATGCCAAATGGGTTATTTCCTTCCTCTCAGGCAATGATTGAAGAAGCTATCACCAGAGCTGAATCCTTCTCAGTGATGTACACACCATTTGCAACAAAAATAAGAGCTGATAAAATAGAAAAAGTAAAAGAGGTTTTCTCAAAAACTCACCCTGCATATGTGGATTATATCTACACAGGTGAGAATCAATACCCTCATACCATCAGCCGATACTTTATTTCCATTAAAACAAATACAAGGTCTTTCTGGTTTGTTTAATGTTTCTTTTTATGTATGTTGTCTTAATTTGACGAATTGAAATGGAAAGTTATTTTAAAGTTTTAACTAGTGCTAACTCTGTATGGCTAGCATAATATTCCTTGTGACTTGATGTTTCTATATTCTAAGAGGTGAGGGTCAAACCAAAAAAATCTAAGGTTTAAAAAATGGAAGAAATGGTGTCTCAGTTATCTAGTGCTGCTATAACAGAAATACCCACAAGTTGATGGTTCTAACAAACAGAAATTTATTTTCTCAGTTTAGGAGGATAAAAGTCTGAATTCAAAGTGCCAGCTCTAGTAGAATTCTTTCTCTGTCAGTTCTGGGGGAAGATCCTTGTCTCCAAAGATCTTCAGCTTCTGCTTCCTGGTTCCTTGGAGATGTGTCTTGGCTTCTATCTTACTCCATCTCTCCTCTGCTCCCTTATGTAATCTCTTTTATATCTCAAAAGAAATTGATTCAAGATACACCCTACGCTGATTCTGCCTCATTAACATAACAAAGACAACCCATCCCCAAATGCGATTATAACCACAGACATAGAGGTTAGGATTTACAACACATATTTTGGGGGGACATAATTCAATCTACAATAAATGGATTGTGGTAAATTGCCATCTTTCCCCATACCCATCATCAGTCAAATAGGTGATTATAGTAGTCTCTTAAAGATGGACTTTTTTTTCCAGTGCCTGCTATTTCTGCTTTCCTTCTTGTGGTGCAGTGGTTAAGTGCTCAGCTGCTAACTGAAAGGTTGGTGGTTCGGACTCACCAGCCACTCCTCGGGAAAAAGATGTAGTAGTCTGCTTCCATAAAGATTATAGCCTTGGAAACTCTATAGAGCAGTTCTACTCTGACCTATAAGGTCACTATGAGTTGGAATCAACTCAACGGCAATGGATTTGGTTTTGTTTTGGTTTTGTTTTTTCTACTGTCGATTTCAAATCTCAAGCCTCCTTCTTTTCTTATGCTCTTGGATCGCTGGTATCCAAATGAGATCTGGATAATCAAGGGTACTGTAGAGGATACAATGCTGGTATTATACTTTCTTCCTCTTTTTGTCTTTGAAAACCACTTGATTTTATGGATTCATTCAAAATTATTTTTTGTATCTACTATGTGCCAAGTTCTATTGCACTAGGAGGAGGATTTTATGATGCCAAATTAAGAGCCACTCAACAATGACTACCAAGTTCAGAAAAATACCTAAATACAAACTCCTAATAGCACATCCTCCTTTTAGGGTCCCCTCCTTCCTTTTCTCAGGGCTTAGGGGCCAGGTCACTGATTTATATGATTAATAATGTATACCATTATCAATCACTTATAAGGTACCAGGCACTCTACATCCATTGTATCTTGAAATTCCAATAACTTATGAGGTAAGTAAAATGATTCCTATTTAGAGACAAGAAAACACAAACTGGAGAAAACATACAGCTTTTCCAAAGATGCACAGCAAATCAGTAGTGGCAGGGCTGGGATTTGAATCCACGTTCTTACCATTGAACTATATTACTTCCATATGATAGGAGCAGAGATGTTATAGAAGCATTAAATTTAGGTCCTGTAGATTCCTTGTTTTTCTGTACAGTGCTTCAAGCACTTCAGAGAAAAGGTACTGAATAAATCTAACTAGTGATGATGGCATAGTAAATCCCTAAGGGACAATGGGAATTTAGGGGAGAAAAATGGAAGAGAAGAAAGCTAATGTGTGCCGTAACAACCATTGATGCACATTTACCTAGTCTGAACATTCTATTAGGAAGTAGGTAAAAATAGCTCAGAACTCACATTTATTGCTAGTGGTTTATTCATTATTCATTATTTCTCTATGGATATTGAGGGGGTTTTAGGTTTGTTTTTTTTGGTTTTTTGGGTTTTTTTTTGGTGGAAGGAGACATGAAAGTCAAGCCTGTCTAATGTCATGGCAAAATGAGTCAAATTCAGCTAGTTCTATTTCTACTCTCAGACCCATTGGTAGTATAGAGAGATTCATTGGGGAGATCACCAGTTTGCCAATTCCTCTACTGGTAGAATAAATTTGGTTATATTTAACCTACTTCATAAGAAAATCATGAAGATTAATTAATACTTAGGAAGCACTATTTTCACTGAGAGTTTAAAAAACAATAATAACATTAATAAGTTAGATTCATGTCTCATGTAACTCCATCAAACCTTTTATCAAGATGAATTATGATCTGTTGGCAAGACGTTTCATGCTAAAGGATCTTATACTTCAGGAGGGAAGATAATTGTAAGTTACTAATGATTGTTTCTATTATTCTATAATTACTAATTGCTGGAGAATGACAGTGCTATATGAGAACCTAGAGAGGAAAGACACAGCTTCAGGAGAGGGGAGGGAAGGTAGAGAAGGCAGTCCGGAATTTTAAATTGCATTGGAACTAGTAAGATTCTTTGCTCTGTGAAACCGTGTGCTAAAACCCTATTGCACTGATGACATTATTTGCGTCTATTGGAAAGGACTAACGGGTCTTCCCCAAAGCCATTGCTAGGATGATGGAGAAACCACTATTACTAGCTATATATGCACAGTCTTAGACATATGGCTTCTTTTTCTTAGCCAATTTCAAGGTGTGTAGTACACATGCATAGGAAGAGGGAAAGTCAAGTGTTATCTTTAACATTTGCACACATCTCCCAGGAAGTGCTAAGCAAAGATTAAAACAGGCATTAGTAGTGAGAGATAGTAGCTAGAAGGTATTAAGGATTGAATTGTTTCCCCCCAAAAAAAATATGTGTTGAAATCCTAACTCTTCTACTTCTATATATGACCCTGTCTAGAAATAGTTTTTTTTTAAATTATGTGAATGAGGTCATATTAGAGTAGGCTGGGTCCTAAACCTAATCACTTTTGAGTTATAAAGAGAGCAGAATAGACACAGAGACACATACAGTGGGAAGGCACATGCCAAGGAACACCATCGAACACGAAGGAATGCCAAGGAACTCCCAGGGCAACTGACAAGAAGGACCTCACCTTAGAGCCAAGCCCTGAATTCAGATTGTTAGTCTATAGAACTATTAGAAAATAAATTTCTGTTCTTTAAAGTCACCCTCTTATGTTAATTCTGTTACGGCAGCACTATGTAATTAAGACAGGCAGTTACAGACAAAGAGAGAGATGTGGCCTAGAAGAGTAGCTACCTTTTTTGTTGGTGTTGTCCAAAACCAAGATTCTCCTTTTATCAGTCTTTTAAATAAAATTTAATAAGCTTTGCAGCATGTATGACTGAACAGTAATAGTCATGTGTGCAAACATGAGTCTCGCTATGTTTTTTTTTTTTTTTTTACCTAACCACGTTCTGCTTTGCTTTGCCCAGGGCCAACAGTATATTCTGTTCTATTGCAGAGAACTCAGTACAATCTGATCACTTCTAAAATTTAGTTTCTCTTTAGTAAGTAATCAAATTTAACAGCTTCCTTACTCTTCTTATGGGTTTTTCTTCTGTTCCTGATCTGGATTCAACTTTCTCAGAGCTCAAGTGTACTCAGTGTCCAAGGCAACAGTGGGCATGTGAAGGAGGAGCCCTCTTCCCAAGTCTGGTGTAGGCCAGTACAGCTGTGATGTCATGGCTAGTATAACTTGAGATGGGCCCTCTTGACATGGACAGGACCTAATACGTGTAGGGCACATGTGGCATACACATTTATGTGGCACATTAGGTGGCCCGAGGGCACCTAGATGGGTTCCCCATGCTGCCTCTTGGTGTGGGTTCTCCTTCAGAAGTATAACAACCACTCCCACCTCACAAGTTGGTCCAACCAAGAGTCACTCTTTGAAGTTCTTTCTCCCCACTGGAAAGCTGGCTATGACTCCACAGCCATCTCTAGTTCTTTCTCTAAAAGTCCCCTCAACTCCACAGAAGACTGGAAGTAGCCCTAGTCTACTCTCCAACTTGCTAAGTTACTCTGCCATTTTCTTTTCCCTCGCTCTATGTTTCAGCATCCCAGAATCATCAGGACAAGAAGAGGACTCACAGTGGAGATGCATACTTTGCTGACTTATTTATTTATCAGCAGGCATTTATTGACAGTTTATATCCCAGACATTATTCTAGAATCTAAGAATACAGAAATGAATGAGACAGACAAGTTCCCTGCCCTCAATGGTATTCAGATTCTCGTGGGAGGAAAGCAGACAGATGCATAAACAAATGAATATATAAGGTAGTTTCAGTTATCAATTTCAGTTATCAATACCCTACTAAAAAAACAGAGCAATAAAAAGAGTAAGTAACTGGAAGACAGGGTAGAACAACTTTAAATAAGCTGAGGGTGTGACATTTGATCTGAGCTATAAATCAAGAAATGACATAGTCATTACTTTCCCAGAAGTAGAAATATGCAGAAGGAAAAAACTGTTACACAGTTAATTATGTCAATTTTTCTGTTAAAAAAAAAATTAAAAGATGCTATGAGAGGCTCTAATATAGGCTCTAATATGATGGGCAGGGTCATGAAAAGCTTTTGTGAGGAAGTGACTCAAACTACATCTGGAAAGATGAGTAAGAGTTAATGCAGAAAATGGCAAAAGAGGATAGAGACTAGGAATAGATTTTCTGGCAGAAGAAACAGCTACAAACCACAATCTGTCTGTATGCACCAATATAAACCAGAGCAAGGGCCCAGCAAATTTATCAAATAGCTTTCCATCTATCTCTGGACACCTCCTCCTCCCACTTCGTATGCCGCTACCCTTCTACCCCCTCCTCTTCCACAAAAATCTGTTCCTAAGAAAGGATCTGACTGTAGTCATTAACACTTTAGGGTGAATATTGGACTATAATTTTTCCTCTCTCCTAACGAATATTTTCAATGAAGATCTAAGGTCTAATTGTAAAATGGGAAGCTGACTCTTATTAAAAGAATGATGGAGGCAAAAGCAGATGGGCGAGCCATTTGGAAACAGAGATCTTTTACTGAATGTGCTAAAGACTGACTAGTTGTTTACCAAACTGTCTTAGTTATCTAGTGCTGCTATAATAGAAATACCACAAGTGGATGACTTTAACAAACAGAAATTTATTCTTACACAGTTCAGGAGGCTTGAAGTCCAAATTCAGGGTGCCAGCTCTAGGGAAAGGCTTTTTCTCTGTATTGGCTCTGAGGGAAGGACCTTGTTTCCTTTCAACATCTGTAGGCCCCCTTTTCCTTGCAAATCTCCATGTGTCTTGGCATCAGTCTTCTCCTGGGTCTAGGAGGTTCTCAATACAGGGACCCCAGATCCAAAAGACGCATTCTGCTCCCAGCTCTTCTTTCTTGGTGGTGTTCAGGTCCCTCTTTCTCTGCTCGCTTGCTCTTCTTTTCCTTTTGTAAGATAAAAGGTGATGCAGGCCACATCCCAGGGAAACTCCCTTACATTGGATCAGGACTGTGACAGGAGTAAGGGTGTTGCATCCCACCTTAATACTTTCTCATTAACATAACAAACATAACTTAATCCTCTTTAACATAACCTAATCTTGCCTCATTAACCACAGGCAGAAGTTAGGATTTACAACACATCACAAAATGGAGGATAATCACACAATACTGGGAATAATGGCCTAGTCAAGTTGACACATATTTCTGGGGGACACAATTCAATCCATGATACAAGCTATTTTCTTTTTTTCTCAGGCACATAACTAGAATATCTTTGCCAGCTTTCTTTACAGTTAGGTGAGGTTTTGTGACTGGGTAACAGCCCAGTGGTATGTAGACAGAATAATGTATGCTACTTCCAGACCTGGCCCATAAAACCCTCCCATACTCAAAACTCTCCTTCCCCATCTACTGACTAAGTGGAGAGGACCATGGACCTAAAGGAGCCACAGACAGAGGAAGCATGGATCCCTGAATGAGCATGCATAAGGTCACCCATTGAACACTCACATTGAACTACTACATGAGCAAAAATCAAAATTATCTTGCCATTAAGATTTGGGGGTTGTTTATTAAATCAGGCAACTTTAACTAATGCTCTGAGCAGCCTTATATTATAAGTTGGCAGCTTCCTACTCCATCTACCATGCATATAATTTTTTGTTAACTCAATGACTGAATAAACACTCTTCTATATGCTGTCACATCCATCTTCAAAAACTCAAGAGTTTGTACACATTCTCTTCTACTTCATGCTCACCCACTCTTTCATGGGTAACTGCAGGTGGATGGTCTCATACACACATTTGTACCCGCCCACAAAAAGATAACAATTCAGGGGAGATTCTAATGCCCCATGGAAGACAGAACACAACTATGTACCTTTAATTCGCAGCAAGCAAAATCGAGGCCAGACATAAGAATTTCTAAATTATAGAGGTCATATAAATCAACAATCCACAAATGAAAGTCATGAAATCTGTACCTCAAAGATCTTGGATGAGGAGTCTACCTATCAAAGTTTTGCTGGAGAAGTAGTTATTATCATTAAAACTTGGAGACTAACACCTTTAATTCTCCCAGTGGGGGCTGGCAGACAAATCTCCAATTCAGAAACTCTGCCCAACTCCAGGTCACCTTCACCAAGCTCAGATAGTACTGAGTTCATTACTCTCTGGTCACGTGACAGTGCAGTGAGCCCAGCAATAGCTGGCAGAGGTGGTGATGATGAGCAGAGAGAGTATTCACCATAGAGACCCCCCAAGCAATGTGTTTTCTCTAGCTAGCCCTGGTTCACAGTAATGCTTGTCAGTGACTTCCACATGAAAAACAGATGGAAGGGGGGAAAACCTATAAAAGCAAATTCATTTTGAAATGTATATAGGTCTAAATATTTTTAACTTTTCTACTGAGTGAACTAACTAAATTAGAAATTATCTTTACAGTGATTTATTATGGCAACAATCCACTCACCACCCTCAATGACAGGCACAGGACTATATTGCCCTAATAGCTTCTACAAGACTGATGAGGAAGGGTTAAATTTCAAATCTGCCTTATAGGATAACTAGGTTTATACATACTCAGGAACTCCTATACATCCTTTTTCTATTTCTGGGATATGGTGAGACACTCTGAAACCTTAAAGGCATATTATAATAGAGCCATATTGTATTATGTTTCGTGGGGAAAATATTACTGATATTTTAGTAGTGCAGCTATCCATTTTTCTTATTTAAAGAAAAATCTAGTTTGATTCCTTCAGAGTAGTCAGGATATATAAAAGAAATAATAATTCACCATCCCTAGAATTATTATGTTTTCATTTATAAAGATTTTATTTGAGATTTTTATTCATATACTCCAATGAAATAATGCAATTCTGCAGAGTTCTTTTTCTTGGATGGTTGTATTTTAATAATAATAAAGTAATATAATAAGCATACCCTGTCTCCTCTTGATGAAAATATCAAGATTTATTTACTAAATAAATACATATTCAGTAATGGATCTGTGCTTAGTAATGTTTAAAAGAAAAGTTTTCTGGATCAGATATCAATTACTTTAACGCTTAGTTGGATACAGTTATATTTTGTCCTTCCAATGCAGTTTAACTCCCAAGAGTAAATATGTATGTTCAGATAAATAATATATTGTTTTAAAATAAACTTTTAAAAATGGCTATCCACTGAAATTTATAACCTTGTTCTTGTCCAGTCATCATTTATCAGTAAGGATAATACATTCTTAGGTTCTCTAAAACATGAAGTTAAAATTCCTCATTTTTTTTCTTCTTAAAAATATAATTTTATCATAATCAAGAGATTTCAAGATCAGACTATCTTCCTCTTTGTAAGAAGTTTTCTCAAATGGAAAAAGTCATAGAATTAAAAAGCCTGCATCCCCATTATTGTTATAAAAGTGCTACAGCCGGGTTGGTTATAAAGATGGTAAGTCATCTCATGTTGTACCCCAGAATTCTTGTTAGAATCAGAGACTCATTTCCAAAATAAAGAAATCCCTCATAGATGGAGCTGAAGTCACTTTTCTTAAATATTAAAATGCTGGTCTCCCCAATGGGAGGTGTTTTGTTCTGGCATCACACTGTCTAATGGAAATAACAGTTCCCAGGTAGCAATTCGTCTTTCCTTTGCAGATGCAGGTTGCAGCACCCTTAGTCACTAGTCTTCATGGTCTACTGCCTCTTGCCTTCTACAATCACATTTCTCCTGGACTCCCGGAAACTGTGATGCATTGTGCTTAGCTTATTTTCTTATGGGACCTGACTGAAGGCAAACAGGGTTGCCTTTAAAGAAACACCAGTCAATAAGGTGCAAACAGTTAATGTGCTCAGCTGCTAACAGAAAGATTGGAGATTTGAGTCCACCCAGACGTGTCTTGGAAGAAAGGCTTGGTGATCTACTTCTGAAAAATCAGCCATTGAAAACCCTATGGAGCACGGTTCTAATATTACACACATGGGGTTGCCATAAGTCGGAATCAACTTGACAGCAACTGAAAAATAGAAATCTTTACTGCAGCCTCTCAAGAAAAAAAAAACAGTGGATTGGGGTGGTTGAAATGTGGTACCCAGCAGGGAGCAGGTATCATAGGTATTGGACAGAGCTGAACTGCCCCATAGGGTTTCCAAGAAGCAGCTGGTGGATTCAAACTGCCAGCCTTTTGATTAGCAGCCTTAACTCCTAACCACTATGCCACCATGGTTCCATCATGTCCATAAACCAAAAACCTGTTGCCGTCGAGTTGATTCCAACTCATAGCGACCCTATAGGACAGAGCAAAACTGCCCTATAGGGCTTCTGAGGAGCGGCTGGTGGATTTCAACTGCCAACCTTTTGGTTAGCAGCTGAGCTCTTAACCACTATGCCACCAGGGTTCTCTTATGTCCATTATATCCATCATGCTCAGGAAACCCTTGTAAAACATATTTACATGGCACTTTCCCTCAAAGTCTCTTTTCCCACTCTAAACTCTCCAGATTACAAAAAAGAAAAAAAAAAAGGCCAATTGCCCTTGAGTTGATTCCAACTCATGTTGACTCCATGAGTGCAGAGTGGAACTAATCCATAGGGTTTTCAAGGCTGTGACCTTTCAGAAGCAGTTTGCCAGGCCTTTCTTCCAGGATGCCTCTGGGTGGGTTTTAACTGCCAATCTTCTGGCTAGCAGTCAAGCACTTAACTGTCTGCACCACCCAGGAACTACTGCTTTCCAGACTGTCCCCCAGATTTATTTCCTCGTGAATAGACTTGCTCCCTATCCAGTGTAAATCTTGGCAGCCTCACCAGCTTTTCAGGTTCTTACCCATGACCAGTTACCCCAAGCTGCATAATAAAGCCCCATGACTACTCCAGAACTCAGCTGGTAAGGAAGTAGTGAGGTGAATACTTGTATGCTAACATTTTATTTTTCCTGAAGCACTTACTTGTCTAATTTAGCATCTCTGTAATATTATGTATAGCTAATCACCAGGCACTGCCATCTAATAAATCATGTAGCTCACCATTAAAATCCCTAAAGATTAAGCTCCCAATCATACAAAATAATGTCTCTACTTTCTCAACTTTAAATTACACAAGTCAGTTTTGCACAGAATTATGTTGTTGTTGTTATGTGCTGTCAAGTAGGTTCCAACTCATAGCGACCCTATAGGACAGAGTAGTAGAACTGCTCCCATAGGGTTTCCAAGGAGAGGCTGGTGGATTCGAACTGTCGAGCTTTTGGTTATCAGCCCAGCTCTTAACCATTGGGCCACCAGGGCTCCTTGCACAGAATTAGCAATGTCTGTTTTGTGGTGTGGAGCTCTGGTGGTGCAGTGGTTAAGCGTTTGGCTGCTAACCAAAAGGTTAGGAGTTCAAACCCACCAGCCACTCCTTGGAAACCCTATGGGGGTAGTTCCACTCTGTCCTATAGGGTTGCTATGAGTCAGAATCCACTTGACAGCAATGGGTTTGGCTTTGGTTTTTTATTTTGTGGTATTACTATTTTTTGTTAGCTTTTCATCTTCAGCATTTGCATCCTATTTATTTTCTCTTGAATAGTGGGGTCATAGTTAGCCTACATCTTATGGACAAGATCATGTCTTGATGACCCTGTGGTCCACACAGAATCACTAAATGGAGCCCTATCCAATCCATTATTTGCTTGCTTTTATTTGTTTTTAAAAAAGCATTTCTATTGTAAAGTATTACATATATAAGCGATGCATAAAACAAATGTACAGCTTAGCTATTTATTATAGAGCAGACACTAACTCAATAAAAATGAAACATTGCCAACTCCCCAAACACCCTCAACTTGCCCCTTTCCAATCCCAAACCACTCCCTACTCCCAACCAATTCATAATAATTACTCCCTTACTTTTCTTAATAGCGTTATCACCTAACTATACATTTCTAAACTCTACATTTTAGTTTGCCTCCTTTGGAACATCATAAATATGAAGTCAGAGAGCAGATATTCCTTTGTATCTGGTTCCTTTTGCTCAATATGTGGTTACAAAATTCATCCATGTTACAGATAGCACTGTTGTGGTTTGTTAGTTGTCGTAGAGTAGATTCTGACTCGAGGCAAACCCACGTGTGCAGAGTAGAACTGCTCTACAGAGGTTTCAAGGTTGTGACCTTTTGGAAGCAGATAGCCAAGCCTGTCTTCCGAGGCATCTCTGAGTGGTTTCGAACCACCAACATTTTGGCTAGTAGTCAAGTGCTTAACCGTTTGCACCACCCAAGAAGTCCACAAATAGCATTAGTTGGTTTATTTTCATTTCATTCTACTATATGAATATTCCAGAATTTATATATATATTCTACTGGTGGTGAACCCTTGAGTTGTTTCTAGTTGGTGGCTATTACACATAATGCCATTAGGAATATTCTTACTTATGCTTCCTGTTGTAAATGTGCACACATTTCTTTAAGATACATACCTGGGAGTAGAATTTCTGGGTCAAAGAATATATATATCATCAACTTTTAGCAGATAATGCCACACTGATTTTCAATAAGACGTACCAATTTAAACTTCCTCAGTCATAGTATGATAGTAAATTGTGTGACAATGGTAGATTTCATATATCACTGGGGAAATTTAATTTGTTCCCAATTATAAAAAGAAAGCTTTTTAACTTAAACTATTAAATGTGGTATTTGCTTTAGGATTTTTGTAGATACCCTTTATTAGATTAGCAAACTATTCCCAGTTTTCTAAGTTTTTTTCATCTTTTTCCCTGCTTTTTTAAAAACATTTATTGTTGTTGTCGCTATTGTTGTTAGGTGCCATCAAGTCGGTTCCAACTCATAGCGACCCTGTGCACCACAGAACGAAACACTGCCCCGTCCTGCACCACGCTCACAGTCATTGTTATGCTTGAGCCCACTGTTGCAGCCACTGTGTCAATCCATCTCTCTGAGGGTCTTCCTCTTTTTCGCTGAGCCTGTACTTTACCAAGCATGATGTCCTTCTCCAGGGACTGGTCCCTCCTGATGACATGTCCAAAGTACATAAGACACAGTCTCGTCCTTCTTCTTTCTAAGGAGCATTCTGGAAACTTTTATAGAGATGATTATATGACTTTTCTCCTTGAATCTGTTAATGTGACAAATTATATTGATCGGTTTTTAAACTTTAAACCAAATTTGCCTTCCTGACATAAACCTGATTGTTTATGATAGGTTGTTCTTTTTATAAATTGCTGGATGAATTTGCTAATATTTTGTTTGGGATTTTTGCATCCATGGTCATAAGTGAGACTGGCCCAGTTACTTCTGGCTCCCCTCTACTCCTAGGGTGCAGACCCGACTGTCCCTTACCCTCATCCGATCTCAGACTCTGAACGTTGTCCACCTAAAGCACTGGCAC
The DNA here is from genome assembly GCF_000243295.1 of Trichechus manatus latirostris. Lineage (NCBI taxonomy): Eukaryota > Metazoa > Chordata > Mammalia > Sirenia > Trichechidae > Trichechus > Trichechus manatus. The sequence continues at coordinate 8,071,791 of NW_004444046.1, read as the reverse complement.
CCTCTCAGCCACTTTTTCCAGAACAGAAGTGTCCCCTGGGCAAAATCACCCCCGAATGCTGGGCTCACCACTTTAGACATCTCTCCTCTACATCTCTGCTAAGTAATTCTTCACCATTTTGTTACTTCTGTGATTTCCCTTAGAAAGATCTACTTTTTATATTCCTTCTAGGGGTTTTAGTTGTCTTGAACAGGAGGGTTAGTCCAAATTATCTAATCAGGCATTACTAGGACTCAGAAGTCTTTATTTTTAATTATGTGATATTTCAAATTTACTAAAGCATATAAAGAATAATATAATGAACACCTGTAAAATTACTACCTCATTTAAGAAATAAAACTTTACAAGTTGAAGCTCCCAGGGTTTTGTGGATCTCACTTTCTTCCCTTCTCTCCAGAGGTGATCACAACCATGGATTTTATGTCCATCATTCTTATACATACCTTTCTGCTTTTACTATACACATACATGCATATATATATACATGTAACATTAAATGATATGTACAATCATCCTCCAAGTTTTTCAAATTCATATACATGGTATTTTTACTATTTGCGTACTCCTGCAAGTTTCTTTCATTGTTCAATATCATCCATGTTTCTACGATAAGCTCTAATTCATTTATTTTCAATGTTTAGGCGAATTTATGACAATTTATATATGAAATCTGACATTGCTATTTATTTAGGTTGTTTCCAGTGTTTTGTTATTATAAGCAAGGCTGGTATGAACATTCTTGTATAAACTGTCATCTGCATATGTGCAAGAGAGTCTCTGTTACTACTAATGAGTAGAATTAATTTTTGTGTTTTAAAGCGCAAGCGTCTTCAGCTTGTTAGACATTGCCAGATTCCTCCAGTCCCCAATTCTTTCTATTCTTTCATTTAAGAATTTTAACTGGACATTTGTTACTTCCACTCATTCTCTGCTCCATGTCTCTGAAGCTGTGTATTACATTTTCCATCTCTTTGTCTCTCGGTAATGCATTCTGTAATATTCTCAGATCTATATTTTCGTTGTTTTTTTAGTTGTGTCTAGATTGCTCTTTCACATATTCATCAATAATTTAATTCTAATAATTGTGCTTTTCACTCTTAGATGTTCCTCTTAGATCTTTTTCAAACAAATCTTTTTATTTATTTACTTACTTTGGCATCTTGTTTCCTTCTCGTGTTATTTATTACATTTTTGTACTTTAATCACACATTTTATATTCTGTAAATAATGTTGCTATTTGTCAAGATCTGGAAATGTAATTCTGCTGTTTGTTGTTTTGCCATCTCTCACTCATTATAGCTTGTGTCTCTGCGTGTTTTTCACTCTTGAGGGTAAGGCCTTGTTCTGTGAGAATCCTGCGCAGCCTCAGATGATTTTGCATCATTCCAAAGAAGATCTGTATCTGGGTTTTTTTCCACATACCATAGAGTTCTACCAATTAGAGCGACTTTATTTCTAGACTTGAGATTTCCTAGACCACTCAGGTAGTGTCAACTCAAACCTCACCCCATATGCCTAGAGTTAAAATTCCCAGAGGAAAAAAAAGTCTACGTTGAGCCCCAGACAAGCCAGACAAGTTTATTTTACTAACTCTCTTTGTTAAAGGCTGGCTTTTTTTATCTCTATCATTTCACTGGTACCCAATCTCACTTTCATTTAAAAATATACCATGTTGTATTGTAATTGACTTTTTTACTTGTAATTATTGTAATTGACTCTTTACCTAATTATTGTAATTGACTCTTTACTCTTCACTGCATTCAGCAAATGGTAAGAAACATCATGGCATTCATTGTCTTACCATTTTATCCTTAATGCCTAACACATATTTGTAGACTATAGGAAGGTGGGGCTGTAATATTTGTCAGGTAAATTAGCTAATCAATTCTTCATCTAAATCATATATCTCATTAAGCTTATTTCTAATATTTTATCATTTTGTTACTATTATGGATCAAACTATAGTATATATTTTATTATACCTGTATATTTTCTTTGAATTTTTTTGAATCTTATATATGTTTATATTAATCATGTGTATTTTCTTTTTTGGTACCTCACTGAACTCTTATGTATACTAATATAAACCAAAAACCAAACCCATTGCCATTAAGTTAATTCCAACTCAGAGCGACCCTATAGGACAGAGTAGAACTGCCCCATATGGTTTCCAAGAAGAAGATGGTGGATTCAAACTGCCAACCTTTGGGTTAGCAGCCATAGCACACTATAGCTCTTAACCACCATACCATGAGGACTCCTATACTAATATAGTTTCCATTTATCCTCTTAGATTTTCTACATAAACAACCACTTATTCTTAAGTAGTGATAATTTGTTTCCTTCATTCCCTGTATTTGTATCCCTCATTATTATTTTAAGTTCTACTGCTTTGATCTGAATGTCCAAAGCTATAGAGAATAAAAATAGCTGCTTTATTTCTGAGTTTAACAGGAGTAAAACAGATTAACAGTAGCTTCATCTAATAGTGAATAGTAATGTCTAATACCTAATAATCAAGATATCTCTTCTTTTAGACTTCCATATATAAGCAACATTTCATCAAGCCCTAAATCAAAGCCTTGCTGACTTTCAAAATGTATGTTAGCTACAAGACATTACTGAGTCATTACCATAAGATCATTTGCTTGTGAATCATGATAATTCATGAATAACAATAATTTTTGTTCATGATAATTGTGATAATTATTTATTAATGATCCTCAATAATTGGGCTTATTAAATGAAAATCTGTAGCACTCCTAAACCAATTTCAACAGAAAGCAAAATAGAAAGTATCTGATCTCAGGAAAAGACATAGCTATACTTCTCTTTGGGGGTAAGATTGTTTTTACCTTAGGAGTCTTGTAAATAAGATAGCTGATCCTCTTCTAGAAAGTATACAGGATATTATAAAATACACTTTGTATACTAATCTCACTTCTGGCTTCGTTGTCTGTGTCCCACTTTTCCTTTTGGTCTGTTTTCCTCAAAAACCAATTTACATTTTTCTTATCTCATATGTATTTATGGAAGGCAAGTTATATCACTTCCAGAGCAAAGTAAGATATAAACACAAGTAAATATATCACCAGCCCAAATCGTTAGAAAAATTAAGATTCTGAAGTTATAGTAGGCTTCTATTTTTCATTCTTAAGTTAACAGTCTAAAAGTCACTTTCTGTGAGCTGTAGAACCTAACCAAAAGTGTGGGAAAGAAGTATGACATAAATCCGAGAAAAAACTATCTTAAACAATTATTACTTTTTTAATTGTCTCATAAATTTAAGTTTAGTTATTAATGATAATAATGATATCACCAAGATGTACTTGATTTTGCTAAGTTTGGTTTGGCTGTAAAAATTAACAATTCCCAATTCTCAATCTATTATTTTTCTTAAATAAGAAACACATTCTCCCCAGGTAGTCAACTCAAAGGATTTATGGCTATCTTAAAAGCAGCTATAATATTTTAAGGATCTCATATTATTTGTAGATATACTGAACTACTAGCTAACTCTCTGTATCAGGAATATTTTGGTTTGAACTGGTGAGAATCACAGCTCAAACTGACTTCAGTATATTTAAGTTTTAAAGGGGAGTGGGTAGAAGGTGTGGAACACATTGGTTTATGTAACTGAAGGTCCACAGGTGGGACCGTCCTTAAGTACAACTTGATCCAACAGTTCATACACCACTTTTCACTGCTGCTGTATTTTCCATGAAGTTGGGTTTATTCTCAAACTCTACTGGGTATTCCACTACCTGTGTCATGCTAAGCTCTTGGATGTGATAGCAAAATGCTCAAATGCTGTTGCAAATCTCAAATCACACTGTCAGAACAGAGAGTGCCTCTTCCACACAATTTGGGCACCTCACTCTTTCTCTTAGCCCAGATTGCTTCATATGCTTATGATTGAACCAATAGCTGGGGTGGAGGGAACATCATGGATTGATTGGTTTAAGTTAATCAGGTCTCACTTTGGGTGCACATGAGGACTGAAGGAATTCCCCAAGGGAAACAAAAGGGGAAGGACTGCTAGGTAGCCAACCAATGAATGTTCACTCCAACCCTCATATAGGGCAGTTCCGAAAAAAACAAACCATCAAGTGGATTCCAACACACAGCAACCCTATAGGACAGGGTAGAACTGTCTCATAGGGTTTCTAAGACTGTAAATCTTACAAGTAGATTGCCACATCTTTCTCCCAGGGAACAGCTGGTGGGTTTACTAGTGCTTAATCACTGAGCCACCAGGGCACCTTATAGTGCAGTTATACAACAGTTTATTGGAATTACAGCAATATCGTATTCACTGATACCAAACCCATTGCCATCGAATCAATTCTGACTCACAGCAACCTTATAGGACAGAGTAGAACTGCCCCATAGTGTTCCCAAGGCTGTAAATCTTACGGAAGCAGACTGACACATCTTTCTGCAGCTGAACGCTGGTAAATTCGAACCACTGACCTTTCGGTTAGCAGGCGAGAGCTTAACCACTGTGCCAACAGAGCTCCTTTATTTCACTGATAGTGAGCCTCATGTATATTAAAGAAAATAGCCATATCTTTAACATCTGTATTGTCTCAAATCTACTTTGGTGGGAGTGGGGTTAAGGAACTTCAATGTAATAAAGCCCAGAATAAAAAATCAAATACAGCTAACACTTTGGAATCAATCAGAATTCCAAGTGAAATGAGAAGTAAAATTCCAAGTAAAATTCTGTGGGATTATTTGTTTTTCTGACTTTGGATATGGGTTATCAGAGGAAGCTTAATACACAAAGATTAATCTTGGAGGAGTAGACCAGCAGCCTAAAGTGAAAATAGGATTCCTAGGAACGGAAACTGATTTTTCCATTTGCATCTGTAATTCTGAAATTGTAATGAAGGTCAAAGGGAAAAATATAATTTATTTTGCAAAGAGTCAAATGTATAAATCAAAATAAGCTATCTATGTTTTTAAAAGTGAAAATCATTTTATTATTTATCGGGGGCAATAATGATAACTTTGCTGCAAAGTTACTGCCTTTTGCTATTTTCTTGCTGATGTGAATTTGTGGATAACTTCCAAGATAGAAGCATTGGCATAAAAAAGAGTGCAAGATAAAACTCAGAGAATGATTGGGAAAGGAGTGATGGCAAAGTGCTGGCATAATGAAGATACTGTAGGAGCTAAACTCTGAAACCAATCAATAAAAAGAAGTCACATAAAACTTCCACAGTCCCATCTCATACTGAATTGGGACCTTTAGAAATGAGATTTTCTCTAACCCAAAATGTCAGAACACTTCGTTATGGACAAAGGGCATGCAAATGGCGGGGATATCAGAAGATAAAGAAGGAAATTAAACTTACAGAAAGGTAATGATAGAACACTAATAAATTTGCATACTATCCAAGAGTTTCAAAATCTCTATGACTTTTTTAAAAAATTGCTTTGAAAAATTTATTTACAATCTGTTGATTGTGGTTATGATGAGGTGTCCAATAGAAAATACTGATAATGATGGCATCTGTTTCGCACTTTACTTCCAGAGACGTCAAATTTCATTTTATGGATATTTGACTTTATATCAAATAATGCTATCCTTCATATATAGAGAGATGAGTCTATTGATTTACAATATATATTGTATGTTTTTGCAGATGCTTTTCTAGTACTTCCGACAGTTTCACTCTCTCTATTAATCCAATCTTCCTTTGTGACTAAGAGTCCATATTTTCCAGAAAACAAGCTGCAGAAGAGTACAATCTGACTGTGAAGTTGATTTTTTTCATACCGGAAAAGCTGCTCTATTCATTTGGGCATCCTCTCCACTGAATTACCAAGTATGAATATTTCACCTCACTTACCCTTCATAAGATGAACAGAACACACTTAGGGTATAGGTAAAGTGAAGAACAAAGATTACGCACCATTTTTTTTTTCTATGTTTAGTGACAGAGAAAATAAATAGTATCCCAGAAGCTCTGAACATTTTAGTAGTCTTGTTTTTTTTGGTTCTTATTTAGAGCATTAGAAGTTCAGGATTTGGAAAAGTTTGTTTTTAGATTCAATTAAAGTGTTGGTTGAGCACCTGCTAGATGCTTGGAACATAACTTGGAGATGATGCCTTCAAGAGGATTAAAACTTCTTAGGGAGATAAGACATGCCCCATGAAATATTAGAAGATTTACTCTGGAGTGAATGGTGTAGATATGATTTAAGAGCCTGAAGGGGAAATACTGAAATATTCAGGAAAACTTTCATGGAGAAAGGTGGGACTTAAATTATGCACAGCTAAAAGCATAGTCTCCTGGTGTGGGAAAACAGAATCCTTTTAGGATTTAGGAAGGAAAACCACCAAATGAATTTATGGAAACCCTGGTGGTGTAGTGGTTAAGAGCTATAGCTGCTAACCAAAGGTCCACAGTTTGAATCCACTAGGTGTTCCTTGGAAACACTATGGGGCAGTTAGTTCTACCCTGTCCTACAGGGTTACTATGGGTTAGAATCGACTTGATGGCAACAGGTCTGGGTTTTGGTGTTTTGTGTTTTTGTTTTTTTTTAAAGCATAGTAATTGAATAAAGGGAAAGTGAGAAGAATAGGTGGGTGTTTGTGCAAGAAAAAGCACAAACAAAGGCTCATAGGCAGGAATGAGTGCAGGTTGACGCAGCTTAGTGAAATCAGCAGAGCTGATGATAAAGGTTTGTACTGGAGAAAAAGAAGGAATTGGGATGAATTGTGAAGCAGAGGCACACAGTTGAGAGCCTTAAATACCAGGAAAGGAGAAGTCACTGAAGTTCCTGAGGAAGGATGTGACAATGACAAAGACGATATTCCAGAAACAGTAAGTGGGTGGTGGCACAGAGGTGCAACTGGTGTGAAATGACACTGGTGGCAGTGAGACTGGTTGGGAAATTCTTTCTGTAATTCACTGCCACCAGTATCAGAAGAAGACAGAAAAGTCAACAATGGCTTCAAAATTTTAAGCAAGAATAACTGGGTTATTTGAATAAATGGCTCTCTCTGTAATATATAGGTGAAAAATGGGGAAGAGGGAACATGGTTGCTGTGTTTTCTGTAACTTTTGGAATGATGAACAAATAGAAATGTCTCAGTAGACATTTGGAAATGCTGTGCTTGAATTCGGTGAAAAATTTCAAGCAGGACTATAGCTTTGATCCCAATCTTTTTGTTAGAAGTAATGGCTAAATCCACAAAAACAGAAAAATTTTCCAAGGGTAAATGTACGAAGGAGACAGCTTTGAGGAGCACTGAATGAGGAGGTAGGAAGGAATTACTATGGTGTATGTGTGTGTGTGTGTGTATAAGAAAGACAGACAGAGGCCAACTCTTCAGACAAGATTAGACTGGACTATGGGACATAAAATGATACTCGTAATGAGTGTGCTTCTCAGCTCAAGTAGATACATGAAACTAAATAGGTAGCTCCTGTCCAGAGGCGAGATGAGAAGGCAGAGAGGGTCAGGAGCTGGTTGAATGGACACGGGAAATCTGGGGCGGAAAGGAAGAGTGTGCCGTCACAGTATAGGGAGAGCAACTAGGGTCACATAACAATGTATGTATAGATTTTTGTATGAGAGACTAACTTGAATTGTAAACTTTCACTTAAAGCACAACAATAAAAAAATAAAGAAAGATAGACAAACAGAAAGACAAGAGACTGTCACTGAACTCTAGAGACATGATTTTAAGAAGAGGGGGCAACAGTGTAAAGAGGTCAGAGAGCATAAATACCTGAGGATTTGAAAATTGGTCAGTTCTAGCCTTTTTAGCACAAGAAGACTCCTGATAAAGCGAAAACTGTTTAACTTTTTTTTTTTTTTTTGGCTGAGACTTAGAAGACATCTTTCAACTGGGCAAAAAGAATTGAATGATTATGTTTCTGCAAGAAGAAATTCAATCTGCATAATCTATCTTTGATATTATTTTTAAAAGCATCCGCTTCCCTAATGGTAAAAATTTGTAACTGCGTCATACCTGCAGACTGATTTTTTAATAATAAATTCAGTCATAGTTGTCTAAATTTCATTTTCAACTGCAATAAATTGTAAAGGAATGCATTAAAGGATTCATTTCTCCCAAATTTTCTTCTGACATGACAGGAGAAAAGAAGATATTTTTTAATCAATTCCGCTTTCCTACCAAAGGACAATGTAATCTGGTTAACTTTCACATCTATCTGAGGCACCGGGTTCTTCGGACTTAGGTAGAGGTTTATGAGCACAAAACTGAGAGCAATTAGCACTCAAATTAATGTTACATGAGATCAACATCTGGCAAGTGTGTCATCATTTTGGGTCATAGATCACCTTATAGGCTAAATGTTCATACAATTGCAATTTACTCTGCATACAAATGGAAGAAGAATACGTCAAAAGAATTTTTTTTCTAAATTTAACAGCATGTATGTAGGGGGCTCTCACATTTTAAAACTTTGACTGGAAGTTAACAATGGATCAAACACCCATAGGATGAAACATATAGGATCAAAAGAGACAGAAAATACTTCTTTTTTACAAACATATTTTATAATAATTAGCTATAGTGCTAATATTAGTTTTTTCTAATCCATCTGCCCGCAGTAGTGCCAGTCTCCTCTTTATCCACCAAATAGTTAAGGGCAAGAAGAGGTCAAACTTTCAAAGTCTTTATGTTATTTATATAGTAGAGCCTTCAAACACCTGGCTAGTTTTGGCAATAGTACGAGCCGTGCAAGAAAATGCCAAATTCTGAGATGCCTCCTGCAACCCACTGCAAACACCAGTTGATACACAACACACCCTAATCTGAACATCAGGACTGTGGAGCCCCTCGCATCACTGTAATGTAGGTCTTAAAATCTTAAGGTTCACTGCAAGGAATCCTCTCTGCACTGGAAGCAGCTGCTGATAGAATTCTTCAAGGGACCTGGGATCCAGGGGGTTATATACTGACAAGTCTTTGTAGACAGAATGCTCAGAAAGTCCATGAAGCCTACCTCGCACTCATTCAAGGGTCTTCTGGACTTCCAGAGTTATCCAGGAACCCAAGGACCTCCTAGTAGGACAGCCCCAAACATCATCTCTAGCTTCTCTAGCATGTGCAAGAGGTTAGAGAGCAAAATCCAGTGAAAGAGTAAACTACAGCCAGGAGATACACACCCTCTCCTGCCCGCTATCCCCAGAGCACAGCAATTCCTGTAAATACCACAATTTAGAAATGCCAAAATCTTATATCGTGCTAAAGGACAGCCACAATCCAAAGAAATCTGATGACTATACATCAGAGGGGTTACCTAGAGTCCTTTTTATTTTTACTCAGTTTCTTTTTCACATAATCAAGTTTCTGGGAACTTCAGTAAGACTGGTGAACCCTTCTCTTATTTTAGGGAGTAATGTAGTATTAGGTTGGAAACAAAGGGTATGTTTGTGATTATCTGCTGCAGATTTCAAAAGCAAAGAAACTTCCTGCACTTCTGACACAGAAATGCAGAAATCATATTTTTATCTTGTTTATAGAAATGACAGATGAGGGAAACCCTCAGTGGGATGGATTGACATAATAGCTACAACAATGGACTCAAACATACCGACAATCATGAAGATGGTGCAGGAAGGGGCAATATTTTGTTCTGTTGTATGTAAGGTCACCATGAGTCTGAGCCTACTGGTCAGCTACTAACAAAAACTACAGAGAAATGAGCCATCCTTAAAAAAAATAAAGCATGTTGTAATGTAAACACCAACTAAATAGGCACCTATACTGTAATCCACATGTTAAAGTGCTTAAAAGTTACCCTGCTAGTTCTGAGAACTCTGGGCTTTGCTGTACTTTTCTAGATAGAGAGTAATGGATGTTCTAGCTGGAATTCTGCCTGGTAAAGCTGTCCATTTACTAACATTTTCAAGCTCCTGTAACACATTTTCCATTGATTTTCATAGCCATCCTACATTGTTATGGGAGCAGTTTTGAGAGGTAAGACTTTGTACTTTGGAGTCCAGCTGTCTGACTTTCAATTCTGGCAGCCCCATTTGCTCATTGTGTAATTTGGGCAAGTTTTTAACCTCTTGAAGCTCCAGTTTTACCATCTGTAAGGTGGGCCTAAGAATGTGCCCTGCACCACAAGGTTATTGAAGGAAAAATATGATCTTGATAATGTTTATGCACAAAAGTAATACCAGATACATTTAAGTTCTAATTGATATTAAGAGATTGTTTTTATTGTTAGCTGCTGTGAAGTCAGCTCTGACTCATGGCCACTTCATGCACAACACAACAAAACATTGCCCAGTCCTGCACCATCTTCACAATCAATCATTGGCATAATCGAATCCATTGTTGCTACCACTGTGTATTTTGAGTGCCTTCCAACCTAGGGGGCTCATCTTCCAGCACTTTATTGGACAATATTCTGTTGTGATCCATAGGGTTTTTATTGGCTAATTTTGGAAGTAGATTGCCAGGCCTTTCTTCCTAGTCTGTCTTAGTCTGGAAGCTCTGCTGAATCCTGTCCACCATGGGTGACCCTGCTGGTATTTGAAATACCAATGGCGTAGTTTCCAGCATCATAGTAACATGCAAACCACCACAGTAGGGCAAATTGACAGTCAGGTGGTGGATTAAGGGATTACCTAATTACCAAAGAAAGACAAAAGCATGTTTAGTATAGTATCTGGTCTGTGTTTAGTGTGTAAAAGACATTTTAACTGTTTAAATATTCAGCATGTATTTTCACTCTCTATTTAACAGAAATGTGCTATTTGATTTAACCAAAATTTGCCAAATAATTTACTGTAGTGCTCTTCAGACTGTGTTTTGAAGAATCCAGGTTCTGTGGAGGTGCTCAAGGCAGCTACTGCATGTGGGGTATAGAATGGAGTACAGTGGTGAGGATGGGGGTCAGTGTTCCAGGCTGTAAGCAGAGCAGCTCTACTTATCGGCTTTAAATATTGACTTCTGGGTAAATTTTAGTTCGAACAAAGAGTCGTGCAGCTAAAAGGAAGGGGGGCGGGGTGGACACTCATGATTTACTGTGTCTATTATTTTTTAAAGGAATATTAAAGGTAAATAGTGAGGGATATATTTGAGCCATTCCATTTGAGTTCTGATTCAATGTTAAAAATTGACTTTTAACTAAGTCATAATTCAAGAATATTTGAGATTTCACCCTTTCCCCTTTCTGGCAATGTTACGCAGGGAGGGCTCGTTTAAACCACTCTGTTCATCATCCTTCATTGGATAAGTCTATTACAACACACCAAAGCTTTGTTACTCAAAATGGAAATGAATTAAGTGAATCTGGCCTCCAAGACCCCAGGGCTGACATTCGTGCCTATCCCAAGAGCAAACCAGAGCCAAACAAGCCTGAAGCAGAGTACAGTGGTTAGGCCTGTAGTCTCTGGCGTCAGACTGCCTGGGTGGGACTCCTGCTTCACCCACCCACAGGCGGTGTGCTTTCCAAATTACTTCCCATCTGTGTGCCTTGACTTCCTATCCGTAAAATGGGAACAATAACATCAATCTTGTAAAGTTGCTGTAAGGCTTTAAAAACACAGTATTTTGTGTACACACAAAACCCTTAGAACAGGGACAAGAAGAAAGTGCTCAGGAAACATTAGTTCCTAAGGTCATTAAGAACTAAGTTTGTTTCAGAACCATTTTTGTGACCCTTGAATTATTTCCAACTCTAATTATAAAAGTCAGTGCATTTATTATATTAAATTTCCTTCTGTAACTATAGGAAGGATGTCAATTAAATTATTTAGCCTTATATTTTAATTCTCACTTGGTAATCTCTCTTTTCTTCCACATGATATTATTTTCTTAAATCTTAAGCTATGAACAGAAAACTCAAATTTTCTTGAAAAGAATCTTACAAAAAAATATCACGCCTGCAAACTGGTCCTGAATTGTCTATTGTTTTGAAGATGGGGAAAGGAGACCACATAATCTAGCCATGTTTTATTACCAGGTTTTCTGTATGTTTAAATTTCAAAGAAAAATACAAAAGATGAAATATGATTTTGATATTTAACCTTTTGGTACACATAATTTTACTTTGTACTTCTAATGTACATATTGATCATTTTTTTCCAAGTCCCACTCACAAAATCTAGAAGAAAAAATACTCTGAAAATAATAAAACAATAACAAAACTTCATAGTTCTTTTTCTGTCATATTGCAGATCTACAAGGACTCCATGTGTTGCCTCAGACAGCTGACTGGTCGTCTTTTCCTCCCCAACAATATCTCTTGACTCTTGGGTTCAAAAACAAAGAAGATGGGAAATTTTTGGAAAAAATATCAAGTAGGAAGTTGCCAACATTTACTGGTAAATCACCTGGACTTATTATCTTCCAGGACTGCTATAAGGCAGGAATTGTGTCCTATTCATCTAGTCTTATTCATCACAAGACCTCACATATAGTAGGGCCTGGACCTCAAAAGGAGCCCTGGTGGCATAATGGTTAAGAGTTCAGCTGCTAACCAAAAGTCAGCAGTTCGAATCCATCAGCCACTCCTTAGAAACCCTATAGGGCTGTTCTACTCTGTCCTACAGGGTTGCTATGAGTTGGAAGTAACGCGATGGCAACAAGTTTGGACCTCATTGTTTGGTGGGTTATAGTAAACTCCTTCTAATCTTCTTTTGGATTAGTTAACAATACCTGGGATTCTAATTGCATGAAAGCCTTCCCCCAACACCAAAGACAGTCGGGGAGTGCCCACCCCTCTCACTCCAACCATCTCATCTCAACCACCACCCCACCAGAGCCTAATCATAAGACACTCAAAGAATACAAGCTTTTGTCATCTTTAATTAAACAAATATAGAAGAAAAGTATAACAAAATTATCATATGAAATAAAAAATATAGCCAATGGCAAGCTTAAATCACCTGGATTATCTGCTATTGTATTAAAAGTATCTGTTCCACTCTTCTTATGCAATTAGCCAAGAGTTTAGGTCTCCTGAAGAGTATTACAGTTAAATGGTGACCAATAATTCTAGTTGAAAACTTCAAAAATTCAAAAAAATATACACACAGAGTTGAGGGCTCAAACTTATGGGCTGAATTCACAACCAGGTTAAATTTATTGCTTCAGCTCTACCCACATAATTATGGATTTGTGTTTTGTCTGGCGATGTATCCTCTGAGGCTTATCTCAGCTTCGAGCTACATTCAAAGTCAATGGTATCTGCACACTTGAATAATACCTGGGAGGAACGAGACAAGAATCAGACACATTTATGACAACATTTTCTTACAGCTCAGGAAAAACATACTCTGCAGAGATAGGTGAATTGTTATAGGCTGTCTCTTAGATCTCTCAATCAGGAAACACAGCACCATGAATAAATGATAGTTCTCTAAAGGGCAACGTCTCTCTGCCCTTCTCCTCCTAGAGCTTTCATTGTTACACATATGGTCTGGGGATGGGACTAGCTTCTATACTAAAGATTTCGTATCTATTAACATTGAGATATCTGTTTATAGCTTCCAAAAGAAAACGTTTTGAATAGGCGGTCTGGAAAAAACAGTATAAAAGTTTATTGTTACAATTTTTAGAACACAAAATGCCCTTCGGTCTGCTGACCAGAGATGACACCGTGAGACACATGGAGACAATGGGGAAGCACATCTTGCCAATACTGGATTTTATCAGAAGCACCCAATTAAATGTAGGTATATGAGACTTTCATATTTGCCTAATGTACCAATATTAGAGAATTCTAGAAGTATGAAAAGTGTATGGTGCAAATATTGCAAGTATTGGAGGATTTCAGAAACACTTACAGTAAATCTCACGTGCAAAACCAAGCAGATTTTAGCTAATGATTTTATTCCTTTTATATTTTAAAACATATTACAATGCCATGCTTTGCAATTTGCAGCATTTATTAAGCTAGTGTCTATTTAAAGAGAGTTTTCTTTATGCCTTCCTGATGCCTAATCCCAGGGTGTAGTAAATTTCTCATTTCAAATCAATAACAAAATTTTAGCTAGTACAATGTTTTCCCTATTTCATGTATTGTGCCATTGCATATAACCATCTCGTTACCTACAGAAGAATTTAGAACTTTCCAAACTAGTAGTTCCTCCACACGACACTGATAAATTGGTTGCTACTCTAAACACTGCCAACGGGTCTTTGTATACTCTGAAGGCAAATTATCTAATCTCTTTCTACGATCCAGAAAAGATGTGCCTTTCCTACTTTTCAGTCTTCAAAAGCTCAAAATAAAACCTGAATTATACTGTGCAATTTTACAAAATTTAAACCATGGTGCTAAAGTAGATAAAGAGAACTTCTCATTAACAAGCTATAAGGCTGCAGATTTCCCCTTTTAATATTTTTTCAAAAGGCCTTTAAATTGTAAAATTTTAAGTATTATCTTGTGCCTTTTGCATTACATCATTGATTTGATGTGCTTACCCTACAAGAGTAACAGAGAGGGTCATCACAAACAGCTGCTTAACATCTGATCAGCAGTTTATCTGCTCAATAACATTATTCAGCATTTTCAAAAAGCTGCACAACCCCTAATCTATTTGCATGATTTATAAATCTATGCATTACAAACACAAGAGCACATTTCTACTGATTTTCCATAAAACTCCCTTATCCCTACGATTTTGCTCCATTCAACTATCTCTCTTACAGATGTCTATTAATAATAAATCCATCTCATTCTCTCTACTTCAAATTTTGAGCCCCGTTCTTTCATTCACCTGTCCTAACACCTCAGACACACACACACACACACACACACACACACACACACCAACCTTCCCATCCTAAATGTGGACCCACACACATTATCACTGTCATCGTCAGGCCTTTACCAGCAGAGGAAGCTTCGCTAGCAGGAACGATCACCAGGCAGTATTATTTCATCTCATCTGAATATGGTTGGCCCAGCAGAGCCAGTGTGCTGGGTGTGAGGGAGGTGATCTGCCTGCACCCAGGCTCACCTTGTTTCTTGTCAGGTAACTGACCATGTTGTCTGGTCATCGTCTGATGCGGGCTCAGATCTCACAGTGGGAGAACAGATTGGCCTATCTGAGCAGTAGGCATTATTTAATGTTCTTAACTCATTTTCTCCTCACCTCTCAGAGGGCATTCTGGCCACTTGGAAATTTGTTTACGTGTGTGTATTTATCTGTCTATAAAGATGACTTAAAACCCACAAGTAACGAGATTCTTAGCATCTAATTCATAACTTCTTTAGAATGAGTCTCAGTATCACTTTGCTAACACTTTGCTCACAAAGAATTTCATCATTTCTCTATGTCTGCTTCTCTGGGAAAGAACAGTTTTTGGAAGATTGTCTTAAAGAGCTTTAATGGGATTGAAGCTAGTGAGCATGAAGGGTTCCAGGGACCACAAGTATATCCAAACGTTGGCCTCCCAGCTTCTTATTACATGCCCCGCCACAGCATCATAAAGCAGGATTGAATAAAATTGACTGCAAAGGTAACCTAGCTTAATGAAGCAAGCAATGAACTGGTGACTAGAAATTATTCCTATATGGTACCATTAACTGTGAGCAAGCAGCCCTCAATAGTGTTTTTAAGATCCTCTGAATTTTTTTTTTCCTTGTCAGTTGTCAAATACCATCCACTTTAATGATTATGTGTTGTATTGTCCTCATTATTTGTTACCCTAACTTGTGACACCTCTAGGTGAAGACTTGGGCCCGAGGCTGCGCTATAGCTATGTACTTCTACTTAGGGCGTGTCCCTTAACCTATGAGTTATTTGTTGTTTTTAGTTGGTTGATTGGTTGGTTTTTTTGTTTGTTTGTTTGTTTTCTCATTTGGAAAATGGGGCTGATATCGGCCAGGCCCACCTCTCAGAGTTGATGTAAGACCAAAAGCATATAATCCATGTTAAAGTACTTTGTAAAATATTACAAATTTTAGAAGTTTGAACTACTTGAATTAGTTTGTTTGCTTTGACAGATTGTTTTATTGACCTTTCTTTTTCTTTATATGAGTTATATAGTTTGAAATTACATATTCGCCTTCTAAGATGGAGACTGGGCTAGTGTCCTGTGGATTTAAATTCTTTCTTTAGCAGTGATCACTGATTTGCTCAGATCCACTCACATAGACAGGACTGGAAGGGTCATCCCAGCCATGGAGTAGATCTACTGCCCACAACAGGGCTGGCCTCAGGACTTCTGTCTCATTAACAACAGGATACAACCAGGAGCTAACCAGCCCCCACGTGTGTTGGAAGAACAGAACAGATATCCAGATCACCTCCA
Organism: Trichechus manatus latirostris; assembly: GCF_000243295.1. Lineage (NCBI taxonomy): Eukaryota > Metazoa > Chordata > Mammalia > Sirenia > Trichechidae > Trichechus > Trichechus manatus. The sequence continues at coordinate 8,055,527 of NW_004444046.1, read as the reverse complement.
TTAGAAAACAGTGACTGGTATCTTATCTGAAGAACTTTAGATTTTTCAATCATCCTTCACACTGGTGATTGAGACAGGATTTTACTCTTCCACTAGGGTAAAGAGTTGTCGCTTTGAAACATCCACATTTTCATCCAGGCCTAATGGCTGAGAAATACACTTTGTGTCATATATGTTCAGAGTTTTTTAATTCATTTTGGCAATGTTCCCGAATGGAAATTCCTCTGCAATATGAAATTAGAATGCATTAAAACTTCAGCATTCGTAATAGCAGGACACCCAAAAGATAATATTAGTGCTTAACATAATACAATGACCAGAATCAGTTATGCAATTTTTTTAAGTATTATCACATTTATTTAGTCACATAAATGATAAGTATGTAGATTTCTAAACGATTATTTAGATGATGCCAAGGATTCTCATATTCTATCCCCTAGACATATTGAAAAACTAATCTATCTACCCTGTTGGCACAGTGGCTAAGAGCTTGGCTGCTAACCAAAAATGGTCAGCAGTTCGAATCTTCCAGCCACTCCTTGGAAACCCTATCAGGCAATTCTACTCTGTCCTACAGGGTCGCTATGAGTTGGAATCGACTCAATGGCAATGAGTTTGTTTTTGTTTTTGTTTTCTTTTTCTGCGGGGGGTGGTGTTGTAAATAACAAGTTTATAATATCTACCTAGTATCTTTAATTAGAAAAAAAGTTAACTTTGCAGTATACTCAATTATAATATTGTAAGAAATTTTTAATTGGTTGTTCCTATTTTCAATTTTCCTCCATCAAATAAGAACACAGGTTTTTGTTCTCCACAAATTATATATAAAGAGATAGTACAGCAATTCACCTTCAGTAGGAGCATAATAAATACACGTAAAATGACTAAAAAAAATTTAAAGCTAACAAATCACTCTTGCTTCCAAAATTTCTGGAATATTCTATAGTCAAGAAATTTTCTTAAATCAAACATATTAGAAAAAAAGGGTAGTCCTGGTTATTGCTTGGGTGCTGACTGTGTGCAGGAAGTTTCACTTAGTGGCTGGGGAGCAGAGAATGCATGTATCTGTGTAAACTCTACAGTTTCAAAAGTGTTTTCCCTCATGTTATCTCATTGTATCCTCACAACTTGATGACATTGTGTCACCTGTGTTTTACCAATGGAGAAACTGTGGCTTGGAGCAGTGATCCATTCTTGCCCGCACAGCTAGGGAAAGGAGAGCTAGGATTCAAAATAAGAGCTTTCGAATATTGGGCCCAGTATCGGTATAAACAGTGTGTACTCATCTACTAACCTAAAGGCTGGTAGTTCGAACCCACCCAGTGGTACCATGGAAAAAAGGTCTGGCAATCTGTTTCTGTAAAGATTACAGCCAAGAAAACCTACGAAACAGTTCTACTCTGTAGCCATGAGTTAGAATCAACTCAACATCAATGTGTTTGGGTTTTGTTGTTGCTGTTGCTGTTGCTGTTTTGCTTTTTTATTCTTTCACTACAACACAGTGCATTCTTTGAAATAAAACTATGATCCTTGCTGGAAGCAAAACATACATAAAACAACATGGGACTGATTCCATAGCTAGATTCAGTAAAAAATGAACATATAAGTGAATGAGTCAGACTCAGAAAGTTAATTGTGAAAAGCTTCCTCGAGAATATGAATTTTCACCTCTTACCAGGAGGTGGTAGACACAGTTGATGAAGGAGACAAAGACATTTCCAGTATGAATGAACCCCTGGTATGAAGGAAGTGTCTATGTCTCAGGCAGTGATTCCCTTTACACTTCTCACACCAGTCCTTAGCTTTATATATTGCTCCGTTAGACACACAACACAGAGCCAAACAAGAAAGATTATGGACTTTTAGAATTATAATCGAAAATAATATACCACCTTCCCACCTGGTGGCTTCTAATCCCACTGAACAGCCAACCCCATTCAACCTGCAGTCTAGCTCTAGCGGAAAAAAAAAGTTTTCCTTTCTGAATTTTTTGTCCTAAGTATTTCACATGCCACTGAATGGCTTTGTGCTTTTCCATCCATTAACTTTATTAGCTGCTGTCAGTTTCAAACCTTACGTACTGTGCTTCCTGGGCTAAATGTAAAGGGTTAAAATAATAAAATCTCTTACATGCATGAAGCCTCCTTCACAGGCTGACTTGCCAAACAATGACCTAACTAACCATGTTTTTAGTACCTCATTAATTTTACTTTTAATTTCCTCCAAGTGAAGCATAAAAAATATTTACATATGCACATTTGAAATGAACAATAATATGTTTCCAATTCCTTTTTTTTTCAATCAATGTTTCTATATGTTATGTCAAATGGAAATACATTCCAAACACCTGGGCTCTGCTTTTCAGTGGTATTATATAGTGTCCCTTATTTGCCAAAGCTTTATCCATACCTGCTATTAAATCTAGGCAATTCTCTGACTGAAGCCTTCATTTGAACTTGCTATTTACCTAACCTTCATTGCACCGGATGAGGATTTAGCTTCGATCTTGGCCACTTTATTACACTCTCTCCAGCAATTAAAGAGCCATTTGATTGCTCCTGGAGTCTTATTGGGAGGGCTATTTCCCTTTAGATTTAACCCATGCTACCATTAGATATCTAAGCTAATCCCTTCATTTTTTATTATTTTCTTTATTTCATTAAAGCAGCAGCATTAAAACGTCCCTCCTGGCACTACATATTAGTTTTTCTTTTTCCCTTTGCTTTTCAAAAATCCCTATCTTGTATAGATTAAGTATTAATCTATAGTTTCCTGATAACCAAAACGCATTCAGCTGGGGGCAGGGGACGGCTGGGTGACTATTAGTAGTCAACTGTATTCCTTCCCTAGTGTCTTATTCATATGGAGCATTTCCTGTTTTGTTATGCATCCAGCAATCAAGCTAACAAAGCATTGTTGCCTTCCACGATTTTTATTTTCCCAACGTTTTGGAAAATTACACTGATAAATTCTGTTCCTGTGCAGGCTGCAGTTGTTTCTGCTCTTTGGAGTTGAGTCACTACACCACTTTCCTACAACCAGCACCACTGTTTATTTTAAAGAAGGACAAAGGAAGCAATTTTTCTTCAGAATGAACAATGTTTCTCCTCCAACTCGCTTTCCTCTATTTGACAGAACCCCATTGTTTAGCTGCATGTTTAAACTGAATGGGCAGACAAGCTCTTTCATCAGCTCGAGGAAAGAATCCCAAATCCCCCATTTGCAATCATCACTCCTATAGGCTTATAGATTTTCAGATAAATGATTAATCAGAAAGAACAAATTAGCATGAATAGGACATTAGTTCAGTGGCATAGACAGGTGTTGGGAAGAAATGCAGAAAGTAAAATGCAATGGTGCTCAGCCTTCATTTATTTCCAAGACTCCAGCTTTCTAATGACCAATAACTTCTCGCGAGGTAAATTTCAGAAAAAAAAAAAAAAAAGTTACCATTGAGTCATTTCCAACTCATGGAGACCCCATGTGTGTCAGAGTAGAACTGCTCCATAAAGTTTTCAATGACTGATTTTTTGGAAGGACGTTTAGGCCTTTTTTCCTAGGGATCTCTGGGTAGACTCAAACCTCCAACCCTCTGGTTAGCAGTTGAGAGCATTAACGGTTTATACTACCCAGGGACTGAGAAGTTCAGATGCTGTTCAGTAACACTAGTTTCTAACAATTTTCTCTTTAGAGGAATTTCTCTCTTGAGAAAGAGAAATCATATGTCTGGACTCCACATTCTCTAATTTCGGGAAGAACTTCTGTTTTACAAGTATGCAAAACAAAATCAGGCCTTGTTAAGATACTAAGCTTTCAAGTAGTGGCTTGTTCTCAAGCTTCTGTGTTGAAAAGAATATTGAGGTTGGGGGAGAACCTGGATAAAATTTATATATCTAGAGTTCCGACAAAATGGCGCTCTAGGCAGAAGCACCACGCTGTCCCTCCACAGCAAAGATCTGAAAAACTAAGCCAAACAGAGAATACAACAATCCTGAAACCCTAAAACATCAAATGAAGAGATAAAGAACTCAGCCAAGCACCAGACGGAGAAAACTGACAGAGAACGGAGAGCGAGGAGAAATTCATGCAGAGGTCCCCTACCAGCTAACGCAGTGCAGATCCATCATCTTGGACTCCTATCGGAGACCAGCAAACGGGGGTATAAGAAAGCAGCCTCACGGAGCGTCCAGCGGGAGACAAAATAACCTGTAATTTGCAGTGTGCGCTTTCACACCCCCCACCCCTCTTCGCCCCGGATTGGCCTCCTTTGCTTCCCGCAGCCACGGTCTCTTGACCGGGAAGTGCTGGCTGCTTAGATTCCACACACCCGAGTGGGCGGCTCTCTGGGTGCCATTCGTTGGCTGCTAGTGTTGCTTTTTTTTTCTGCTTCTTTTGATTTCTCACTTGCCTCTCGCCACGTCCCCCTCCTTTCATTTGAGTCCCTGGCTCCGTGTGCCATCTTTGCTTCTTCCTGAGGGGCTGCAGAGCGCCGGCAATTTCTGATATACGCTTTCCCACTCTCTACCCTTCTTCACCCACACTCAACCTCCTCTGCTTCCCACAAACACAGTCTCTTGTCCAGAAACACCAGCCCGCACTAGCTGGCTCTCTGAGTGCCATTTCTTGGCTGCTAGTGTTGCTTTTTTTTCCCCCTCCTTCTTTTGATTTCTTGCTTGCCTCTCGCTGCGTCCCCCTCCTTTCGCTCGAGTGCCTGGCTCCGTGTGCCATCTTTGCTTCTTCCTGAGGGGCTGCGGAGCTCCATTCGAGTGTGGAGCAGCTTCCCGGTCTGGGCTACCGCGCTGGTTGGATCCCGGGGCTTTTGTTCATTTGTTCATTTTGAATTGTTTGTTTTCTTTTCCTTTTCTTGAGATGGGAGCCCTTTCTGGCCAGGCGGAGCTGCGTGGCAAGGAACTCCCCTTCAGCTTCTACAGATGTGCAGAGGGATCCCTGAGAGCATTTCTTTTCTCGTTGGTTTTCTTTTTTCTGTTTTTTTGGGGGGCTGTTCTTGTTCTTTTTTTTTTTAATTTGTTTTGTTTTCTTTTCCCTCTTTTTCCCTTTTTGTCTTTCTTCATTGCTCAGTTTCTCATCTCTCTATATCTTCCTTCTCTTTCTGATCCCT
>NW_004444046.1:7999999-8048100 GCF_000243295.1 Trichechus manatus latirostris | reverse complement strand
AGTTTCTCGATTTATTCATTTTTTTTCTTTTGCCCTTTTTTTAATTTTTGTTTTTCCCCATTTCTCAGTCTCTGATCTCTTCACTCTAATAGCAAGCTCCCTTAGCACCCTTTTTTGTTTGTGTGTGTTTTTGGCTTCTGTTCCTCTCTCCTCTCTCTCTTCTTTCCCATACCCATCTTAGCTCCACACATCACAATCTACCCGCTCCTTCCTGCCTATCTGCACCATGTGCTGAACATCACACTCCCAAGCAGCACAGGCACAGCCTACTGGAACCTGCCCTGGACTGATTCCTGGTCCACTCTTTCAGCCCTGGTATGTGCCACAAACAACCCATCCCAGCAACTCCCCTTTAGCTGGACCTGACCTGCTGTGCCATACCTGAGTGACTGACCCTGACCATTGGAGAAAGAAGTGACAAGTATTGTGTCCTCAGATGAGCAAACAACAGAGAAAGCACAGCCCGCCTGCTCAGAAATAACAAAATAAAACAAAAATGCAGGATGAAACAAACAAACCTAAAATCAATAAATGAGGAAAATAACCACTGAATGCCCCAAAGACTGCAGACAATATCAAAACATTTACAAAAACAGGACAGAATGGTTCCAGTAGGTGTCCAAAATAAAACACCAGATGACCTTCCAGTAGAAGAAAAGGCACTAGATCTAACTGATAGGGAATTCAAATCACTACTATTCAGAGCTATCCAAGAGTTGAAGCAAAAAGCAGACAAAAAGGAGGAAAAAACAGAAAAATTCATGGAAAACGCAGACAAAGTCATGGAAAATACAGACAAAAAACGGAAGAATTCAAGAAAATAATAGGGAACAAAATATGAAAATAAACTCACAACTAGAAACCATACAAAAACAACAATCAGAAATCTGAAAGATAAACAAGATTTCAGAAATGGACATTGTCATAGAAGGGCTGAGGAGGAGGTTTGAAATGATGGACGATAGGAACAGAAAATTGAAGACAAACACTTAGATACAACACTGAGGAAAAAACAGAAAAAAGAATGAAGAAACCCTGACAATTATGTGGGATAAAATCAAACACAAAAATCTGCAAGTGATCGGAGTTCCAGAACAGGGGGAGAAATCAGAAAACACAGAAAGGATCATTGAAGAATTGCTGACAGAAAACTTCCCCAGTATCATGAAAGATGAAAAGCTGACCATCCAAGAAGCTCAATGAACCCCATATAGGATAAACTCCAAAAGAAAATCACCAAGGCATATCATAATCACACTCACTAAAACCAAAGAGAAACAAAGAATCCTGAGAGCAACTCAAGAAAAACAAAAAGTCTCATACAAACGAGAAAAAATAAGCCTAAGCTCAGATTATTCAGCACAAACCATGCAGGCAAGAAGGCAATGGGATGACATATATAAAACCTTGAAAGAAAAAAATTGCCAGCCAAGAATAATATATCCTGAGAAACTCTCGTTCAAATATGATGGTGAAATTAGGTCATTTCCATATAAACAGAAATTAAGAGACTATGTAAAAACCAAACCAAACTTACAAGACTTATTAAAAGGAGTCCTTCAATCTGAGAACAAACAACACCAGACCACGGGCTGAATATAGGACACAGGCTTGTACTAGCCAGATACCTACCTAGGAAATAAACTCTTAACGACTATGCAAAACCAAAAGAATTACAACAGGGAACCAGAGAGGTTAATCTGTAAATGACAACAGCATCAGAACAATAAAAGAGGGAATAGACGGTGTAGGTATAGAACCTTCCAAGGGAGAGGAAGGCATGGAAATACCAAGTAAGAATAGACTGGTTCAAATCTAGGAAGATAAGGGTAAATTTCAAGGCATCCACAAAGAAATTTAACAAACCTGCTCATCAAAATAAAGAAGAAAAACACAGTCTCAGTAAAAATAAAACCTAAAAAAACAAAAGAAATGAAAGAAAAAAAAAAACCCACAAGCAAAAGGAACAAAGAAAACGACAGCACCGCAAAAAAAAGTACCACAAAATGCAATCCCACTCCTAGGAATATATCCAAGGAAATAAGAGCTGTCACACAAATAGACATATGCACACCCATATTCATTGCAGCACTGTTCACAATAGCAAAAAGATGGAAACAACCTAGATGCCCAACAACAGATGAATGGTTAAACAAATTATGGTACATACACACAATGCAGTATTATGCACAGATAAAGAACAATGATGAGTCTGTGAAGCATCTCATAACATGGATGAAACTGGAGGACATTATGCTGAGTGAAATAAGTCAATCACAGAAGAACAAATATTGTGAGACCTCTACTGTAAAAACGCATGTAAAAGTTTACACACAAAAAGTACCAATCTTTGTTGGTTACGTGGGGTGGAAGGGGGGATGGGGGAACAACAAAAAAAGTATTAAAAAGCAGTTTAGGGTGGGGTTGGCCATTTCTAAGAGCTTTAATTCCTAGTTATGATATATTTGAATTGAAGAAATCTATCAATTACTATGGGACAAATAGCAGATGAAGTTGCTAGAGGGATGGAAGCACAACAGCAATTTCTGACCTCATTGGCCAAGGTGGCATTAGACAACAGAATAGCCTTGGACTTTTTATTAGCCCAAGAAGGTGGAATCTGTGCTGTAGTAAATACCTCTTGTTGCATTTGGATAAGTAACACAGGAGAAGTAGAACAGGATATACAGAGAATTAGACAACAAGCTACTTGGTTACACACTGTAATCCCCTTACAAACACCAGATCTATTTGGTTGGTTGTCATCAAGAATAAGTACATGGGCTAGATCACTACTGCAAGGGATAGTAATATTCTTGGTCTGCATCCTGATAGTATTAGGTATAATAAGATTTATCATCTTACACACCTAAAAGGCAAAAGAAGGCCTTGGGCTAAAATGTTTTTGTACATTGAGTCTGCTCACTCTGGCAATGTGATTGATGAGAACATCGCTCTTACTTAAGATCCTAGTGAAGAACCAGATGGTATCCCATGGAAAACCAGCACTGTGAGTTTAAAGAGCCTGCAATGGCCGCTATCTAGGAGCTCAACTAAGTCCAGGTATTGATCATCGATGTGTTATCTCCAATCTCCAATCAAAAGGAGGGACTGATTTAGGAAATAATATTGGAGTTACTATTCCCTCTCCTTGAGCATATAGAATGTGACCTAGCTGGTGGTGAGCTCACAAGGACTCACAAGGACACATCAACTGGGCCCTGAGGTATAAAGACAATAGCCAAGATAATCTTAGAAAATCCTATCTTTCAGGGAAACTTTCACATAAAGCCAATCAAACACAACACAAAAGACTTTCCACACTTATCTTTTTCTATTAGCATTTAGTGAATAGTAATTTGTTGGACCAATGAAGACCTTCCTGACTTTCGTTACTGAAACCCGTACCAATGATTGTTAAGAAAGATGATTCAAAATGTAAGATTACAATTTCTAGCCAATCAGTGAAAAAGTGATGCTTTCAGTGATTCTACCCATTTTGTGATGTTGATATATACTGATGATTCTGTAACCTTCTTTGGACTCAGGCAGACATGGCTGTGGCAGCATGCTTGTCCGTTTTCCCATTCTTGCCTATTCTGTGATATTGTTTGGATTGGGGCAGACACTCTAGCTCTGGCAGCATGCTTGTCCGCTTCCCACTTTTGTCCTTTTGAATATATGCCAAATAAAACTTACTTTTTCCTTAAAAAAGAAGAAAAAAGTATTAAAAAGCAAAGAAGTCATTTTAAAGACTAAGGTGCGCTTTACCCAAGCCTTGGTGTTTTCAATCACTTCATATGCGTGGTAAATCTGGACAATGAATAAGGAAGTTTGAAGAAGAATTGAAGCCTTTGAATTATGTCGTTGGTGAAGAATACTGAATACACCATGGACAGCCAAAAGAACAAATAATTCTGTCTTGGAAAAAATACAGCCAATATGGTCCTTAGAAGAAAGGATGGCAAGACTTTGTCTCACATACTTTGGACATGTTATCAGGAGAGATTAGCCCCTGGAGAAGGACATCATGTTTGGTAAAGTAGAGGGTCAGTGAAAAAGAGGAAGACCCTCAATGAGATGGACTGACACAGTGGCTGCAACAACGGGCTCAAGCATAACAATGATTGTGAGGATGGCCCAAGACTGGTGGATAATGCTTAATTCTGTTGTATATAGGGTAGCTATGAGTTGGAACAGACTTCATGGCACGTAACAACAACAACATGTATTAATAATAATTAAAATATCAACCCACTAGTTAGATAGAAATTGTCTGGGGTTAGTTAAGGAAAACAGAAGCAATTTAATGTTGATTAAAGAAGAATTATTAAGTAAATAAGAGAGCCTTAATAAAAAAAATAATAATAATAACTGGAACATATTTTGAGGCCAAGTCCCTTGAGATCAGTTTTTCTTACAAAATATATCTAGCTATCCTTCCTAGGAATGTGTATCTTCAATTTTATGAACATGTTCTTCATATCTCTTTCAAGTAACTGATAGATTGGTGAATGAGATTTATAGAAAGAAAGGGGGAAGAAAAGGAAACTAAAAATTATTGGTGAATATTTTCTGTCAGATAAAATCTCAGTCTTTACAGACCAGCTACTGCAAAGCCATCTCAGTCTATCAGGGCAGATATCCTAATTTCATCTCTGTCACCCCTAGCTGTTTACTTTCCCCTTTTTGGAGTTTTTGAATCATGTCTATTTTGTGGTATTTCCAGGCATATATGGATGCATGTATATAGTATCTTAGGTGTCATAAGTGCTACTATTATTTTTAATCAAATGAAAGATTGTAGTTGAAACACTGTTACCACTACATAATTGATTTCTTCATACAAAGGAGAAAGGTAAAGGTGAAGATAAAAATATCAAAAGGCCTTAAAAGATGATCTTTTTATGAAGAAGAAGTGTGTAGCAAAGTAGAGAGACAAAACTTTAGGAAAGGCAGACGTGGATTTGAAACTGGTTCTTCTTTTTACTAACTGAACTGAAGCAAATCATGTATTATCCCTCAGCCTCGGGTTTCTGATCTGTAAAATGAAGATTTGCACTTAAGGTGTCAGGGATAGAGTAAATCCATCCAGTAACCATTACCATCAACACTGTATTATTCTTATATTTTAACTCAGAAAAAAGGATTAAGATAGGAGGCAGAACCAACACGGCACTATAGACAGAAGCACCATGCCATCACTCTGCAGCAAAGATTGAAAAACTATGTAAAACAGATAGAAACGTCAATCTTGGAACCCTAAACATCAAATGAAGGAATGAAGCACTTGATCAAGCACTGAAAGGAATAAGAAACTGACAGAGAACAGAAAATGAGGACAGCTATGGAGTGGAGGTCCCCTACCAGCTAACTCAGCATGGATTCGCCATCTTGGACCACAGCCACCAAGGACTTCAGACAGGGAGTATAGGAAAGCAACTTCACGGAGCTTCCAACAGGAGACAGAGTACCCAGTAACCAGGGATATATGCTTTCCCACCTTCCACCCTTCTTCCCTGTACGTGGCCTCCACCACTTTCCAGTGGGCCACGGTTGCTCCGCCAGAGAAACACCAGCTCACTGCTGCCCGGATTCACCATCTTTGGACCTCAGCCATCAAGGACCATGAATAGGGAGTATGAGAAGGCAACTTCACAGAGTTTCCAAAAGGAGACAGAACACTGGTAAACAGGTATGTGTGCTTTCCACCCCCCCACCCTTCTTCCCTTTACAAGACCTCCAGCCACTTTCCAATGGGCCATGGTTGCTCGGCCAGAGAGACACTAGCTCACTGCTGCCCAGGGCTGCTCCACCCCCACCAGCTGGCCCCTTAAGCACCATTTTTCTTTGTTCGGTTGTTGTTGTGTTTTTTTGTTTGTTGTTTGTTTCTTTGGTTGCTTCTCCCTTTCTCTCCCTCCTTTCCTTTCTCCTACTCAGCTAACCTCATATGCCTTCCCCTCCCTCTTGACAGGCTGTGATTTTTTGGTTTGTTTGCTTTGTTCTTTTTTTTTTCTTTTTTCTGTTTCTTCTCTCTCTCTCTTTCCTTCCTTTCCTTTCTCCCATCCACCCAGCCCTGTGCATCACCCCTGCCACTTCTCTAGGGGCCATGCTGCACTGCTTGGCTGGAGAGTCACTGCATGCTGCCTCCCTGGGTCTGAACCCCCATCACCGACCATCTCCCTCAGCACCATTTTATGTACTTATTGTTTGTTTTCTCTTTTTTTATTGTTGTCTCTTCTCTCTATCTCCCTTCCTTTCTTTCCTTTCTCCCACCCACCTAGGCCCATGTGCTGCCCCCTCTCCTTTCTTGGCAGGCAGTGCTGCACCACTCAGCTGGAGAGCCTCTGGCACATTGCCTCCCCAGGTCTTCTCTGCCACCACAGGTCAGCTCCTTCAAGGCCATATTTTTTTTTTTTTCTTTATTTTTCACTTTCTCCCTTTTCTTTTTCCCACCAACCTAGTCCCTGTGCTGCCTCTCCTCTTCCTGACAGGCTGTGCCATGCCACCCGGCAAGAGAGAGATATCAGCTCACTGCCACCCCAATTCAGCTCCACCCCCAATGGCCAGCTCCCCCTACCATTTTGTTGGTGGTGGTGTTGTTTTAATTTTTTTTTTACAATTTATTTATTTATTGTTGGTTGGTTGGTTTCTTCTCTCTTTCATCTCTTTGCTTTCCTTTCTCCCACCCATCTAGCCCCATGCGCTGCCCATGTCCTTCTCAATACGCCAAGCTGCACTGCTTGGCTAGAGAGTCACCGGCACATGGCCTCACTGGATCTTCCCCACCCCCAAATGCTGAATCCTACCATGTCACCATTTACTTTTTTCTTTTTTCCTTCTTTTTATTTTTTTGCTTTTGTTTCTTTCGTCTTTCTCTTCTTTTACTCACCCACTTAGCTCTGCACATCACATTGTCTCCCTTCCCTCTTGCTTATCTGCACCACACGCTGAGTGATGTTCCCTCAAGCAGCACCAATGTGGTCCCATGGCTACCCTGCACTGCCCACCAGTCCTGCCTTGTTGGCCACAGTTCATGCCACAAACTAAAAATCCCTACCCTTACACTCCCACTGGACCCACCCTACTGCACCATAGCTGAGTGACCAGCCGTGTCCATCTGGACAAGGTGGTGAGAAGTATCGTGCCCACAGGTGAGCAAGCAACAAAACATGCCCAGCCCACCCACCCAGACATAACCTAATAAAACAAAAAAGCATGATGAAACAAAAGAATCTACAATCAATGAATGAAGGAAATAATTCCTTAACGTCCTGGAGACAACAGACAATATCAAAACATATAAAAAAAGAGGACAGGATGACTCTAGAAAGCGAACAAAATAAAACACCAGATGACCTTCCAGTAGGAGAAAAGACACTGTAACTACCTGATAGGGAATTCAAAACTCTAATATTCAGGGTTTTCCAAGAGATGAAGGAAAATGCAGACAAAAATAAGGAAAAAATAGACAAAATTATGGAAAATACATAAAAAAATCAGGGAAAATACAGACAAAGCAATGGAAGAATTCAGGAAACTAATACAGGAACAAAATGTCAACATAAATAAACTAGAAATCATACAGAAACAGCAATTAGAAATTCAAAAGATAAACAACAGGATTTCAAAAACGGACAGTGCAATAGAAGGATTCAGGAGTAAATCTGAAACAATGGAAGACAGGATCAGCGAATATGAAGACAAACACTTGGACACCACTTTGAGGAAATATCAGAGAAAAGAATGAAGAAATCCTGAGAATGATGTGGAATACAATCAAAAGCAAAAATGTCTGTGTTGCTGGAGTTTCAGAATGGGGGAAAAAGCAGAAAACACAGAGAGAATGACTGAAGATTGCTGACAGGAAACTTCCCTAATATCATAAATGATGAAAAGCCAGCCATTCAAGAAGCTCAACAAACTCCATATAGGATAGACCCCAAAAGAGAATCACCAAGACATGTCATAATCACACTCACTAAAACCAAAGAGAAAGAAGGACTCCTGAGAGCAGCTCAAGAAAAATGAAAAGTTACATACAAACGGGCAAAAATAAGACTAAGCTCTGATTACTTGGCAGAAACCATGCAGGCTTCTGTGGTGCAATTAATTACTTCTGTGTGTCGCCTTTCTAGCCATTGTCTTGTGACTCCCACCAAGGTGATTGGGTAGGGCTGTGCAAATAAGAAAATTGTGGCCTACCAAGGGTACTGGTCAGTTTTGCCTTAAAAGAGAGCCAATTCCAGAGCACAAAGGAGAGCCCACCACCATCAAAGAAGGAAACACCTGCAGCAGAGACCAGCAGCAGAGACTTGCAGGATGGTGCAGTGGGCTTCCCGGCCCATGGAAAGAGAAAGTTGAGTGCCTTTGGGCAGAGACTGAGGGCCAGGAAGAAGTCTATGCCTGACCCACTAATTTGGGACTTGCCAGCCTCCAAAACTGCATGAGCCATTTCCTTTATATGGTTTGTGAGTTCTGTGAGATGTTGCAGTGAATTAGGAAACCCAAAGACAGGACAGAGAGTACTGAGTTGAGAGGGAGCTTTTTTGTTAGAGATGATGGAGTGGTACAGCAGCTAGGAAAAGTTAGACATTTGGGACATCTTTTACCTCTGCCTCATAGGAATCAGCTTCGTTCTGATCCTTATTAAAGAAATTATTCGTTTAGATGACATATATAAAATCTTGAAAAAAAAATGCCAACCAAGAATAATGTATCCTGCAAAACTCGCGCTCAATATGATGGTAAAATTAGGACATTTCCAGACAAACAGAAATTAAGGGAATTTGTAAAAATCAAACAAAACTTACAAAAATTATTAAAGGGAGTCGTTCCATTAGAGAAGCAACATCAGACAACAACCTGAATCTAGGACACAGAAAACCATCAGCCAGATACCATCCTAGGTAATGAACTCTCAAAGATAAAACAAAACTAAAAGATTTACAACAGGGAATCAGAGAGGTCAATCTAAATGACAACAACATCAGAACAATTAAAGAGGGAATAAAGAGTGTAGGTATAGAACTTTCAAATGGAGACGAAGTCAAGGTGATATCAAGTAATAAAAGACTGGTTCAAACTTAGGAAGATAGGAGTAAATTTCAAAGTAAACACAAAGAAAGTTAACAAACCTACTCATCAAAATAAACAAAAAATGGCTGGGGCCTGGGGACCATAGTTTTGGGGGACATTTAGGTCAATTGGCATAACATAGTTTATTAAAAAAATGTTTTAAATGCCACTTTGGTGAGTGGCATCTGGGGTCTTAAACACTTGTGAGCGGCCATCTAAGATACATCAGTTGTTCCCATCCCACTCAGAGCAAAGAGACTGAAAAAAAACAAAGACACAAGGAAAATACTAGCCCAAAGGACTAAAGGACCAAATAAACCAGAGACTCCACCAACCTGAAACCAGAACTAGATGGGGCCCAGATACCACTAATGACCACCCTGAGAGGGAACACACTAGAGAGTCCTGGACAGAGCAGGAGAAAAATGTAGAATAGAACTCAAATTCACATAAAAAAGACCAGACAATGTTCTGACAGAGACTGAAGGAACCCACGAAACTATGGCCCCCAGAGGCAGTGTTAACACAGAACTGAAACCATTCCCAAAGCATACTCTTAAGGCAAAGATTAGACAGGAGTATAAAACAAAAAGTAATACACGTTAGGAATGTGTTTCTTAGTTCAATCAGATATAGAATACCTAATGGGCAGCTCCTGTCCAAAAGCGGAATGAGAACGCAGGAAGGGACAGCACCTGGTCAAATGGACACAGGAAACCCAGGGTGGAAAAGAAGAGTAAGAGTGTGCTGCTACATTGTGGGGATTGCAACTAATGAAGAACAATTTATTTTTAAAAATTTAAAAATAGAATGGAATCTAACAATCCTTTGTTATTTTGACATTTTAGATTAGAAAAGAATAGTAAAAGAACTTAAATGAGCTAGATCCTTCAAGAGGCAGTAAAACAGCACAATTTTAGTATTGTCCTCTGTGAGCTTTTGTGTGATGCCTAGAATTATGATACAGTAGCCTCAGGAGAAAATACTAAAATGCTTTCATGTACTACATGCCATTTCCTGAGAGAATTAACTAGTGCCTTCATTCTTTACAACCCAAATCTGTTTTCGCAAAACATCAACACTTACTACATTAAAACCTATATGTTTTCTACAAATTTTCAAGAAGAATCTTTTCATTGTTTCAGTATTTTATATCTGCAATAATACTTGGTAATGACTGAAGCCGAGATGAGGTGGCAGCATTCATTGTAGGAAAGATGAGTAATAAAATCATCAGCGTACAAATGATTTTTTAATTAGGTTTTAATCTGTGTATTTAGAGAAGTTATTTCTGTGTGAATTCCACACTGATAATCTTTATCTTGGTACCACAGCTGCAGTCACTAATGGCAGATGCTATGGACACCCTTGAAGGAAGAAGAAATGATAAAGAACGTGTGTGGAATACAGTCCAAAAGGTAAAACTTACAGCTGAAGGAAAAAGATATTTTATTCTCAAAGAAAATGTTCATCTTGGTCGTATCTGTTTAGAAAGTGAAAAGAAGGTTCTCCCGATCATTGTTTGTTTTGCTTGTTTTTTTCATTTTGTTTTAATAAATGCAGCACTCTCCTGGAAGTGTAACCAAATCAAATATGGATTTATTTAACCTGTTCCCGCAGGTCCACTTCTTTTCCAACAGACTGTGGTCGTATGCCTTTCTGGTTCTTCTTCATTATCATGCTGTTTTTCATATTCCATTTTCATCATCTACTTCTTCAATGTTGGATATTATTGGTGTTTTTGTTTGTTTGTTTTAGCGCTTATATCTCTGTTTTAGTCCCCACCCAACTCTTTCTCCATTTTTTGTCACTTATTGGCTACAATTCAGCAAACTACAGAAAAACAAGAACGTCAGTATTTTGGGTTGAGGAGTAACATACTGGCTGTTAGAAGCAGAAGAACATCCCTGCCTTGACTACTGGAATTTAAGTGCAAAGAGCACAGATATGCACCTGGTCCCAGGTACTCAGAAGATTTGAGTGATACTATGGGCACTGTCATGGATTGAATTGTGTCCCCCCAAAATATCTGTCAACTTGGCTAAGCCATGATTCCCAGTATTGTGTGATTGTCTACCATTTTGTCATCTGATGTGATTTTCCTATGTGTTGTAAATCCTATCTCTATGATGTTGATGAGATGGGATTAGCGGCAGTTATGTTAATGAGGCATGACTCAATCTACAAGATTGGGTTGTGTCTTGAGCCAATCTCTTTTGAGACATAAAAGAGAAAAGCAAACAGAGAGACAGGGGGACCTCAAACCACCAAGAAAGCAGCCCCGAGGGCAGAGCACATCCTTTGGACCAAGGGTTCCTGCACAGAGAAGCTCCTAGACAAGGGGAAGACTGATGACAAGGACCTTTCCCCCAGAGCCGACAGAGACAGAAAGACTTCCCATGGAGCTGACACCCTGAATTTGGATCTGTAGCCTACTAGATTGTGAGAGAATAAATTTCTGTTTGTTAAAGCCATTCACTTGTGGTATTTCTGTTACAGCAGCACTAGATAACCAAGACAGGGCCCTATGACAATACAAAAGCACGTAATGTTGGATCTCAAGCCTAGCCCAAAGTAGTAAATTCTGATCAATCTACCCTTCACTCAGTCTCCTCCAATCCCTTTAAGAACCCACAGAGAGAGAACTGGTGTCAGGAGATGTGACAGGAACAAACCAAAAGAGGCTTCAGTTTAAGAGACGGCAGCCAGCCATGAGGGATTCAGGTGCATCTGAGGAAATGTGTGTCTGCTGTAATAAGTTCAGAGGCCCTACGATAAATTTATAAAAGAAAAATCAACTGAATTCAGCAAATATTTGTTGAGTGTCTACAGTGCTGGAAACAATTCAAGGTGTTAGGAAAATCATTCTGGATAAGACAGACACAGCTCCTGCCTCTATGAGACTTACCAACTAGGGAGGAAGACAGATATTAAACAGTTACTTACAAGTTTGCTGAGTACGACAGTAAAAAAGTAGATGTTCAATAATCTATGGAAACAAATTGCAAGGGAATATAGCCTGGTCCCAGATGTCAGAAAAGCCATCTCTGAAAAAATGATACTTATACAACATTTAAAGGACATGTGGGCATTTTCAGGTGAAAGAGGAGCAGATTTCCAGAGGGAACAGCATGCACTAAGAATCCAAAGAAAGCATATGTCACATTCAAAAACTGCCAAGAGAGCGGGGGAACAAAGTGCAAAATGAAGAACAGAGGAAGGCAGAAGTCCAGTCACAGAGAAACGTATAAATGATGTTAAGGATTTGGAATTTTTCAAGAAAGTATTTAACTAGAAAATGGTTTTGAGACATCTCTAGGACTATGGTGGGGTTAACATATTGAGAGGCTACGGAAATGTGGAGAGATCAGTTACAAGGTAGTGACCGATGTTCACGTGAGACATGGGGGTAGCCTGAGCTGGGGTGGTGGGTATAGAGACAGGGAGAAGCAGGCAGATACAAAAAAAAATATTCAGGAAGCCAGATATACAGGCCTTATGCACTGATAGGATATGGAGGTTGAGAAATAGAAAACATTAAGAATGATGTCCAGATAGGCGACTTGAGCAATTGGGCAGGGGATAAGGAGAGGTTTGTTGGTACCATTTATTAAGGATGGAAACACTGTTAGGGAACAGGTTTTGACTGAAAATAGAAGCTCAGTTAGAGTTCAGTCTTAGAGTCTACAGATAGAACCACAAAAGATATTTGAAAGGGAATTTGTTAACTAGGTAGGAAGAAGTTTTTAACTAGGTACCTGAAAAAGCAAAAGAGAGCAATAAGTTATCACAGAGGAAGCAATTAAAAGAAGCAACCACCCCTTGGGCTGGGGAATCAAAGAGAAGAGGTTAGAATTTTTACACCTCGAGAAACTTGGAGCAGGGGCCCCACAGGGCCAAAACTCAGATCTCCCATGGGGAGGTGCTGCTTAGCAGTGTGATGTCTCTGAGAATGGAGGAGGGGTCCTGAATGGCTGGGACCCAGAGTAAAGAGGAGGGGGCACTAGCCCACTGAGACTGATGTCTGGGGTGGGGAGATGGAGAAGTGTGGGATGTAATTCTGCAACTTTTTGGAAGAACTAGATTCAGCTGGGAAACCCTGGTAGCATAGTGGTTAAGAGTTCAGCTGCCAACCAAAAGGTTGGCAGTTCAAATCCACCGGGTGCACCTTGGAAACCCTATGGGGCAGTTCTACTCTGTCCTATAGGGTCACTACGAGTTGGAATCGATTCGATGGCAATGGGTTAGATTCAGCTGCTGCTAATAGAAAAGAATATCTGTTTCTGAAGTGAAGCAGCTTTGGTGAGGAGATATTCACATGAACAGCAAGCAGACAGGAAGCCCACAGCAAGTCAACAGGAAGCAGAGAGGAAGGAGCAAGTCCTTTCTTTCACCTCCAGCCTTGCAGTCTCCCTCTAGCATCCCTGACTGGCAGAAACTAACAGCTGGAAAGCAGAACCAAGGTTTGCAGAGTCCCAGTCCCAGCATCACAGAGCTGACTGTAGATATAGAAGGATGAGTTTGAAGTTGAGAGACTAGAGGTTAATAACTGGCAGAAAAGAGTACTGAGCTCAGGGTCCTAAAAAGATATCCAAAGGGAAATATAGAGGCCTGACATTCTGGATAGAAGACTGAATAAAGATAGAGGTTTAGTGAGCATTGGCAAATTGATGTTAACTGAAATCATCTGAGCAGGGGACATGGCTAAGAAATAGGATATAGAGTAAGGAGAAGAGAACCTTGAAGAGCACATTTAAAACTTACGAACAGAAGCCTACGAAAGAGATTAAGAAAGAATGGCCTGAGGGATTGGAGCTAGAGGTCAACCAAATCCAATGTTGATGAAAGTGAATCAATATAATCAATATCTCTGTCAACTATAGAAATAATTGTTTAGAGCAGGGGTCAGCAAACGATGGCCTGCAGATCAAATCCTACCCACCATCTATTTTTGTAAATAAAGTTTATTTTAAACAACCACGCATGTTCATTTATATATTGCTTATGTTGGCTTGGGTAGAGCTGAGCAGTTGCCACAAAGACTGTTCAGCTCACAAAGCCTAAAATATTTACTATCTGGCTCTATTCAGAGAAAGTTTGCTGAATCCTGGTTTAGAGCACTATCCCTCCCAGAAATATTTGCATTTGTATAGTAAATGTTTACATTTACAAATCCAACTGATAGTAGAATATCAGTCCAATTATGAAATTCCAGGGATCAGCCAAAAGGTAGAAGAGAAATTGAGCAGAATCCCTGAAGTCACATCATGTAGACAACCTCCGATTCCATCTTACTCTAACTAAGCTAGTGTTTTTGATGGCTACATTTATAGAAGCACTTAGCCTATGATTTCTCACATTGCCCCTATTCCAATTATCTATTACTGTGTAACAGACCACCCCAAATTAGTGGTTTAAAACAATTCATTGCTATCTTTCACAGTTCTATAGGTTGACTGGACTCAGGTGGTTCTTGCTCAAAGTATCCCATGCAGTTCAGTCAGATGGCTCTGTATGTAGGGCTGAAATCATCTGAAGGTTAAAATGGACTGGGCATCTAAGATGGCTGACAGGTGATGTTAGTCAACTGAGGTAGTTGACTGGAGTGTCTAAATGTGGCCTCTCCTTATGGATTAGGCTTTATATGGATTAGGCTTCAAACAGCATGGCAGTTGGGTTCCAAGAGGAAGTATTTCAAAAGAAAGGAAATGAAAACCATCAGTCCTCTTAAAGGCCCAAAATTGGCATAGAAACTTCCACTATATTCAATTGGTCAAAGCAGTCACAGGCCAGACCAGAATCAGAGTTGGAAGCATAGACTCCACCTCCCAGTGGAGGAGTGACTTGTGCATTCATTGAGAGAATGAAATGATAGCGGCCATCTTAGAGACAAACTACAGCAACAGAACTCTGGCTCTTTATCCCAGGCTGGAAAACATACCCGCAAGCAAGCAGGAGTCAGGAGAACAGTGAAGTCAGGGCCACCAAGGCCTCAGTGACTGGAACACTGCAGAGCCACTCTACTCGACCACTGGGTGTCTAGGAAGACTCACTGGTGAGCAGCCAATCTTTCCAAATTAAAAGCCCTGGTAATGATCATAGCTTTCTAAATGGAAGCTCCTGAGAGGTCTTTAGAAGACGTGAATGGGAAGGAACAGGGTGCTAAATTTTTCCCAAGGGCTTTTAATTTGGTTAATGTGACTCTACAAAGGATGATTTTATCACTTTCAGACAATTCTGGTAGCAAGTAAGTAATTTCCTTTTACTGCTACAGAGTTAATTTGCGTGTGCAGAAAAAAATAATTAAAAAATAATAATTAACCCTAATTGTACAAGCTACACTGTGTTCTGAGCCCACTAGAAGTTGGTATCAGTATCACCACCTCTGAGATCTGTTATCTGTAATAGAAACAGCTGTTGTACCTAATGAAAACACTTGAAATTTTCATCTGAAGCAGCAGAATTATAGCAGCACCTCCTAGTTCCACATAGTTAAAGGGTCTGTCAGAATCCCCATTACCTAACACAATTTTCAAGGTTCTACTTTGTTATGAGCGATAAAAAGCCTATCAAGATGAAATCTGATTCATGAGTGCTGACCTCCTGTCTACATTTTATTTTCTTTGAGTTTTCACTAAGAACCCAGGAGAAAGACAGACAATTGTGGTTTTTCCTAATTCACCAGAACTAAAATATATTCTTTAAAGAGTTTTAGGAAAGTGGCTGCTGTTTTAAGTTGAGTTCACAGAATATTTCCTTTCTAGTAATTAATTCAAGAAATAGGTTGGTTTAGCTCTGTGAATATGAAAATCAGCAGGTTATGTTAAAAAAAAAAAAAAAGGAAATTCTCTTTTGGAGAGTCCTGTGTCACAACATATTTAATCAAAGTTATCACAGTTGGCTTAGTTTGCTTCTATTTCTATAATACAGAAAAAAAAAAAAAAAAAACCTGAGAAAATACAGCCTTTTGAATGTCCACAGGTCCTGTTAACGCACCGCTCATACACTCACACATTCATCAAGTATTTTCTGAGCACCTCCTCTGTGTTAGACAATCTTCTAGGCTTAGAGATACAGCCATGAAAAAGCAGTACTCTAATGATTTTGCATTCTAGAAGAGTGAAGTAGATAATCAGCTACATAAATAGATACAGTATATGTTATAAGGTAATAAATGCCATGAGGGAGTGGGGAACAGAAAAGAAAAATGGAACGTGTCAGATGATTGCTATTGCAGTATAATGGTCAGGGTAGGATTCACTTAGAAGGTGACATTTGAGCAAAATGTGAAAGAAGAGAGGGAGGAAACCATGTAAATATCTGGTGAGAAGTGTTCTAAGTAAAGGCAATGTAAATGCACAGCCCTGAGACTGGAGTGTGCCTGGCACGTACAAAGAACAGCAAGGAGGCTAAGGTGAGGAGAGTAGAATGACTAGAGTAGAACACGAGGGTCAGGAGAGTAAAAGGAGATAAAGTGAGAAAGGTAAGGGAGGTGGGCAGATCCTGTAGGGCCTTTCAGTTTGACGGAGTAGGGAAGCTACTGGAAGTTTTTGAGAAAAGCACCAACATCGTCGAGTTGATTCTGACTCATAGCGACCCTATGTGCAACAGGACTAAACACTGCCCTGTCCTGCGCCATCCTCACAGTTGTTGCTACGTTTCAGCCCGTTGTTGCATTGTTGACATAATGCTTTGTAAAAGAAAAAAAAAAAAAGTCACTCTAAACTGCTACATTGAGAATACACAGAAGGGGGCAAGGGTGGAGGCAGGGAGACTAGTTAATAGGTTCCTGCAGTGATCCAAGAGAGTAGTAATGGCGTCTAGAACCAAGGTGGTGGTAATGGAGGTGAGAAGTGGTCAGATTCAGTATGCTATCCAGAACAACCGTAAAGGTTTCTTAAGAGGGAGGCTAGTGCAATAAAAAAGCGCCCTGGCCTAGCAATTCAGACATCTGGCTCTGTCGCCAAGTAGGTCAGAAACAACTTCCTTTCTCTAGGCCTCAGTTTTCTCATCTGTAAAATAAGGGTATTTGACTAGAAGATTCTAAGCCTTCTCCCAGCTGAGATGAATGGGTCTTTAGAAAGGCAGACCACCAAAATGAAAGCATTTAAGAGTTAGTATTTACTGAGCTCTTAATATGTGCCAAGAATTCTCCTCTCCTATTTAAAAAAAAAAAAAAAAACCTCTGCCTGCTTAAAAAAAAGAAAGAAAAATCTCCATTCTCTTTATATATATCAACTCATTAATCCTTACATGAGGCAAAAATTATAATTTATTAAATAGAGAAGTTTAGCGGTTTGCCTAAAAATTACACAGTAAATTAAGTGGTAGAGCCAGGACTTGATATAACCCCAGAGCCTAAACTATTTCTTTCTTCTTGTTCTTTTTTTTTTTTTTAATATTTTATTGTGGTTTTGGTGAAAGTTTACACAGGAAATTAGGTTCTTATTTAACAATTTCTATACGTATTGTTCAGTAACAGTAGGTTACATTCTTCACAATATATCAGCATTCTCGTTACTTCCATTTTGGTTGTTCTGTTTCCATTAATCTAGCTTCCCTGTCCCCCCTTGCCTTCTCATCTTTGGTCTAGGGTAAATGTTAACCATTTAGTTTCATCTAGACAATTACTTTGGGAAGCACAGTACTCAGGGGTAATATTATTTATTTTATGGGCCACTCTATCGTTTGGCTGAAACGTGACCTCTGGGAGTGGTTTGAGTGCCAAGTTTAAAGAGTATCTCAGGACGATAGTCTCGGCAGTTCATCTAGGATCTACTAGTCCAGTAAGTTTGGCCTTTTTGTCTAAACTATCTTCTGATAGAAGCCCAAGTTCTTGTGTTGCCTAAAAAAGCCTGACCAGCCAGCATTGTTGCATGTATAGCCGAGCATTCAGGTATGGGCAAAGTGGGCAATTAAGGTGACTTCCAACCAAAATGGAATTGGGCCATAAATTAGCCTAGTTTGTCTTCTTTGATTCTCAAAATAAAGCTCTTTCACTCTGAGCCAAAGAAGTCACTAAGAAATTTTTGGTTTAGTCTACCTTTGTAACCCACTTGTATATGATCCTCTTTCTCTGTCCCTAAGAAGCCCTGGTGGTGCATCGGTTAAGAGCTCAGCTGCTAACCGAAAGGTCAACGGTTTAAATCCACCAGCCACTCCATGGGAGAAAGATGTGGCAATCTGCTTCCCTAAAGATTTATAGACTTAGAAACCCTACGGCGAAGTTCTACTCTGTCCTATAGGGTCAGTATGCAAAAAAAAAAAAAAAAAACTGTTGTCATCAAGTCGATTCTGACTCATAGTGACCCTGTAAGACAGAGAAGACCTGCCCCATGGGGTTTCCCAGGAGTGGCTGGTGGGTTCAAACTGCCAGCCTTTTGGTTAGCAGCCATAGCTCTTAACCACTGCACCACCAGGGCTCCAGTTGGAATCAACTTGACGGCAGTGGGTTTGGTTTGTTCATCATACAGAAATGACATTCATTGATATACTAACTTGGTGTTTTAAGATGAAAACATGATAGAACTGTATGACACTTAGCAACTCGTTTCTATTCAAGACTGTTGATGCAGGCAAAGCAAAGAGGGAAAAAATACAATCTTGAGAGATGGGGCAGGGGTAGTTGGTGGAGGAGGGAGAGGGAAGAGCAAACTGGAACATTTTATTTACTTTCCATATCAGCATTCAAACCTGAATCCTTCCAGAAACTTATCTGAGAGAAATTGTACACATGGCACTATCATTCATCGGCCAGTCATTTGGGCTGAGTAATATGTGGTTAGGGCATGCAGTTGTGTCTCTCTGAGAGTACCGCTGTCTTTTCAAAGATTCAGCAACTGTACCACTCGTTTGCAAAGCAGTTTTTCCAGCAATCAGGCTTTTCCTCTGTGTCTTGTTCTTTAAGAAGTCTCCACAAAATTACTGCAATTTGATTGTGAATCTTCTCAGCTTCCGGTTCTGGGCTTCCTCATTAGCATATCCCCAAATTCCTTTACAGTTTGTGCTCCAAGCAATGCTAAGCAGTTCTGTCCACAGCATATATGCTGTTTGTGTAGGGAAACCCAAGTGCTCTTATTGCTGACCATACTGGGGAAGGGTGGAGGATGCTCTGAGAACAAGCAAGAGCAAGACAAGGCCCAAGGAGCTGAGAGAAGCCAGGTTCCTGGGATAAATCATTACAGTTTCTGGGATAAATGAGTCTGTGTTAGTGTGTGTTCAGGCTGACACTTCAGTGCAGAAGCTTCCACCAAAGCCCCAGCAGAACCACATGATCATGGTCAGAGGCTGAGCCCTGAGGCAGCAAAAGCCAAGTCTAATCTAGGGAGTAGAGAAAGCCTTGGTCCTGGCTATCTCCCTGGGCCACAATACAAAGCTCCAAATCCAAATGGCAAATTTTCATTATCATTTAAGCTAAACATCTTTCTCCTCTGACTTAGAGGAAAAGGCATGTGGTAAATTTGTAAAACATTTTCATTAGTTGCATTAACTAACACCCATTTTCCACCTGTGCTTTCCTCCAAAACTGGGAACACCTCATAAGCTATGTTGACTGCAAATATTGTCTTCTACAATTTTGATGAGTTGGCCCTGCAGCAGAAATATTTCTGTACAAAAGTCAAATCCTAGCACGGCCTTCACCTAGGGAGCATGTATCTAGAAGCTCTGCCATTTTTAATGAGTTTATCAAGGTGCAGAGACAGCTAATCTGCCATCTTGGACACATACCTAATGAAGTACTGTGTTATCCACCGAATTATTGAACTATATCAGCCTGTCTGAAGCTTACTTTTGAATAACTATCACAATTGAAACATAAGCTATGATAATTTATTTCAGATAAATAATAAGTTAATAATGATAATGATAACAAATATTATCACTGATTATTAATTGGTCTCTTAGTATGTGCCAAGCACTTCAAGACACTATGACGTTTAATGATTGCCGCAACACTGCAAGGAAGACACCACTATCCTTCATTTGAAAGATGAGGAAAAAGAGCTTTGTAGAATTAAGAAGGAAACAGGCCCAAGCTTGTAGTGACAAGGTTTGGTTTTGAATTGAATTCATTTGGGTCAAAGGCCCTTTCTGTAACTACTAAGTCAAACACTTTTGTTAAGCCAAATGTAGCTGCTAAAAGTCAATGGCACAAAGAACATTACCTGACCCAAGCTCAGATTCCTGAAGACAGTCAATGAGACAACCTTTGATTCTACTACTCTAGGCATCATCCTCCTTCCATAGCACACTGCCTACTGGCCCAGCTGAGGACTTACCCAGACTGCTCTCGGGCACCTATCTGACATATCCAAACCCCTGCACCCACTGCTCTTCCCTGGATCATGCTACTCTTACTGTCTCCCCTCACCAACCCTCCCTTTGTAACATATCACATTTAGGTTTGCTTTGATAGTCTACCATCATCCCTCTTTCTGCACCACCAGAACTTCAAGAAAACAGCCTGGAAGTCAAGTCATTCCTGTAGTGTATTTACTGCCACTCTGAGGGCCACTCACTGTGGAGTTATCTCAATTAGCAATATGAAATGCATCAGGATGGCTTCATCTACGAAAGCACAACTTCATGAGCACATATAGGTCTAACCCCTCTAAGTTCTACCATCACTGCAGAAAGCTTTGAGGCCAGAACTAGGCCAGCACATTGTTCACCTCCTTCACTTCCTGGTCTACTTCAAAGCTGCCTAATCCATTTATGAGCTAACATAGAGAGATGACTAAAACAGAAATTGGAAATGCTTATATTACTCCAAAGCTATTAGTGTTTTTATCTTTGAAAATGCTTTCCAAAATGAATCTTTCAGAAGGGCAGTGAAATATTCTGGGGTGGAGGGAAGGAGCATATATCTCAATTGTATTTTGAACTGAAGAGTTAGTGCAGTTCATTCTAAAAGCCACTCCCTTTAAATTACCAAAAGTGTCTTCTTTGCTTGGAAGCCTAGCATTTTATTGCATGTATTTTATACATTAAGTTTTTGCAATCCTTTATAATTCTAGAGAATAACAGAATAACAGCTTATATCACTTGGTAGCTAAATGAACCATGGGACATCTTTCATTCTGCATTGAAAGTGGGATTAATACAGAGTTCAGACAAATTGACTTGTAGCTCATTCAATCATTTATAGTGTACTTGTTATACCTTTCATCTTTCGGAGAAGGGCAAGAATGAAAGTGCCTTTACATGCAGCCCTTAAGGAAGGTATCGGTCATTTATCGTCCTGATTATGACTTTCATAAAATGGTGCATGTGAAGGAAGGGACAAGACTGTAATCTAAAACACACACAAGTGCCACAAGGACAAATACATCCCTATCTCTTCACATCATCAAAACTTTCTGTGTGTAAAACGTATGTATACTCTGTTAAAATGGCTTTCTGATGGAGAAAAGACTCTGAAAAGGAGCATAAGATGGCTGGTGAAAAGAGGAATATGGACATACATTGAAAAGATCCTAACCTAGAGATAGGATATAGTAAGTCCACTTTCTTTTTGAGTTAAAAGCATTCAAAAGGCTTTTAATTCCCCAAGACCTCTTATAGAGAGAAGGCCCCTTCAACTTCATAACAGGTGATTCACTTCATCACATTGATGGAGGTATTTGGAAGCAACTGGGCAAACTGATTCAAGAAATGAAAATACATCTCCCTGAGACACAGTGGTAAAATAATTTTTTAAAAAACCATGATAGAGGACTTCTACTTCCGAGAAGAGGAAATAGCCATGCTTTTCCCTATTCCTCCCATTAAGTAGAACTTAAAAGAGTGGACATTATATGTAAAACAAACATAAGACTCCTAAAGCTGGAAAGAAAAAGGCCTACTCTCCCTAGCTAAAGGGTAAGGAAAGGGGCAGCATAGCAAGACAGTTTAGACAAGACTCTTAGACAATAACCACTGTACTCCAGCCAAACACCACAGCAAAACGTGGTCCCAGTCCCAACTACATCAACTATAACAAAGTGCCCCAACCCTCACACTCCACCAAGGTGGTATCAGAGAAGATCAAAGTGGAAGCCTGAACCTTCACCCCACCTAACAGTAACAAGGTATCCCTCATCCTCACTCTCCATGGGGTGGCATCAGAGGCGGCCTAGTGGAGAGTCAGAACTTTCATCACAGTCCAGTAGTAATGACACTCCCAAATGTCTCCACGCTGGTGCAGGTCACTTGTGGAGGAATAATAAGGCACTCCTATCCCTCCCAGAAAGGGAGGTATTAGTGGAGACCTAGTGAGCAGTCTGAATGCCTATCCCCACCCAGTAGTAATGAAGAGCCCCTCTGTCAGGTGTCAGTAGAGGCTGAGGAGGGAATCTGGACTTCTGCATCCACCTAGCAGTAACAAGTCACTGGCTCTCTATTCTCTTGCCAGAGTAGTGCCAGAAAAAGTCAGCTAAACCAGAGATTTAAATAAGATCCAGAGTCTCATAACATAATATCCAAAGTGTCCAGGTTTGAACTGAAAATCACTCAATCATAACAATAACCAGGAAGATATCAAACTGAATGAAAAACAAATCAGTAAATGCCAACACTGAGATGACAGAGATTAGAGTTATCTGTTAAAGATTTTAAAGCAGCCATCTTAAAAATGCTGCTATGAGCAGCAATACGCTTAAAACAAATGAAAAAAATTGAGTCTCAGCAAAGAAATAGAAATTCTCAGCAAATAAGTACAAGATATGAAGAAGAATCGAATGGAAATTTTAGAATTGAAAAAGGTTGTTGTTGTTTGGTGCCGTCGAGTAGGTTCTGACTCATAACGACCCTGTGTACTACAGAAAGAAACACTGCCTGATCCAGTGCCATCTTCATGATCGTTGTTATGCTTGAGCCCATTGTTGCAGCCACTGTGTCAATCCATCTTGTTGAGGGTCTTCCTCTTTTTCACTGACCATCTACTTTACCAAAGCATGATGTCCTTCTCCAGGGACTAATCCCTCCTGATAACATGTCCAAAGTATGTGAGATGAAGTCTCACCATCCTTGTTTCTAAGGAGCATTCTGGCTGTACTTCTTCTAAGATAGATTTGTTCATTCTTTTGGAAGCCCATGGTATATTCAATAATCTTCGTCAACACCATAATTCAAAGGCATCAATTCTTCTTTGGTCTTCCTTGTTCATTGTCCAGCTTTCATACATATATGAGGCGATGGAAAACACCATGGCTTGGGTCAGGTGCACCTCAGTCCTTAAAGTGACATCTTTGCTTTTTAACACTTTAAAGAGGTCTTTTGCAGCAGATTTGCCCAATGCAATATGTCGTTTGATTTCTTGACTGCTGCTTCCATGGGTGTTGATTGTGCATCCAAGCAAAATGAAATCCTTGACTACTTCAATCTTTTCTCTATTTATCATAATGTTGCTTATTGGTCCAGTTGTGAGGATTTTTGTTTTCTTTATGTTAAGGTGTAATCCATACTGAAGGCTGTGGTTTTTAATCTTCATCAGTTAGTGCTTCAAGTTCTCTTCACTTTCAGCAAGCAACGTTGTGTCATCTGCATATGGCAGGTTGTTAATAAGTCTTCCTCCAATCCTGATGCCCCATTCTTCTTCATAGAGTTCAGCTTCTCAGATTATTTGCTCAGCATACAGACTGAATAAGTATAGACAAAGGATACAACCCTGATGCACACATTTCCTGATTTAAACCACGCAATATCTCCTTGTTCTATTGAAAAATACAATAACAAAAATAAAAATCTTAATGGAATGAAGGGGGCAGAGGAAAGAATCTCAGAAATAGAAGATACAACAAATACTGATTACGCACTCTGAACAACAAAGAGAAAAACAGAAAAGAAAGAAAAATCTCAGGGAACAGTATGACTATTACAATAGATCTAACATTCATGTAATTGGAGTCCTAGAAGGAGAGACGAAAGTGGGCGGGACTGAAATAGTACTTAAAGAATAATGGCTGAAATTTTCTTAAATTTGGTAAAATACAGAAACCTACAGATTCAGGAAGTTGAGTGAACCCCAAACAAGATAAACCCAAAGAAATCCATATCACAATACATCATAGTCAAACTTCTGAAAACTAAAGAGAAAATATCTTCAAAGCAGTGAGAGAGATGCATTACCTATAGGGGAAAAACAATTCTAATGGCATTGGATTTCTCATAAAAAGCATGAGACTAGAAGGAAGTAGCATAATATTTTTCAAGTACTGAAAGAAAAGAATTGTCAACCCAGAATCATATACCCAGCAAAAATATCTTTGAGGAATGAAAGGGAAATCCAGACATTCTAAGATAAAGGAAAACCAAGAGAATTTATTCCCATAAAATCTACCCTAAAAGAGTGGCTGAAGAAAATTCTCTAGAGATTAAAAAATAATAATAAAAGAAGGAATCTTGAAATATCAAGAAAGGCTGAAAGAACAGAGTAAGCAAAAATATGAGTAAAAACAATAGACTTTTCTACTCTTTAGTTTACTAAATTATGTTGAAAGCAAAAATAATAACACTGTATGATATGGTTCTAAATGTGTGTAGAGTAAATACTTAAGACAATTATAAGCGGGGGGAGGTTAAAGGGACTTAAAAGGAGGTAAGTTTTCTATGCTTTAATTGAAGATAAAATTAAGACACCAGTAGACTATGACTAAATTATGTGTGTGTGTGTCTGTGTGTGTGTGTGTGTGTGTCTGTGTGGTGTGTTTATAATATAGTAATACCTAGAGCTACCACTAAAAAAATCTATACAAAAAGATATACTCAAAAACATTACAGGTAAATCAAAATGGAGTTCTAAAAAGTATTTAAATACTCACAGGAAGACAGGAAAAAGAAAACAGAGAAGAAGAAAGACCAAAAAGAAAACAAAAATAAACAGCATACTTATGTCCTAACATACCAATAATTACATTAAATGTAAATGGTCCAAATACACCAATTAAGAGACATAGATTAGTAGAATAGATTAAAAGCCTAACTACATGCTGTCTATAAAAAAATTCACTTAAAATATAATGATGCAGGAAGATTGAGAGTAAAGTAAAAGCATGGAAAAAGATATATCATGCAAAAATAAATCAAAGGAAGCAAGAGTGGGTATATTACCATCAAATAAAGTAGAATTCAGAACGAAAGTAATTCCAGAGACAGAGGGACATTATATAATGATAAAAGTTTCAATCTACCAAAAAGACATAGTAATCCTAAATGTGTATGCATCAAACAACAGAGCTGCAAAATATGTGAATTAAAAACTGAAAGGAAAACCGGAGAGAGCCATAATTATAATTGGAGACTTCAACACCTCTCTCTGAAAAGTTGACAGAACTCTAAAAAGAAAATCAGCAGATACAGAAGAATTCAAAAACATCATCAACCAACAGGATCTAATTACATTTATAGAACAGTCCAGCCAGCAAAAATAGAATACACATTCTTTTCAAGTGCCCATGGAACATACATCAGGACAGATCATATCCTGGACCATAAAACAAACCTTAACAAATTTTTTAAAAGCTGAAATCATACAGAATATGTTCTCCAACTGCAGTGGAATCAAACTGAAAATCAATAACAGATAATATAAATATCTCCAAATACTTGTATAATCAACTGATGTAAAAGAAATCCTCAAGGGAAATTTCAAAATACAATGACATGAATGAAAATAAAAATATTACATATTTGCAGGACACAACTAAAGCAGTTTGGAGAGGGAAATTTATAGTACTAAATATATACATCATAAAAAATGAAAAAATATTGGATCAAAAACCAAAGCTCCACCTCATGAACCTAGAAAACGAGGAGCAAATTAAACCCAAGGCAAGTAGAAGGAAGAAAATAATAGAGTTGAAATCAATGAAACTGAAAAAGAACGAAAAAAATCAATAAAACAAAGACCTGGCTCTTTGAAAGAATCACTAAAAATGACAAACTTCTAGCAAGAAAAATAAAGAAAAAAAGGAAGAAGACACAAATCACCAGTATCAGGATGTAAACTGGATATCACTACAGACCCTGTGGATATCAAAAGCAAAATAAGGGAATATTACTAACAACTCTAAACATATAAATTTGACAACTTAGATGAAATGTTCCACAAACTACCACAACTCACCCAATATGAAAGAGATAATTTGAATAGCCCTATAATAGCCCCCACCTGGCAATCAGTTTGTCATACTATGAGGACTTCCGTGCTGCTGTGATGCTGGAAGCTATGCCACTGGTATTCAATTACCAGCAGGGTCACCCATGGTGGACACGTTTCAGCTGAGCTTCCAGACTAAGACAGACTAGGAAGAAGGACCTGGCGGTCTACTTCTGAAAAAAAGCTAGCCAGTGAAAACCTTATGAATAGCAGCAGAACATTGTCTGATACAGTGCTGGAAGATGAGCCCCTGAGGTTGGAAGGCACTCAAAAGATGATTGGGGAAGAGCTGCCTTCTCAAAGTAGAGTCGACCTTAATGACGTGGATGGAGTCAAGCTTTCAGGACCTTCATTTGCTGATTTGGCATGAATCAAAATGAGAAGAAACAGCTGCAAACATTCATTAATAATTGGAATGTGGAATGTATGACATATGAATCTAGGAAAATTGGAAATCATCAAAAACGAAATGGAATGCATAAACATCAATATCCTAGGCATTATTGAGATGAAATGGGCTGGTATTAGCCATTTTGAATCAGACAATCATACGGTCTACTATGCCAGGAATGACAAATTGAAGAGGAATGGAGTCACATTCATTGTCAAAAAGAACATTTCAAGATCTGTCTTGAAGTACAATTCTGTCAGTGATAGAATAATATCCATACACCTAACAAAGACCAGTTAACACAGCTATTATTCAAATTTATGCACCAACCACTAATGCCAAAGATGAAGAAACTGAACATTTTTACCAATTGCTGCAATCTGAAATTGACTGAACATGCAATGAGGATGCATTGATAATTACTGATGATTGGAATGCGAAAGTTGGAAACAAAGAAGAAGGATCAGTAGTTGGAAAATATGGCCTTGGTGACAGAAATGGTGCCGGAGATCACATGATAGAATTTTGCAAGACCAATGACTTCTTTATTGAAAATACCTTTTTTCAACAACATAAACGGTGACTGTACAGGTGGACCTCACCAGATGGAATACACAGGAATCAAATCGACTACATCTGTGGAAAGAGACAATGGAAAAGCTCAATATCATCAGTTAGAACAAGGCCGGGGCCAGCTGTAGAACAGACCATCAATTGTTCATATGCAAGTTCAAGCTGAAGCTGAAGAAAATTAGAACACGTCCATGAGAGCCAAAGTACGACCTTGAGTATACCCCATCTAAATTTAGAGACCATCTCAAGAATAGATTTGAGGGGGGACCTCATACCATCAAGAAAGCAGTGCCAGGAGCAGAGCACGTCCTTTGGACCAGGGTCCCTGCGCAGAGAAGCTCCTAGTCTGGGGGAACACTGATGAGAAGGCTGAGAGAGAGAAAGCCTTCCCCTGGAGCTGACACCCTGAATTTGGACTTTTAGCCTACTTTGACTATGAGGAAATAAACTTCTCTTCATTAAAACCATCCACTTGTGGTTATTTCTGTTGTAGCAGCACTAGATGACTAAGACAGAATTTGGTACCGAGAGAGTGGGGTGCTGCTCTAACTGATACCTAAAATGTGGAAGCGGTTTTGAAACTGAATGGATGGAGGAGCAGCAATGGCAGAGGACCAGCAATAGCAGAGAACCTGCAGTGGCAAAGAAGCGACAGCTGCAGAGAACCAACAGCAGCAGAACCAGGAGACCGGTGCAAGACGGCACTGGAGCCGACCCACAGAGCGAGAGAGCTGAGTGCCTGTGAGCAGGAGGAGGCTTCCTGGCGGAGTGGGGTGCCTCTGGGCACTTATCGGTGGAGCTAGGCTTGCCGACCCACGGAGCGAGGGAGCTGAGTTCCTGTGCGCAGGAGGCTTCCTGGCGGAGTGGGGTGCCTCAGGGCACTTACTGGTGGAGCTACTGAGCTTTGGAACACTTGCCCCAGCAGGGCAGATGCAGGCGTGAGGCCTGAAGGCCAAGAGGCCACAGGTAGTAGAAGCAGAAGCAGATAACTTGTATTCTAGATTTCACAGATGAAGAGGAATTTTTGGATTTTGGACTTGAGGTTAAGGTTTTTGCTATGATATGATAGGGTGAATATGTTTTCCATGTTGCAAGGATGTGATTTTTGGGGGGCCAAAGGGTGGAAAGTCATGGTTTGAATTATGTCCCCCAAAAAATGTGTGTATCAGTTTGGCTAGGCCATGATTCTTGGTACTGTGTGATTTTCCTGTATGTTGTAAACCTGACTCTATGATGTTAATGAGGGAGGATGGGTGGCAGTTGTGTTAGTAAGGCAGGACCTGATCTACAAGACTGGATTGTGTCCTGAGGCAGTCTCTTGAGATATAAAAGAGAGAAGTGAGCAGAGAGACAGGGGGACCTCATACCATCAAGAAAGCAGTGCCAGAAGCAGAGCACACCCTTTGGACCAGGGTCCCTGCGCAGAGAAGCTCCTAGTCTGGGGGAACACTGATGAGAAGGCCGAGAGAGAGTAAGCCTTCCCCTGGAGCTGACACCCTGAATTTGGTGACTTTTAGCCTACTTTGACTATGAGGAAATAAACTTCTCTTCATTAAAACCATCCACTTGTGGTATTTCTGTTGTAGCAGCACTAGATGACTAAGACACTCTTTAAACCTTAAACCAAAATTACCCCTTGAGGTCGCCTTTTAACAGATCGGCTCATAAAATAAAGAATACTGTCTGTGAATAATGAGATGCTTTAAAATATCATCTATATGAGACCAAATGGTCAAAAATTACTCAAAAGCAAAGATGAGAAGATAAGGGGGTAGGGAAACTAGAGTACTGGAAATGGTACAACCCAAATGGAATGAATGAGAATGATGATACATTGTGAAAAATGTAACCAATATCACTGAATAATTTGAGTAGAAATTGTTAAATGGGAACACAATTTACCATGTAAACACAATAAAATATTATTTAAAAAAAGAAGAGGAAAAAACAAAAAAAGAAAGAATAGATTTGACACATTGAACACTAATGACCAAAGACCAGACGAGTTGTGGAATGACATCAAGGACATCATATATGAAGAAAGCAAGAGGTCATTAAAAAGACAGGAAAGAAAGAAAAGACCAAAATGGATGTCAGAAGAGACTCTGAAACTTCCTCTTGAACACAGAGTAGCTAAAGCGAAAGGAAGAAATGATGAAGTAAAAGAGCTGAACAGAAGATTTCAAAGGGTGGCTCGAGAAGACCTGGAGTTAGAAAACCAAAAGAGAAGAATCTGCTCTGGCATTTCCCAAGCTGAAAGAACTGAAGGAAAAAATCAAGCTTCGAGTTGCAATACTGAAGGATTCTGTGGGCAAAATACTGAGCAACGCAGGAAGCATCAAAAGAAAATGGAAGGAATACACAAAGTGACCATACCAAAAAAAGTGCTCGACTTTCAATTGTTTCAGGAGGTAGAATATGATCAAGAACCGACGAAGGAAGAAGTTCAAATTGCACTGAAGACATTAGCGAAAAACAAGGCTCCAGGAATTGACGGAATACAAACTGAGATGTTTCACCAAACGGATGCAGCACTGGAAGTGCTCACTCACCTATGCCAAGAAATTTGACAGACAGCTTCCTGGCCAACCAACTGGAAGAGATCCATATTTATGCCTATTCCAAAGAAAGGTGATCCAATCGAATGCAGAAATTTTTGAACAATATCATTAATATAACGCACAAGTAAAATTTTGCTGAAGATCATTCA
Source organism: Trichechus manatus latirostris (assembly GCF_000243295.1). Taxonomy (NCBI): domain Eukaryota; kingdom Metazoa; phylum Chordata; class Mammalia; order Sirenia; family Trichechidae; genus Trichechus; species Trichechus manatus. The sequence goes on along the minus strand of NW_004444046.1, from coordinate 8,018,211 downwards.
AAAGCGGTTGCAGCAGTACTTCAATAGGGAACTGCCAGAAATTCAAGCTGGATTCCAAAGAGGACGTGGAACAAGGGATATCATTGCTGATGTCAGATGGATCTTGGCTGAAAGCAGAGACTACCAGAAAGATGTTTACCTGTGTTTTATTGACTATGCAAAGGTATTTGTCTGTGTGGATCATAACAAATTATGGATAACATTGCGAAAAACGGGAATTCCAGAACACTTAATTGTGCTCATGAGGAACCTGTACATAGATGAAGAGGCAGTTGTTCGAAGAGAACACGGGGATACTGTGTGGTTTAAAGTCAGGAAAGGTGTTCATCAGGGTTGTATCCTTTCACCATACTTACTTATTCAATTTGTATGCTGAGCAAATAATCTGAGAAGCTGGACTATGTGAAGAAGAATGTGGCATCAGAATTGGAGGTAGACTCATTAACAACCTGTGATATGCAAATGACACAACCGTACTTGCTCAAAGTGAAGATAACTTGAAGTACTTACTGATGACGATCAAAGACTACAGCCTTCATTATGGATTACACCTCAACATAAAGAAAACAAATACAATATCACTTATAATCACTCAAAAAAAAAGCTAATACTTCAGTGTGTATTTAACAAAACATGTACAGGACCCGTATGACAAAACCTGTTGTTGTTGTCAGGTGCTGGCCAGTCATTTCCAACTCACAGCAACCCTATGTACAACAGAACCAAACACTGCCCAGTCCTGCACCATCCTCACATTCCTTGCTATGTTTGAGCCCACCGTTGGCAGCCACTGCACCAATCCATCTCATTGAGGGTCTTCCTCTTTTTCTCTGGCCCTCTACTTTACCAAGCATGATGTCCTTCTCCAGGGACTGGTCCCTCCTGATAACACATCCAAAGTACATGAGAGGAAATCTCACCATCCTGGTTTCTAAGGAGTATTCTGGCTGTACTTCTTCCAAGACAGATTTGTTCTCTTGCTGGCAGTCTGGTATATTCAGTATACAAATGCATCAATTCTTCTTCGGTCTTCCTTATTCATTGTCCAGCTTTCTCATGTATATGAAGCAACTGAAAATACCATAGCTTGGGTTAGGCACACTTTAGTTCTTAAAGTAAGAGTTTTGCTTTTTAACACTTTAAAAGAGGTCTTTTGCAGCAGATTTGTGCAATGCAATATGACATTTCTTTTTTTTTTTTTATTGTACTTTAGATGAAGGTTTACAGAGCAAACAAGTTTCTCATTAAACAATTAATACACATATTATTTGTGACATTGGTTGCCAACCCCACGACATGACAATGCTCTCCCCTTCTTGACCTTGGGTTCCCCATTACCACCTTTCCTGTCTCCTCTTGCCTTCTCGTTTTTGCTCCTGGGCTGGTGTGCCCATTTGGTCTCATTTTGTTTTATGGGCCTGTCTAATCTTTGGCTGAAGGGTGAACCTCAGGAGTGACTTCATTACTGAGCTATAAGGGTGTCCAGGGGCCATACTCCCGGGGTTTCTCCAGTCTCTGTCAGACCAGTAAATCTGGTCTTTTTGTTTGTTTGTTTGTTTTGTGAGTTAGAATTTTGTTCTACATTTTTCTCTAGCTCTGTCCGGGACCCTCTATTGTGATCTCTGTCAGGACAGTTGGTGGTGCTACCAGGCACAGTCTAGTTGTGCTGGACTCAGTCTGGCAGAGGCTGTGGTAGTTGTGGTCTATTAGTTCTTTGGACTAATCTTTCCCTGTGTCTTTGGTTTTCTTCTTTCTCCCTTGCTCCAACAGGGCGAGACTAGTGGAGTATCTTAGATGACCGCCCACAAGCTTTTAAGACCCCAGACGCTACTCACCAAAGTACAATGTAGAATATTTTCTTTGTAAACTATATTAGGACATTTGATTTCTTGACTGCTGCTTCCATGGGCATTGATTGTGGATCCAAGTAAAATGAAATCCTTGACAACTTCAATATTTTTTCCGTTTATCATGGTGTTTCTTATTCGTCCAGTTGTGAGGATTTTTGTTTCCTTTGTGTTGAGGTGTAATCCATATTGAAAGCTGTGGTCTTTGATCTTCATCAGTAAGTGCTTCAAGTCCTCTTCCCTTTCAGCAGTCATAATTGTGTCATCTGCATATCCAGTTGCTGTGTTCTTCTTCATATACTCCAGCTTCTCAGATTATTTGCTCAACATACAGATTGAATAAGTATGGTAAAAGGATACAACTCTGATTTTAAACCATGTAGTATCTCTTTGTTCTGTTCAAATGACTGCCTCTTGATCTATTACAGGTTCTGCAAGGGCACAATTAAGTGTTCTGGAATTCCCATTCTTCACAATGTTGTCCATAATTTGTTATGACCCACACAGTTGAATACCTTTGTGTGTAATCAATATAACACAGATAAACATCTCTCTGATACTCTCTGCTTTCTGCCAAGATCTATCTGACATCAGCAATGATATCCCTTTTTCCATGTCCTCTTCTGAATCTGGCCTGAATTTCTGGCAGTTCCCTGTCGATGTACGGCTACAGTCGTTTTTGAGTGAACTTCAGCATAATTTTACTTGTATGTGATAGTAATGATTTTGTTCAACAATTTCTGCATTCCATTGGGTCACTTTTCTTTGGAATGGGCACATATATGTATCTCTTCCAGTCAGTTGGCTAGGTAGTTGTATTCCAAATTTCCTGGCCTAGACAAGTGAGCACTTCCAGTGTTGCATCCATTTGTTGAAACATCTCAATTAGTATTCCATCAATTCCTGAAGCCTTGTTTTTTGCCAATACCTTCAGTGCAGTTTGGACTTCTTCCTTCAATACCATCAGTTCTTGATCTTATGCTACTTCCTGAAATGGCTGAAAATCAATCAGTTCTTTTTGGTACAGTGACTCTGTGTATTCCTTCCATCTTGTTTTAATCCTTCTTGTGTCATTCAATTTTTTGCCTTCAACATTGCAACTAGAGGTCTGAATTTTTTCTTCAGTTCTTTCAGCTTTAGAAATGCTGAGTATGTTCTTCCCTTTTGCTTTTCTAGGTCCAGATCTCTGCACATTTCATCATAATACTTTGTCTTCTCAAGCTGCCCTTTGAAATCTTCTGTTCAGCTCTTTTACTCCATCATTTCTTCCATTTGCTTTAGCTACTCCACGTTCAAAAGCAAGTTTCAGAATCTCTTCTGACAGTCTTTTTTTTTTTTTTCTTTTCTGTCTTTCTAATGACCTTTTACTTTTTTCATGTATAATGTCTTTGCTGTCATCTCAAAACTCGTCTGGTCTTCAGTCATTAGTGTTCATTGCATCAAATCTATTCTTGAGATGATCTCTAAACTCAGTCGGGATATACTTAAGGTTGTATTTTGGCTCTCGTGGACTTGTTTTAATTTTCTTCAGCTTTAATTTGCATATGAACAATTGATGGTCTGTTCTGCCAGCAGGCCCTGGCCTCGTTCTGTCTGATGATATTGAGCCTTTCCATCATCTCTTTCCACAGATGTAGTCAATTTGATTCCTATATATTCCATCCATGAGTTCCCTGTGTATAGTTACCTCGTGTGTTCTTGAAAAAAGGTATTTCCAATGAATAAATTGTTAGTCTTGCAAAATTCTATCATGGGCTATCCTGTGTCGTTTCTATCACCAAGGCCATATTTTCCAACTATTTATCCTTCTTCTTTGTTTACAACTTTTGCATTCCAATCACCAATAATTATCAGTGTATCTGGATTGTATGTTCTGCATCACAGCAACATGCAAGTCACTACAGAATGACAGATTGACAGACGAGTGGTAGAATGCCAAAAACTACAAAATAATAATTAAAGAAATCAAAGAAGATATAAATAAAAAGGACAGACATACTGTCGTCATGAACTGGAAGATTCAGTATAGTATAGAAGTCAAGTCTCTCAAAACTGGTATACAGGCTTAAGGCAATTCATATTAAAATCCCAACAAGATTTTTTTTTTTAGATATAAACAAGATTATTCTAAAATTTATATGGAAAGACAAAGCAACCAGAATAAATAAACCAATTTAGAAAGAGAATAAAGTAGGAGCAATCAGTATTCCTGGTTTAAAGACTTTTTATGTAGCTAAGGTAATCTGTATGGTATTGATGGAGGAATAGACACACAGAACAATGAAACAGAATAGAGAACCCAGAAATAAATCCACACAAATATTCCCAATTGGTTTTTTATAAAGGTGTGAAAGTAATTCAATGGAGGAAAGACAGCCTTTTCAAGGAATGCTGCTGGAACATTGGGACTTCCATAGGCCAAAAAAAAAAGAATCTCAACTTATGTCTCACATTTTATACAAAAAATAACTCAAGTGGATCACAAATTTAAACGTAAAATGTAAAACTATAAAATTTGGAAAAAACACATGGGAGAAAATCTTTTGGATCTATGTGTATGCAAAGAGTTCTTAGATTTAACACCAAAAGCATGATCCATAAAAGCCTAATTGATAAATTATACTTCATCAATATTAAAAAACTTTTGCTCTGTGAAAGACCCTGTTAAGAGAATGAAAAGACAAGCTACAGAGGAGGAGAAAATATTTGCAAACCACGTAGCTAACAAAGAACTAGTATGTAGAAATATAAAGAACTCTCAAAGTTCAACAGTAAAACACCAATCAATCCAATTTCAAAACAGACAAAAGACATGAATAAACATTTTACTAAAGAGGATATAGAGATGGGAAGTAAGCACATGAGAAGTTGCTCAACATCATTAGCCACTTGGAAAACGTTACTTAAAACCACAATAACATAGTACCACATACCTATTAAGAACTAGCCCATTGCCGTTGAGTTGATTCCAACTCGTAGCGATCCTATTAGAATGTATAAAATAAAAAAAATTAAAAAAGTAAAAATCCTAAATACTGATGAGGATGTGGAGAAATTGAATCACTCATACATTGCTGACAGGAATGTACAATACTACAGCAACTGTGGAAAACAATATGGCAGTTTCTTAAAAAAATAAACACGCAACTACCATGTTGTTGTTGTTAGTCGTTGTTGTCCGTTGTTGTTAGTTGCAATTTTGACTCACAGCGGCCCCACATGTGCTGAACAGAACTGCTCCATAGCGTTTTCAAGTCTGTGACCTTTAAGAAGCAGATCACCAGGCCTGTCTTCCCAGGTAGCTCTGGGTGGATTCAAACTGCCACCCTTCTGGCAGTTTGTCTATTTGAATACTAGCCAAAAGCTAAAGGCAACTGCTATGTTATGAATGATAGAAATGACTCCATTTCAGAAACTAAGTTTATTTTAGAAATTAATTTCAAGCCTATCTGAAAACAACTGTAATTCCAGTAAGATTAAAATTCAAACCATTTTGGATGATAAATATTTAAAAGTACTCAGTCTGGAAATTAAATTGGAACAGAGCAAAGAAATAAGTGTTAACAAATCCACTGTGGTGGTGTCAAATTTCTGTTTTGCCAAGAGCATTTTAGTCCAAACTGCTAATCGCTGAAAACACCTTCTCATTCCGTGACCCACCTCCCCTACAGTCAGGTAAACCCAGTATTTATTCCTGGTGAGTCAGACTCTTATTTCTTCTAAGTTCTTTCTTCCAAAAAGCATCTTTAAAAGCTTTATTAAAAAAAAATCTTTGGAGCACTCAATTCCTGAGGCAGGAACATTTACAAACAAACCCATATAAACATACCCAATCCTCTCTCCTTAATACAGACTACATGAAACTCCATAAGAATTCCCAAATTCAAGTCCAGTTCTTCCTTCTTAATGTAATATACCATTGCCTTTGTTTTTGAGATCAACCTCTTCTCACTGCCATTATTAGAAAGAGACAACTCTGGTTCCTAAGACGTACAGTAAAAATAAGCAGGAGACATCAACCAAGTACGGAGCACCAAGCAGTGGGAAAAGTGAATTTTTGAAAGCATCCAAGTCATGTGTGAGTGAAGAACTAGAACTTAACTGAGCTTTTCTTCACGTATTTTATGGCTTCGTAGTGTTTGATTTTAGATGACTTAGGAGCCCTCGTGGCACAGTAGTTAAAAGCTCAGGCTGCTAACCAAAAGGTTGGCAGTTCGAATCCATCAACTGTTCCTTGGAAACACTATGAGGCAGTTCTACTCTGCCCTTATAGGGTTGCTGTGAGTCAGAGTCAACTCAACAGCAACAGGTTTGGTTTGGCTTTTTGGGAGGAAAAGGACCACCCCAGTTTTCTCAGTAACTCTCCATCCCTTCTGCGCCCGATGGATGACTTTCCTTTCAAAGCCACTGCTGTGTTGTCCCTTCTTGTTCCCACTTCTCACCAGCCTTGCTCGTGCTGAGCTGCTTGCCATTTCTCTCCTTAATTTGCCCTATTACTAACTCTCTTAAAAAAAAACAAAAAAAAAAACACTGACTGCTCTGACTGGGATCACAACAGAGGGTTCTGGACAGAGCAGGAGAAGGATGTAGAACAAAATTCTAACTCACTAAAAAAAGACCAGATTTACTGGCCTAAAGGTGACTGGAGACACCCTGAGAGTATGGCCCCCAGACACTCTTTTAGCTCAGTGGTGAAGTTATTTCCGAGGTTCACCATTCAGCTGGGGAGTGGACAGCCCCGTAAAACCAAATGGGACTAATGAGGCACAGCAGTCCAGGGACAAGGGCCAGAAGGCAGAAGGGGACAGGAAAGCTGGTGATCGGGAACCCAAGGTTGAGTAAGGATAGTGTTGATGTGTTGTGAGGTTATTAACCATTGTTATAGGGCAACATGTGTACTAACCGTTAAATGAGAAACTATTTTGTTCTGTAAGCCTTCATCTAAAGTGAGAATAGCAGCACAACTGGAAGAGCGTAGTCAATGTCACTGAACTGTGCATGTAGAAATTTTTGAAATGGTGTATCTTTGGCTATGTATATTTTCACCAGAAAAAGGTCTAGAAGGGAGAGGATTGACATGTTGTGGGGTTGTTAACCAATGTCATAAAACAATATGTGTACTACTGTTCCATGAGAAACTATTTGTTCTGTAAGCCTTCACCTGAAGTACAATAAAATAAAAATGAAAAAAAAAATTGCCATCAAATCCAACTCATGTGACCCACATGGTCAGAGTAGAACTGCAGAACTGTGCTCCATAGGCTGATTTTTCAGAAGTAAATCGTCAGGCCTTTTTTCGAAGTCATCTCTGGGTGGACTCAAATCTCTCACCTTTTGGTTATCACCTGAGCACGTTAACCATTTGCCCTAAAATTCAGGTTTTTCCCCAGCAATTGCCCCTGTTCTCACAGCCAGCCGTCCCACAATAAATAGAAGGCAGTAATGTTGTTTTCACCACTGGCTCACCTGCCTTCAGTTATCAAACAGAAATAGGTTGGGTCTATGTGCAAACGAAGCTGTAGTTCCCAAAACTTAGCACCTGGTGGAGAGTCGCTAGAACTCCTTCTTCACAAGAAGGCTCTCCAGAACAGAAGGTCACCTGCTCCATGGGCAGCCCCATACTTTCCACCTACATATAAGATTATGGGTATTTAAGATACAAATCAATTTTACTGTAAAATATTATTAGAGAAAATCTTCAAGTACTTTTTAGCATGCCTCTATTGAAGATGATTATGAAATGGTTATACAGTGGGGGAAAACATATTATTTTAATCTGTAAAATGCTGCATTTTATTCTGGAATCCAGTAGAAAATCATAAATTCTTGTTATGCTGAAAAAATATAAAATCATTATCTGAAAAGAAATATTTAGTGCCAGTGAGGTTATAGATGAGAAGGAAATAAAGTGTGCTGTGAACTTCCTTCTGCTATTTAACTAGTTGATAATAGTAGCCCTCTGAATACAAGACAAAATTTTGATACACCTGGGGAATATGATACAGGTGTTATTAAAAAAGAAAAAAAAACCCAAACCCACTGCCGTTGAGTAGATTCCGACTCATAGCAACCCCATAGGGTTTCCAAGGCTGTCAATCTCTACCAAAGCAGACAACCACATCTTTCTCCCGCAGAGACGACGTTTCGGTTAGCAGTCGACGCTTTAACCACTGCACTACCAGGGCTCCTTATAGGTGTTATAAATATGATAATTTTATAACTGGGACATAGAGGAGGCCCCAGAATCCTAGCCTCCATGGGAGGCCATATGAACCAGTTAGGAACTAAGCCACAACAGAAGTGGTTAAACTTAAAACCAAACCCATTGCCGATGAGTTGGTTCTGACTCACAGTGATTAGACCACTCTAATTTCCACAGTGTCCTTCCATGCAGTAAAAGTTAAATCCTAATGCACCCTCTCTCCACTGAGCACGCTTCTGTAGAGTGAATCTAGGCTAAACTAAACATTATAAAATCAGTTGGATTTTATGGAGCTAGAATGGGTTTTTAAGGTTGATTTAATCCGCCCTCCCTCCCCGCCAGCTCAGCATGACTCACAAATACTTCATAAACTCCAAAGGAGTCATCTTGTGTTGGATTTACCACCTCTGGTGATGGGGATCACCACACTTTACCCTGAAGTCCCTTCCACTTTTAAATAGTTGTTTCAAAAAAAAGTTATATCTAATATTAAGACAGCATTACCAGTAGTTGTCCAGCCAATTCCAACTCAAGGCAACCCATACGTTTCAGAGTAGAACTGTGCTCCCTAGGGTTTTCCATGGATGATTTTTCAGACATAGATTGCCAGGTCTTTCTTCTGAGGCACCTCTGGATGGATTGAAACCCCTAACCTTTCGATTAGCATCTGAGTGCTTAATCATTTCCACCATAAATCTTCTTGTTCATTCACTTGTTTATGCATTCAGTTATTCATTCATCCAACAAATATTTATTGAGAACTTTTATAAGCAACCACCAGGTATGCACTGCAATTATCATCTTTGTGGAGGGCTTTATCATTTATAAAGGGCTTTTCACAAGTATCAAGTCACTTAATCCTCACAAAAATCCTGCAAAGTGGACTCTGATTATTATTAGTTTGTTATTTACTCTACAGATGAGAAAAGTAAAGCTCAAAAGTGAAGTCACATGAGTAGGAAGTGGAAGAATGGATACTCCAACTCATCTAATTCTAGACAGCACTGTCCTTCCAGTGTCTAAGTCAATACAAAACAAACTGATCACCCCTTCACATAAAAACCCTTGATGTTATTAAGGACATCACAGATTCCTCTTACGTTGTCTGTTCTCCACATCAAACACCGTAAGATCTTTCAACATTTCTTCATACAATTTGCTGTTAAAACCCTGAAGAGATGAAGCACTGAGCCTGATAGCCCAGATGTGGTCTGATCTGAGCAGGGAAGTGACAAAACTATAGCCTCCCTTGAGACAGACACAATGTTTTAAACAGTGTAAACTATAATCAGATTGGTTTTTAAGGAGGCAACCAAAGCATACAGATAATTTTTATTGTGCTCATGGCCAATATGTACTACTAGAACTCACACATTTCCTTCCCTTCTTGGCCCCCTACCAATTCTGCCTTTGCCTAGTGAAATTTTAGACCTAATCGCAAGACTTGAATGTATGTCAAACACTTATACTTAGCATAGCTACTGGGTAGCATCCTCACAGAGTAGAGGCCAAAACTATGATTATTATTAAGTAAGATTATTCAGCTTTTTATATTATTTCACTTTCCTATGAATTTTTTTTTTCTATTCACTGGGCATACACCCCCAGATTCGAGTACTAATTTTATTGTTAGGTGCCATCAAGTTCACTCCAACTCATAGCAACCCTGTGTACAACAGAACAAAACACTGCCTGGTCCTGCACCATCCTCACAATCATTGCTATGTTTGAGCCCACTGTTGTAGCTACTACGTCAATCCATCTGACTGAGGGTCTTCCTCTTTTTCGCTGACCCTCTACTTTACCAAGCATGATGTCTTTCTCCAGGGATTGGTCCCTCCTGACAACATGTCCAAAGTAAGTGACACGAAGTCTCACCATTCTCCCTTCTAAGGAGTATACTGGCTATTCTTCCTCCAGGACAGGTTTGTTCGTTCCTCTGGCAGTCCATGGTATATTTAATATTCTTTGCCAACACCAAAATTTGAATGTGTCAATTCTTCTTCGGTCTTCCTTTTTTCATTGTCCAGCTTTCAAATGCATATGAGGTGATTGAAAATACATGTCTAGGGTCAGATGCACCTTAGTCATCAAAGTGACATCTTTGCATTGGGCATATCTGCTACAAAAGACCTCTTTAAATAGTTAAAAATCAAAAATATCACAAATACTACTACTACCACTAAATAATAGATTTTAGAACTATGCAAATACTTTACATAAATTGTTTAATTTAATACCAAATAAGATCATGTAGGAGCCATGGTGGCATAGTGATTAAGAGCTCAGCAGCTAAGCAGAAGGTTGGCAGTTTGAATCCACCAGTCACTCCTTGGAAATCCTATGGGGCAGTTCTACTCTGTCCTATAGGGTCCCTATGGATTGGAATGGACTCAACGGCAACAGGTTTGGTTTGGTTTCTTTGTTGTTGTTGTTGCTAGGTGCTGTCGAGACAGTTACAACTCCCAGTGACCCTATGTACAACAGAACAAAACACTGCCCAGTCCTGTGTCATCCTCACAATCATTGCTATGCATAAGCCCATTGTTGCAGCCACTATGTCAATCCATTTCATTGAGTGGCTTCTTCTTTTTCGATGACGCTGTACTTTATCAAGCATGATGTCCATGTCCAGAGACTGATCTCTTCTGAGAACATGTCCAAAGTCTCGCTATCCTTGCTTCTAAGGAGAATTCTGGTTGTACTTCTTCCAAGACAGATTTGTTTGTTATTTTGGCAGTTCTGAATATGGTATATTCAATATTCTTTGCCAACACCGCAATTCAAAGGCGTCAATTCTTCTTCAGTCTTCTTTACTCATTGTCCAGCTTTCACATGCATATGAAGTGACTGAAAACACCATGGCTTGGTTCGGTTAAGATCATATAATAAGGAGGCCTGGTTGCACAGTGGTTAAGCGCTTGGCTACTAACCATAAAGTTGGCAGTTCTGACCCACCAGCAGTTCTGTGGAAGAAAGATGTGGCAGTCTACTCCCAGAAAGATTACAGCCTTGGAAACTCTACTGGGCAATTCTACTTTGTCTTATAGAGTCACTATGAGTTGAAATCAACTCCAAGGCAATGGATTTTAAGATCAAGTCTAAGAGGACAATGGTAGAAGTCTTAGCTTCCATGTAGGAGATCTGGGTTCAATTCCCAGCCAACATATCTCAAGTTCAGTTATCACTCTTCTGTCAGTGTACAATGCTGAACAGGTTTCAGCAGAGCCTCCAGACTAAGACGGACCAGGACGGCGATCTGCTTCTGAAAATCAGGCAATAAAAAACCTATGGATCACAATGATCTGCAACCAACCAATCACGGGGTTGGCACAGGACTAGGTAGCATTTTGTTCCATCGTGCATGGGATTTCCATGAGTCAAGGGCCAACTTGACTGCAGCTAACAACAGCAAGATCATGTGAATCAATTGATAGATGAGAAAACTTGGGTTCTGAGAGGTAAAATAAATTTGCACAAAGTCACACACTGAGAAAATGGTAGAGCGGGGATTCAAACCTGGATACGTATGACTTTGACTCACTAGGCTCTGTCTTTGCCAAAACCTTCTTTTTGCTAAGAACATAACTGAAAACATCATTTTTTTTTCTTAGCACATTTTAACTTCTAGAATGTTTCTCACGTGGTAGACTACCAAAAAGTTCTTTATTTTTTTTTCAATTTGGAGTCCTGCATCATTCTGGCTTTCAGCCTTGCATTAGGCTGTCATTACAGGCCCATTTTTTAACTCATTCTTCATTATATGACCTTTATTCCAGTTTGTTATAAATCAAACTCATTCTTTTTTCCCTAAAACTGTTCTTCTAATTGTACTCCTTACCTCCATTACGATATCCTTATTATCTCAAGCTAGAAAATTCACATTCATTCCTGGTTCTGCCTTCTACCTTATCCCAACACAGGACCTTTCATCAAGTCTATAGCTTTTACCACTTAAAATGTCTCTTAAATCTTGTTTCAGGCTTTCCTAATATTTTACATATCCTATGGCACTGATCCCCTAACTATCCACCTGCCTCAAGTCTCCCTGACTGTTCTACTCCCCATAATAGCACCAGATTTATATTTCTAACCACATAGCTAGGTTTTTTTCAACTTTTTACAAGTTGTGTGCCCTCCACTTCCTCCCCTCACTCTCTATCTGTGCTCCAGTAACACCAAACAACCCACCCTATCTGAACAGCCCACGCTGTTTCACAGCCCTGCTTTTATACCTGCTGTTTCCCCTGTCTGGAATGCATTTCTTGGCCTGGCAAAGACAAATCCTTTTAGATCCAGCTAGTATCACTACCAATGCACCTCCACATTGCTTCAGATACGGTTATCTGTTCTGAACATTTTGATAACAACTTTTTGTACACTGTTGTTGTTAGGTGCCATAAAGTCAGTTCCAACTCATAGCGACCCTGTGTACTACAGAATGAAACACTGCCAGGTCCTGCGCCATCCTCACAATTGATGTTATGCTTGAGCCCATTGTTGCAGCCACTGTGTCAAGCCATCTTGTTGAGGGTCTTCCCCTTTTTCGCTGACCGTCTACTTTACCAAGCATGGTGTCCTTCTCCAGGGACTGATCCCTCCTGATAACATGTCCAAAGTACGTGAGACAAAGTCTCGCCATCCTTGCTTCTAAGGAGCATTCTGGCTGTACTTCTTCCAAGACAGATTTATTCATTCTTCTGGCATTCCATGGTATATTCAATATTCTTCGTCAACACCATAATTCAAATGAATCAATTCTTCTTCAGTCTTCTTTATTCATTGTCCAGCTTTCGCACACATATGAGGAGACTGAAAACACCATGGATTGGGTCAGGTGCACCTTAGTCCTTAAAGTGACATCTTTGCCTTTTAACACTTTAAACAGTTCTTTTACAGCAGATTTGTCCAATTCAGTGCATCATTTGATTTCTTAACTGATGCTTCCATGGGTGTTGATTGTGAATCCAAGTAAAACGAAATCCTTGACAGCTTCGATCTTTTGTCCATTTATCATGACATGATGTTGCTTATTGGTCCAATTGTGAGGATTTTTGTTTTCTTCATGTTAAGGTGTAATCCATACTGAAGGCTGTAGTCTTTGATCTTCATCCATAAGTGCTTCAAGTCCTCATCACTTTCAGGAAGCAAGATTGTGTCATCTGCATATTGCAGGTTGTTAGTGGGTCTTCCTCCAATCCTGATGCCACATTCTTCTTCACATAGTCCACTTTCTCGGGTTACTAGGTCAGCATACAGATTGAATAAATATGGTGAAAGGATACAATCCTGACGCACACCCTTCCTGATTTTAAACCACGCAGTATCCCCTTGTTTTGTTCAAATGACTGCCTCTTAGTCTGTGTTTTTGCACATAGTTCTCATATAAACAGTTATCATGCTGCATTGCAATCATTTTGTTATCAACAACCTCTCCTACCTGAATAGGAGTTCCTCATATACAAGCATCTTTTTATTTTTGCTTATCACCCCAGCACAGTGCCAGATACATGGTAGATGTTCAGTAAAAATCTGCACAAAAGAATAAATGCACTTCCTTTGAAATCAGAGCTGACGAGAAATTTTCCTGTGATATATGTATGTATTTGGTTGCCTTCTGATTTCCTCCCAATCGGCATTATTTGTTTTGTACTGTAAGAATTTCAATTTTGAGATCTCTTGTACTTCTCATGCTATCTTCCTTTTTAATTTCATGTTCATCTTTGTACTGAACATTTTGAAGCTATGTTATATAATAGCTGACACAACTTTGTGTACATGAATTAAAAGGCCCTGGGAAACGAGTTGTTGATAATCTCCTTACTCTTTACTGTGGATTATGACCATATGCTGGGTCAGAATCTGCTCCCCTACTGAGACCTTCAGTTACCCTCAATCATCTGATATCCCAAAATTCTGTGTAAGCTCATTTGGTCTATTGTCCATATCACTGTAATATATAACCAGCATGTAAATACACAAGAAAATATTATCCACCTGTCTTACAAATGGGAAAATTAGACCCAGAATGACCACGTGACTTATGATGTACTCAAGCAAAAAGATTCTGGACTGAAAAGAGAATCTAATAAGGCCTCTGCTCCAAAAACTGGCTCATTTCCTTCCTTACATACTTACATATTTATTTGTATGTTTTTATTCCCAAAGCCTTTATAAAAATGTCTGTCATTTGCAATCTGTTCTTCTTAGTTATATAAATCTATTTTCTATTCAACTAGCATTTTTCTTTCCTTTACTTAAAAAAAGAAAATAAAGAACTAGCTTTACTAAAAACATGCTGCAGATCTCCTATACTCCAGTAAGTACAGAAGCTAAAATTGACTTACTTTACTGCATAGCATGTCATTCATCTAATGGTGTAATCTAAAGGAATAGCCCCTGACCTGAAGAATGTGAGTATTCATCTTTAGGACTGGACTACTTAGATCTGATGTGAGTACCATAGAGTTTTTATGGCTGGGTATGTCCTTAGAGATTATTTGGCCAACCCTCTTAATACCAAAGGTTGGTGAAAACTGAAGCTCAGAAAGGCCACATCATTTCCCTGGGGTCAGTTGGCTTATAAGCCAAGCAAAGAGGAGAACTCAACACTCCTGACTGCTGATCCAGTATCCAGTACTCTTTCTACTGCTACCCTTGACTATCTCAAGGGCAGAGGAAACACACTGTTATTAACTTGCCTTGATAGTCGCAATGGTAAAAGAATGGAGGCATATAAACCTAATGATTATTTAATTTACAAGAGAAAAGAAGGCCTTCTGACATGCTCTACATCAGCTCTCACTTTCAGTGTGGAAAAACGCATTGGTTTCTGAATTGCTTCACCTTCACCCTGTTGTCAGGCAGTCAGTTTTCTAAGGATCTACCATATTCTGGATGGTGTAAATAGTTAACGTGCTCAGCCACTACTCAAAAGGTTGGAGGTTCAATTCCACCCAGAGGCACCTTGGAAGAATGTCCTAGCAATCTACTTCCGATAAGTCAGCCATTGAAAACCCTATGGAGCACAGTTCTACTCGGCCACACGTGGAGTTGCCATGAGTCAGAGTCGACATGACGGCAACTGATTTTACCAGACCATAACCTAGCCTCTGGGAATAGGCAGCAACGTGAACTTAGTTCCTGCCTTACAGAGCTTAAAGTCTAGATGGGAAGGCAGATATTATACAAATCATTATAAGCGATTAAGTAACAAATGACAATGTATAAAGAGATGAATGAGTTATGACAGGAATGTGTTACTCAGCTACTCAGCAATCCATTCCGGCCTAGGGTATCAGGGAGGACTTCCCTTAGGCAGTAATGTTTGAACTGAAATCCAGAGGTCGTGTGATGGTTTTGAGGGGAGTGTTCTGTCAAGAAGGCAGATGGAGGGTGCAGAGAACACCACACAGCTGTGCTCAGATACCTGACGGTTGCACCACATGGCTGAAGCAGATGGAGTGACGTGAGACGGAGCTAGAGACAGAAGGAGAACAGATCACCCAGGTGTGTACAGGCCATGATAAGGATGTGAGAATTTTCACTTAACCATTTTAAGCAAGGGAAAGCTGTGATTAGATTTACATTTTTAAAAGATCATTCTGGCATCCTTAGGAGAGTGGATTAAAAGGACTGCATGTAGACAGACAGGTAGGAAGTAAACAGGCCAGGCGAAACATGCATGTAGTATATACTCTAGACCTCCCAACTTAACTCAGCAGTACACTTCCAATGACACATCTTGTGTTTCTTCCCTGTCTTTTTTAATGAAATTCAACTCAGTTTGTTAACAATGCTCTTAATAAACAATTTTTTTTAATTGGATTTTTTTTTTTTTTTTGCCTCATTAAAGGAAGCTTGTTTGTTGCATTAGGATTGTAATTTAAAATTGTATTTGGGGAGAGTTCCGGCAAAATGGCACTCTAGGCAGAAGCACCACGCCGTCCCTCCGCAGCAAAGATCCGAGAAACTAAGCCGAACAGAGAATACAACAATCCTGAAACCCTAAAACATTAAATGAAGAGATAAAGAACTCAGCCAAACACCAAATGAAGTGAGAAAACTGACAGAGAATGGAGAGGGAGGAGAGATTCATGCAGAGGTCCCCTACCAGATAACACAGTGCGGATCCACCATCCTGGACTCCTATTGGAGACCAGTAAACGGGGTACGAGAAAGCAGCCTCACGGAGCATCCAGAGGGAGACAAAACAACCGGTAATTTGTGATATACACTTTCCCACCCCCTACCCTTCTTCACCTAGACTCGGCCTCCTCTGCTTCCCGCAGCCACAATCTCTTGACCGGTAAACACCGGCTGCTTGGATTCCACACACCCGAACAGGCGGCTCTCTGAGTGCCATTTGTTGACTGCTGGTGTTGCTTTTTTCCGCTTCTTTTGGTTTCTTTCTTGCTTTTCACCACCTCCCCCTCCTTTCGCTCGAGTACCTGGATCCGTGTGCCATCTTTGTTTCTTCCTGAGGGGCTGTGGAGCTCTGGTAATTTGTGATATAAGCTTTCCCACTCCCTACCCTTCTTCACCCACACTCGGCCCCCTCTGCTTCCCGCCGACACAGTCTCTTGTCCGAGAAACACCAGCCCGCACTAGCTGGCTCTCTGAGTGCCATTTGTTGGCCGCTAGTGTTGCTTTTTTTTTCTGCTTCTTTTGATTTCTTCCTTGCCTCTCGCCACCTCCCCCTCCTTTCACTCAAGTACCTGCCTCCGTGCGCCATCTTTGCTTCTTCCTGAGGGGCTCTGGAGCTCCGCTCAAGTGTGGAGCTGCTTCCCTCTCTGGGCTGCCGCACTGGTGGGATCCCAGGGCTTTTGTTCATTTGTTTGTTTTGAATTGTTTGTTTGTTTTCTCTTCCTTTTCTTGAGTTGGGAGCCCCTTTCTGGCAAGGCAGAGCTGCGTGGAAAGGAGACTCCCCGTCGGCTTCCACAGACACGCAGAGGGATTCCTGAGGGTATTTCTTTTTTCATTTTTTTTTTCTGTTTTTTTTGGGGGGCCTTTGTTGTTCTTTTTTTTATTTTTAATTTGTTTTGTTTTCTTTTCCCTCTTTTTCCCTTTTTGTCCTTCTTCATTGCTCAGTTTCTCGTCTTTCTATATCTTCCTTCTCTTTCTGTTCCCTGAATACCTGGCGTTGTATACCTCTATGCCTTCTAGCCAAGCTGTACTGCAACACCTGAGAGCGACTTTTTCAGACCTCATAGCTGCACCGGTCGGATCCCTGGGAACGTTGCGGTTCTTTAACCTTTCTGATTTTTATTTATTCATTCTTTTCTTTTCTTCCTCTTCTCCTTTCTGTTTTTCTCCATTTCATAGTCTCTCATCTCTCCACTCCAAATGCAAGCTCCCCTAGCATTCTTTTTTGTTTTTTTGTATGTTTTTAGCTCCTGTTCCTCTCTCCTCTCTCCCATATCCATCTTAGCTCCACACGTAACAATCTGCCCACTGCATCCTGCCTACCTGCATCATGTGCTTGAAATCACACCACCAAGCAGCACAGGCACGGCCTACTGGAACCTTCCCTGCAATGATTACCGACCCGCTCTGGTGGCTGTAGTAAGTGCCACAAACAACCCATCCCAGTAACTCCTCTACGGCTAGACCTGCCCTGCCGTACCATATCTGAGTTACTGACCAAGCCAACTGGAGAAGGAGGCAAAAGTATTGTGCACAAAGACGAGCAAACAACAAAGAACACACAGTCCGCCTGCTCAGACGTAGTGAAATTTAAAAAAAAAAAGGGGGGGGGGATGAAACAAACAAATCTACAATCAATAAATGAGAAAAATAACTACTGAATGCCCCGAAGACAGCAGACAATAACAAAACATTTACAAATACAGGAGAGGCTGGTTCCAGTAGGCATCCAAAATAAAACACCAGATGCCACTCCAGGGGAAGAAAATTCACTGGAACTACCTGATAGGGAATTCAAATCTCTAATACTCGGAATTCTCCAAGAACTGAGGCAAAAAGCTGACAAACACAAGGAAAAAACAGACAAATTCATGGAAAATACAGACAAAAAATGGAAGAATTCAGGAAAATAATGCAGGGACAAAATGCCAAAATAAATTCACAACTAGAAATTATACAAAGACAACAATTAGAAATCCAAAAGATAAACAATAAGATTTCAGAAATGGACGGTGTCA
>NW_004444046.1:7982746-7994166 GCF_000243295.1 Trichechus manatus latirostris | reverse complement strand
ATATGTTGTGGGGTTGTTAACCAATGTCATAAAACAACATGTGTACTACTGTTTCGTGAGAAACTATTTGTTCTGTAAGCCTTCACCTGAAGTACAATGAAAAAAAAAATTGTATTTGGGCTAATTGCATACATTCTAATTGTAAAAAGCTTTGATCTAAATGATAACATTTTCAGGGCAAATAAGATGAGAGTCATCAACTCAACTACTGATGTAACAGTAAAGTGCTGTCTATTATGTTTGTTTTGATTGTGCTGTATGTTCATTTTTTTGTTTTTTTACTTATGGTTTTGGTGTAAATTGGATAGAATAAACATATGGAACATGTAGAATAACGCATTGACTTCATGATAGGATCCAAAAATATTCTGTCAAATTATTTGGATTATTTCTACAAATGATCAGATGTCATAAATGACAAGGTGCTTTTGCAGGAATTTACCTGAAGTTGTTTTTAAAAAGTTCTCACAAATTATTATCTCAACATAAATAAGGTATCTTGTTTTCTTAAGAAAAGCAATGGACAGTTTACATCACCCAGTGTGATATAAGACCTAAGCATAACATATGGGTGCATGCTACCATTTATTATTCTCTTTTTGACAATCTAAATTATCTTTGGAGTATTACTCTGAATGATAAATCAAGTGATTTAAAAGTGGAACTCAAAACTGGAAAATTGAAGTTGTAAATGCTTTTATCTTAAGTAGATGATATCGACGTAACTTGAATAGTAAGTGCTCTAGCTTCGAACTGAGTTTATGACAATGGGCTCTTCAGGGAGTGACATTAGGCTAATATAATATGCAGGGCTAGGAACTGAGGTTAAGTATGAATTGTTACATGCACAGACTTTCATGAGAGCCCAACTCAGCATATATGTAAATTGTTTTTTCCATAGTTCTTTCTGACAAACAGTGTAATACATTCAACTGTCATTGAATAATTTTCAGTTTCCTTTGGAGAAAGAAAGACTAATAGATTTTTTAAGAATTATTGTTTTGTATAACACTATTTTGCCTTATTCCCTGGGGCATGGCATTTTTAAAGAAAATATATTTATTCAAAATTTCTTTTTTTAATTTAATAGAGAAATGATTCTTGCCGTTACAGCGTGGAATATTCTTTTTTCTCCGGTATTGGCTAGGGGCATGCAAATGCTAGAATCTCTGGTTTTGAGGAAGGTGGATTTGTTTGTTTGTTTTCCCTATTCTTTTTGATAAAGGAGGTAGGGAAAGGGCTTGCCATGGGATTAACTTGTCACCATGCTTTTCCTTTTGAAATTCATGCTTTTCACTGGCCGTTAAAAACAGCACAGTGATAATTCTCATTCCCATTCCTATTCCATAGGACTGAATGGAAAAGCAAACTCCTACATGTCTGTTTCACGTTCATAAAACAGGCAAATCTGAAATGGAAACAGAAGGAGACTTTTATGTTTAATCGTTTCCATTTCTGCTAGTTCTGTTCTAAAATGGACCTGTACGTGCCATTTATTTTTAAATACCTCATCGTTTTCGATACATCATCGTTTTCGTAAGTATGTAAAACCCAGGAAAACAACAAGACTTGTTGGATCTGTTTATATCTTCTAGGTTGGGCGAATTGAAGATTTTCTATACCAATTAGAGGACAGTTTTCTAAAAACTAAAAAACTGAGAACGGCTCGAAGGCAAAAAACGAAAATGAAGCGGCTTCAAACCACACAGCAAAGCTAGCCACTGGGGAAGAGGTGCCACCTCCAAGATGTCCCAGAGAGAGGCAATGGAGTCTACCCAGACAGAATGACAGCCAGATAACAAAGGCTGATCATCAAATGAATGAGGTGGCTCTTCCTCCTCCCTCCCCTACTCATTGTCAGCAAAGAGGTTCTATACTTCAAGTCTCAGCTGGCAGCAATAAAATGTTCTCAGCAAGTTTGTCTTTACTCTTACTCAAATTTGTCTTGTTTAACAGCTTATAAATTAACCATTGCTGCCTCTTGCACCCGCCTTGTTCTTTCAAAATTGACTAAGGTATTCCAGATCTACGTAGCCAAATATGCTCATAGTACACTTGCATATTCATGCATAGTCAGTGAGAGTTATTCACACTCCATATACAGATACGGAAGACAATACAAATATAAATTAAAAATTATAAGACTGCTTATATACCATCTCACATCCTTATAGAGATAATCATATGTGTGTGGATGATATCATCAATTAAACAAAAAAAAACAAACCCGTTGCCATGGAGTCAATTCCGACTCATAGCAACCCTATAGGACAGAGCAGAACTGCCCCATAGGGTTTCCAAGGAGTGGCTGGTGGATTCAGACTGCTGACCTGCTGGTTAGCAGCTGAGCTCTTAACCACTGCGCCACCAGGGCTCCATCATCAGTTAAGTTTTCTCATTAAAATCTCGATTCTTTCTTCTGAGTCCTTTACTTTTTATTTCCCCTGCCCCCTAAATGACTCAACATAAAACACATAGTTGAGAAGACAGTTGAGTCAATAAATGTCATGGATTGAATTATGTCCCCCCAAAAATGTGTGTATCAATTTGGCTGGGCCATAATTCCCAGTATTGTGTGATTTTCCTATATGTTGTAAATCCTGCCTCTATGATGTTAATGAGGGACGATGGGCTGCAGTTGCGTTAGTGAGGCAGGACTCAATCTACAAGATATTGTGTCCTGAGGCAATCTCTTGAGATAGAAAAGAGAGAAGTGAGCAGAGAGACATGGGGACCACATACCATCAAGAAACCAGTGCCAGGAGCAGAGCATGTCCTTTGGACCCGGGGTCCCTGTGCAGAGAAGCTCCTAGTCCTGGGGAACATTCATGAGAGAGAAAGCCTTTCCCTGGAGCTGACACCCTGAATTTGGAATTTTAGCCTACTTGACTGTGAATAATAAATTTCTCTTTGTTAAAGCCATCCACTTGTGGTATTTCTGTTACAGCAGCACTAGCTGCCTAAGACAATAACTATCACTCAAGACCTCAACTGACACCAGCACGCAAGTTTCAGGAGAGAATGAGAGGGAGGACTCCAGATACAGAGTAAATTAAACAAGAAAACATAATTAATAGTAAAAATAATAAAAATAATAAGATCACAGAGCACATTGATAACAAACAATATGAAAAGGAGAAAAGAGAGTAAGACAGTTACTGGTGAATTTTTTATTATACAATGCAGTTATAAAGGAATCAATTATTAATTTAGTCTTACATGTGTGTCAGATTTGCATAGTCATAATAATGCAAGATATAAATATATTTACAAACTTTGAAATAAAATGGCCGGTGATTTTGGTTACCCTAGGGACCATTTGGGGGCCCTGGTAGTTCAGTGGTAGAATTTTCACCTTCCATGAGGAAGACCCAGGTTTGATTCCTAGCCAATGCACCTCATGCGCAGCCACCACCCATCTGTCAGCTGAGGCTTTCGTGTTGCTATGATGCTAAATAAGTTTCAACAGTTTCCAGACTAAGACGAAACAAGGAAGGCCAATTAAAACCCTATGGATCACAACAGTCCAGTTCACAACGGATCATGGGGAGGATGCAGGATCAGGCAGCATTTTGCTCCATTATGCCTGGGGTCGCTGTCAAGGGCCAACTGGACAGCAGCTAACAACACAACAACAAGGGACCGTTGGCTTAATTCTTATCTTTATTAATTAGTCCCCTATTTTCTACCCCACCCCATCCAGAGAATATTATCAGTTGTTATCATGGTTGTAATCAGTTAAAGACAGTGGAATTTAAGAAACTCTTTCTTTAATCTCTAAACCCACACCACACAGCATCTCAGTTCTGTTCTTGTGAATAATAGAAAATGGTTTGTTTCTTTCTGTGTACACTTGAGTCTAACCAAATTTGTGAGACTTAGCCTCCCATCTGACCACTCTGCTGTTACCACTCTCACCATCGTCTAGGAATTGCCTGTTATTAAAAAAATCCTTGAATTATTTCTAGGAAACAAAGCTTATCAGCTTTGAATTTTAACTTCATTGGTAATTTTCAAACAAAGCTTTTTTTCTCAAAAAGAATTTTTATGTTCTGCAAGGAATTAATTCTTTAAGAAAAAAAAAAAAGGGAAGGACTGTTAGCACTCCCCATTTGTTTACTCAGCAATTTTCTGAAAGCCCTGTTGACTCAACAGCTATTCAATTGCTTTATCTTTGTTCTTTGAAAATTAAAGTTGTCTCATTCCACAGTAACTAAAGGTTATATTTTAATATGATAAAATTAAAATTATTAGATGTGGTTTCACTATTTGATCATATTTGATCATATCCCCCAAAATTTTACACCAAAGATCCATCGGTTATTTTAGCTAGGTTTGGGTAGGGCAAGAAGGGCAGTTATAGTTGGTCTTAGGAAGGATGATATAGAATGAAAATCCAAAAACTTTCAAAAGAATTTCTTTTTCAGGAAAAAAAAAGAGTTTATCAACATTCATAGCTCTCCAACTACCTATCAGATCTTCAGAATTCTTACTAGAAGCAATAGCACTGTCCATAGTAATGAATTTTGCTCGAGGCTTCAACATTAATGTCTACAGCCTTAAATAGCAATAATGCAGCATAATTTACTGCTCCTGGCCTCCCTTCCCTTCTTTATTATTAAAATATCTGCAGGAAGGATTTATAAAACAATATGGCAATTGTTGTTGATGCTGTTAGGTACCATCTAGTCGGTTCAGACTCATAGCGACCCTATGTACTACAGAATGAAACACTGCCCGGTCCTGCGCCATCCTCACAATCGTTGTTGTGCTTGAGCCCATCGTTGCAGCCACTGTGTCAATCCATCTTGTTGAGGGTCCTCCTCTTTTATGCTGACCCTCTACTTTACCAAGCATGGTGTCCTTCTCCAGGTACTCATCCCTCCTGATAACATGTCCAAAGTATGTGAGACATAGTCTCGCCATTTTTGCTTCTAGGCAGCATTCTGGTTCTACTTCTTCCAAGACAGATTTGTTCGCTCTTCTGGCAGTCCATGATATATTCAATATTCTTCTCCAACACCGCAACTCGAAGTTATCAATTGTTCGGTCTTCCTTATTCATTGCCCAGCATTCGCATGCATATGAGGTGATGGAAAACACCATGGCTTGGGCCAAGCCCACTTTAGTCTTTAAGGTGACATCTTTGCTTTTCAACACTTTAAAGAGGTCTTTTACAGCAGATTTGCCCAATGCAATGCATCTTTTGATTTCTTGACTGCTGTTTCCATGGGTGTTGATTGTGGATCCAAGTAAAATGAAATCCTTGACAACTTCAATCTTTTCTCTGTTTATCATGATATTGCTTATTGATCCAGTTGTGAGGATTTTTGTTTTCTTTATGTTGAAGTGTAATCCATACTGAAGGCTGTGGTCTTTGATCTTCATCAGTAAGTGCTTCAAGTCCTCTTCACTTTCAGCAAGCAAGGTTGTGTCATCTGCATAACACAGGTTGTTAGTGAGTTTTCCTCTAATCCTGATGCCCTGTTCTTCTTCATAGAGTCCAGCTTCTCAGATTATTTGTTCAGCATACAGATTGAATAATTATGGTGAAAGGATACAACCCTGACGCGTGTTTCCTGACTTTAAACCACGCAGTATACCCTTGTTCTGTTTGAACTATTGCCTCTTGATCTTTGTACAAGTTCCTCATGAGCACAATCAAATGTTCTGGAATTCTCATTCTTTGCAATGTTGTTCATAATTTGTTATGATCCACGCAGTTGAATGCCTTTGCATAGTCAATAAAACACAGGTAAACATCTTCCTGGTACTCTCTGCTTTCAGCCAGGATCCATCTGACATCAGCAATGATATCCCTAGTTCCACATCTTCTTATGAATCTGGCTTGAGTTTCTGGAAGCACCCTGTGAATATACTGCTGCAGCCGCTTTTGAATGATCTTCAGCAAAATTTTACTTGTGTGTGATATTAATGACATTGTTCTATAATTTCCGTATTCAGTTGGATTGCCTTTCTTGGGAATTGGCATAAATATGGATCTCTTCCAGTTGGTTGGGCAGGTAGCTGTCTTCCAAATTTCTTGACATAGACAAGTGAGCACTTTCAGTGCTGCATCCATTTGTTGAAACATCTCAATTGATATTCTGTCAATTCCTGGAACATTGTTTTTCTCCAATGCCTTCAGTGCAGTTTGGACTTCTTCCTTCAGTACCATTGGTTCCTAATCATATGCCACCTCCTGAAATGGCTGAACGTCGACCAGTTCTTTTTGGTATAGTGACTCTGTGTATTCCTTCCATTTTCTCTTCATGCTTCCTACGTCATTTAATATCTTCCTAGTAGAATCCTTCACTATTGCAACTTGAGGCTTGAATTTTCTCTTCAGTTCTTTCAGCTTGAGAAATGCCGAGTGTGTTCTTCCCTTTTGGTTTTCTATCTCCAGCTATTTGCACATGTCATTATAATACTTCGTCTTCTTGAGTCGCCCTTTGAAATCTTCTTTTCAGTTCTTCTACTTCATCATTTCTTCCTTTTGCTTTAGCTACTCGATGTTCACGAGCAAGTTTCAGAGTCTCTTCTGATATCCATTTTGGGCTTTTCTTCCTTTCCTGTCTTTTTAATGACCTTTTGCTTTCTTCATGTATGATGCCCTTGATGTCATTCCACAACTTGTCTGGTCTTTAGTCATTAGAATTCGATGCATCAAATCTATTCTTAAGATGGTCTCTAAATTCAGGTGGGATATTCTCAAGGTCATGCTTTGGCTCTCGTGGACTTGTTCTAATTTTCTGCAGTTTCAACTTGAACTTGCATATGAGCAATTGCTGGTCTGTTTCGCAATCATCCCCTGGTCTTGTTCTTACTGATGATATTGAGATTTTCCATCATCTCTTTCCACAGATGCAGTCAGTTTGATTCCTGTGTATTCCATCTGCCGAGGTCCACCTATATAGTTGCTGTTTATGCTGGTGAAAAAAAGGTATTTGCAAAGAAGAAGTCATTGGTCTTGCAAAATTCTACCACGTGATCTCCGGTGACATTTCTATCACCAAGGCCATATTTTCCAACTACTGATCCTTCTTGTTTGTTTCCAACTTTTGCATTCCAATCAATTATCAATGCATCCCAATTGCATGTTTGATCAATTTCAGACTGCAGAAGTTGGTAAAAATCTTCAGTTTCTTTATCTTTGGCCTTAGTGGTTGATGCATAAATTTGAATAACAGCAGTAGTAAAAACAAAATTAATTAATACTAGAGAAATCGAAGTCTATAAAGTATTTTCAGAATGCTTATTTCATTTCAGCTTCACAAGAACTTCATCATGTATGAATTATCTCCATTTTACAATGGAGGACACCAAGGCCTAAAGAGATTAATACCTTTCTTGCCTCCAAAGACTTGTTCTGTCTCTGCTTGTTACTTGGTCCATGGACCAGCAGCGTCATCATCAACATCACCCGTGATTTTGTGAGAAATGCAGAATTTAAAGCTTCACCCCTGATCTACTGAATCAGAATCTGCATTTTCACAAGATCCCTGAGTGATTTACATGCCCATTAAAGTTTGAGAAGTTCTCCTTTACCACATTGGAATATATTTTCCTGTCAGCTCAGTGTGAACCTGACACAGGGACAGATAATATAGTCACTGTTATGTCTGGTCCAAAAGAGTGCCTCCTAATATGATCATTCCTGCAGAGGTTTATGAGCCAAAAAATAAAAATAAACTAGAAGTCCACCTGAATGTGTTGCCCTAGAAATTGTGCAGAGTTATTAGAATTGTTAAGACTGAGAATTCAGCGATGACATACATGCTCCTTCTCTGCCATTTTCTTGAAGATATATGGGATTTTATTCTATAACATTTCAAACACATTACATGCAAACTAAAAAAGCAAGACATCTTGGCACAACAGAAAAAGTGATACACAGTGGATAGATCAGATCCGTATTCAAAATGCTTCAATAATCTGGGCTTTGTTTGTCCTCCACTGCTCGATATGTCCATGCATCGTGTGTTGATGCATGTAGATGGGGGCACCTCACAAAACCTGGATGGGAGAGCAGAGCCATGTGGTTCCGTACTGCTGGGGGCAACCTGTCTCTCAAATTATTTAAACAGATTCTTCCCAACTTGTCTACATTAGGGTGATAAATTCTGTCTATAAAATGTGTTTGGAAGTTATTGATATAGGTTCACAAATACTAATTACCGCAATACTGTAGCTAAAACACCAGAAAATTTGACAAAACCAGTGACTATAAACACTGGCAGTAACGAAAACAACGGCGCGTGCATGAAGTGCATGCAGACGAAACCACGTGATTCAAAGTGTTATTGTGATTGG
Source organism: Trichechus manatus latirostris (assembly GCF_000243295.1). NCBI lineage: Eukaryota > Metazoa > Chordata > Mammalia > Sirenia > Trichechidae > Trichechus > Trichechus manatus. The sequence continues at coordinate 7,985,853 of NW_004444046.1, read as the reverse complement.
GTAATAATGACAGCTCTGACCACAGCACAGTAGAAGGTTCAAAAAGTAAATTATCATAGAGTTTTAGCCTTGTAGCTATATTGATACAAGTAAGCTGGGCTTATGAAAAATATATTTCTTGTTATAACTAACTACAGAGATATTTTTATTAAAAATAAATTACTAAAACACTGCAAAAATAAATGTGTTTGGGTGACTGCCACTGACTGCCTATTCTTCTGGAAGAAACAGTTCAAGTTCAGAAGTCCCACCCCCAAAGTAGGCATCCTATGAGCTATCCATGACTGCATGATTATCATATGGGTTGTTGTGATCTGCATCTGCCTTAAAGCCACTTCAATCGTTCTTGATTGTTCCTTAATCATTCTTCAGGGAATTTTGGTGTTTGTTTGGCTTTTATTTTCATAGTTTTAAAACGTATGGAAAAATTTCAATAATAGTACAATGTAACTGATATACCCTTTATATAGATTTCCCCCGTTATTAACATTTTTACACATTTGCTTTCTCTGTCCCTTTCTCATTCTCTCTCTGTCTCATCAAGTAAAATTCATTATAATATATTCTGTAGAACAACCAAAACTGTTTTCTTTTGATAGAATTATGTTATAATGAATACACTGCTAATCCTCAATTTGCAGATCTAAATTTTTTCTCTGTATCAAATTAGCCAAGTGACTGTAGTTACTTAGAAACTGCTGGGACAAGACAGCACTTTCCCACTACCTCTCTCCTCCTCCTCCTTGCTCCTGCCTTTCTGCAGCATTGCTTTGGTCACAGTAGCATTCAGTAGGGTCAGGATCCTTGAAGGAGGGAAAGCAAGTAGCAAAGTCTATTTAATATTTGCTGGCAAGATACACCTCAGAGCTGATAGTTCATACTTTTGTATATCTTCAAGGGGGGAAAATCTTCACTCTTTGAGAAAAGATTAATCCAATTTTTGAAAAGAACTAAAAATTACCCAGAACCCAAATTGATGAATAGAGTAGATGGTGAACTGAGTAATGCCACTATGTCTCCAAGAAGATGTGTAACTGTGAAGTAATGGCACACACAAATGCAACTGAATTGAAATAAGTACAACACAATTGTACTTGGAAATACTTCCAAGATGAATCCTGTAAAGAGAACCACACATACCTTGGTATCTACATGACAGTGTATTTGTCTTAAAAATCTGTCTTGCCAGGCGCCCCTATATGCTGTTGATGGGAGAGAAAATTTATAAACTAGGAACCTGTCTAGAAAGCAATTTATCAGTGTGTGTTAAGAGCCCTAAAGATGTTTATACCTTTTGCCCCAATAATTACAAATCTAGAAACCTATCCTAAGGAAATAATCAAAGACTTGTTAAAAGATAAAAGTTCAGGACTTCAGGGCAACATGGCGCTATAGTCAGAAGCACTATGCCATCCCTCTACAGCAAAGATCAGAAAAACTAAGTCAAACAGAATCACACGTCAGTCCTGAAACCCTAAGCATCAAATGAAGAGATAAAGAACTCAGCCAAGCACTGAATGGAATAAGAAACTGACCGAGAACAAAGTGTGAGGAGAGATACATACAGTGGTCCCCTATCAGCTACCGCAGCACGGATCCGCCATCTTGGACTCCTATCGGAGATCAGCGAATAGGGGGTATGAGAAAGCAGCTTCACGGAGCTTCCAGCAGGAGACAGAACAACCGGTAACCCACGATATAGGCTTTCCCACCCCCACCCTTCTTCACCCCCACTTAGCCTCCTCTGCTTCCTGCAGCCACAGTCTATTGGCCAGGAAGTGCGAACCTCCCCCCAGTGTCACTTGGATTCCACTCGCTCGGACTGGCCAGCTCCCTGGGTGCCATTTGTTGGCTGCTGGTGTTGCTTTCTTCCACTTCTTTAGATTTCTTCCTTACCTCTCACCACCTCCCCCTCCTTTCTCTCAAATACCTAGCTCCGTGTGCCATCTTTGCTTCTTCCTGAAAGGCTGCAAAACACCGCTTGACTGTGAAACTGCTTCCCGGCCCATGCCACCACGCTGGTGGGACTCCCGGGGATCTTTTGTTTGTTTGCTCTGAATTGTTTTGTTTTGATTTGTTTGTTTGTTTTCTTTTTCTTTTCTACGCTTGGGAGCCCCTTCTAGCCAGGCAGTACCATGTAGCTTGGAAGCTAGTCCCTTACTCTGCGCAGACGCTTAGGAACATCCCTGGGGGCATTTCTTTTTTCTTTTTCTTTTTGTTTGCTTGTTTTGGGGTTTTTTCATTTCTTTGTTTAGTTTTCTGCTCTCTCTTATTCCCTTTTTGTCTTTCTTAATTTCCAGTTTCTCGATTTATTCATTTTTTTCTTTTACCCTTTTTTTTCTTTTTTTTTTTTTTTCATTTTTGTTCTTCCCCATTTCTCAGTCTCTCATCTCTCCACTCCAATAGCGAGCTGGCTTAGCACTCTTTTTTGTTTGTGTGTATGTTTTTGGCTCCTTTTCCTCTCTCTTCTCTCTCATCTTTCTCATACCCATCTTAGCTCCACACATCAGAATCTACCCCCTCCTTCCTGCCTACCTGCATCGTGCGCTGAACATCACACTCCCAAGCAGCACAGGCACGGCCACTGGAACCTGCCCCACACTGATTCCCAGTCCGCACTGTCAGCCCTGGTACGTGCCACTAAAAACCTATCCCAGAAACTCCCCTTCAGCTAGACCTGCCCTGCTGTACCATGCCTGTGTGACTAACCCTGCCCATTGCAGAAGGAGGTGAAAAGTATCACGCCCAGAGACAAGCAAATAACAAAGAACGCACAGCCCGCCTGCTCAGACATAACCAAATAAAACAAAAAAGCAGGATGAAAGAAACAAATCTACAATCAATAAACGAGGAAAATAACCACTGAATGCCCCAAAGACAGCAGACAATATCAAAACATTTACAAAAACAGGGCAGGATGGCTCCAGTAGGCATCCAAAATAAAACACCAGATGACCTTCCAGTAGAAGAAAAGGCACTAGACCTAACTGATAGGGAATTCAAATCTCTAATATTCAGAATTATCCAAGAGTTGAAGCAAAAAGTAGACAAAAATGAGGAAAAAATAAACAAATTCATGGAAAAGGCAGACAAATTCGTGGAACATG
>NW_004444046.1:7969079-7982646 GCF_000243295.1 Trichechus manatus latirostris | reverse complement strand
GTTGTTAACCAATGTCATAAAACAGTATGTGTACTGACTGTTTAATGAGAAACTATTTGTTCTGTAAACCTTCATCTAAAGTACAATAAAAAAAATTTAAAAAAAAAAAAGTTCAACGATATTCATCCCAGGGTTGTTTAAATAGAGAATAAAATGAACCCAATCAAAATTTCTTAACATAGGCCATGGATTGAACGATTTATGATAGTCTATCCAATGCTTCCACCACCTGTTTGTCATACTGTGTTGCCTTGCATGTTGCTATGATACTGGAAGCTATATTACCTCAAATTATCTCAAATACCAGCAGGGTCACCCAAGGTGGACAGGTTTCAGCAGAGCTTTCAGACTAGACAGACTAGGAAGAAAGGCCTGGTGATCTACTTCCAAAAATTAGCCAATAAAAGCCCTATGGATCACAACAGAATATTGTCCAATATAGTGCTAGAGAAGGACATCATATTTGTAAAGTGGAGGATCAGCAAAAAAGAGGAAAACCCTCAATAAGATGGACTGACACAATGGCCGCAACATTGGACTCAAACATACCAATGATCATGAAGATAGCACAGGATCAGGCAACATTTCATTTGTTGTACATGGGGTCACCAGGAGTCAGAGCTGACTCAATGGCAACAAACAACAACAACATCCAATGCATAACCTAATATATAAAATGTTTATAACGTTAAAAAAAGAAAGAATAAAATTACTTACACTGTAATATAACTAGGTTATAAAATATATGCATACAAAAGACTAGGAGAATTCAATGTACAACAATCGGTCTCTATTTGTCTGCAGCAACAGAGGAAGGAGAGTCAGGAACAGGAGGAGGAAATGGAATGCGTGGCTAACTGCCGCCATGAACAACTGCCTCCTTGGCCATGAGACCAGAACTTGACGGTGGCCGGCTACCATTACTGAACATTTTGATCAAAGATTCTATAAAAGAATCTTTGATCAGAAGAGGGAAAATACAAAACAAAATTTCTAACTCTCATGGAATCCAGACTTTCTGGAACCATGGAGGCTGTATGAACCTCTGAAACTATTGCCCTGAGATAATCTTTAAAGCTTAAATCTTAAACCAAAAATATCCTCTGAAGTCTTCTTAAAACCAAACAATAGCTTAACTAGTAAATAATGTCTGCCTTCAGCATTGTGCTCTTTTAAGATCTGTTTATATGGGATCAAAATGACAACAGCAACTCAAAATATTAGATAAGAAACTTAGGGGGCAATGAGTTTATGTTAATGGGAGAGGAACAACTTGGAAAAGGACAGTGAGAACAGTACAACTTGAAGAATATAATCAATGTCACTGAACTGTGCATGTAGAAACTGTTGGATTAGTGTATGTTCTGCTGTGTATATTCTCACAACAAAATAAAATGTTATTTTTTAAAAGACTGGAATACAATACAATTAAATGTTAAGAATGTTTATCTTTAGTGGGAGCAATGTTGGGTGATTTTATGATCTTTTCCTTAATATTATGCAGTAAGTACATGTTCTTTGATAACAAATTCTTTTTTAATTTGTATTATTTAGTATCATTCTGCAGAGAATTGATTCATATCAGTTTTTTTCCCTGTTTACAGGAAAGAAGAAACATTTATTTACTGATACTTGCATTACAGATAATGGCTGTTGCATAGACAGAGGCCAAAGGAAGCATTTTCATTACGGAATTCTTTGTGGCATAAAATATTTTTATGACTATGTCCACCAAGCATCACTGGCACAGGTGGTCCAGAAGGTCACTGAAGTAACTATTACACAGAGCACCAATTACGGTGTTTTACTGCATTTGCAAGTAACAAGATGATACCCTCTGTGAGCTGTCCCTTATCTCTCTTGCTTGTGTTCCTCTTGACTTTCACCTCTGATTATTTCATTTGGTTCTTTCTCTGCACTCAAAGGATATCATCTCATGAAATATGGGCTCACCACACACCAAAGTCCCTTAAATCAAAATGTATTGAAAGTTGAGAGACCACTAGGAGAGCAAAGCTATGATTTACAGCAGCTTGATTCATCGAGACGGTGTGATGGAGTCTAAGTTCAATCAGATATTTCATGAATTGCCTGATCCACTCAGCAGTTCCCGGGGCTCCCAGGACATGGATACAAAGGACTATCATGCAGCCCTGACAAGCATCAGATTGTCAAGATGGAATATAGTGACACCTGGGAGCAGGCACCTACTTTTGACAAGCCATCAAACGGAAGGGAAATCAGAAAACAAACCTAAGAAGCATCCCAAAAGTTGCAAATGTAAGCATATTCCGCTTGTACACTAATGAAAAGAAGCCAGAAAGCGCTCGGACTGCATGAGATAATCAGAGCTCAAACTCACTCTCCATGTACATTACAGGTAGTATGTTGCTTTTAGTTGTTGTTGTTAGTTGCTGTCAAGTCGATGCCATCGAGTGCAGAGTAGAACTGCTCCACAGGGTTTTCAAGGCTGTGACTTTTCAGAAGCAGATCTCCAGGCCTGTCTTCCGAGGCACCTCTGGGTGGGTTCCATCCACCAACCTTCCGGCTAGTCGTCACGCACTTAACCATTTGCACCACCCAGTATCTTGAAAATTAAATGCTCTTTTGTTGTGAGTTTCTATAGATCCAAGGCAACGTGCAATATTAATATGCATTAATAGTGAAGACTTTAACTTTCTTTTTTGTTTGATTTTTAAGACTTTAACTTTTGTTTGAAGTAAATGTTTGGAAACTAGAAAGGCAAAAAAGTTCAATCCCTGATATTGATGGCAAGCCAGCGTTTTCTCTAAGATTTGTACAAGAGGTTTACAGATATGAATAGCTGTGTCAGGCCTGGCCTCCTTAAGGCCAGAAGGGGAGAAGGGCTGAAGTATAACTATTAAATGTAAAGTCCTTAGAACAGTACCTCCCGCAAGTACTACTCAGATCAAGTTAGATGGTGGTAATCGTAAAATGGAGAGCAAAATGGACTTAGATTTTGAAGACCTGAGTTCAAGTTCTGACTTTGTTGTAAAGGAGGATAATAATTATTTCCCCACCTGATGAGGCTTTAGTAAGGAGCAAATGAGATAATGAATATGACATGATTTTTTAAACAAGGAAGCAATAATACCTAAACTTTATTAACAACCTACTATCAGCCAGGCATGGTCCTGTTCAGTCCTCACTACAGAGCCACGAGACAGGAAAGGTTATTATCTCCTTTTTACAGATGAGCAACCTGAGGCCCAGGAGGTGAAGTAACTTCCTTACAGTCAGTAAGCGGCGAGCTGGAATTCAAACTCAGGCAGTTTTTCTTCAGAGTTGGGACTTGTAGATGCTAAGATATATTGCCTCTCTGTGTTTTATTATTATATTACTATTTTCAAGACCTCATGGGTCTCAGGTAACATTAGTATTATACAGGCCTAGGATGCCAGGAGCTCATTTTACATTCAATTTGGTAGCCACATCACATGAGGCTATTGAGCCCTTGAAACATGGCTAGTGCTACCAAAGAACTGAATTTTAACTTTAAATTTAAATTTAAAAACTGATAAGCAATTTGGTTATTGGAAAACCGTGAAATATGTTTGGAACAACCTGAGTGTACCAATCGACCTTTTTAACTGTAATTTTATGAAATGTAAATACAGATGAAGTATTTCCAATGAAAATTTAGCATCTGAAATGAGATGGACTACGTGTATAAAATACACACCTGATTTCAAAGACTTAATATAAAAAAACAGAATGTAAAATATCTTAATTGCACTTTATATTGATTTCGTTTTTAAATGATAATATTTTGGATATATTGAGTCAAAGAATATATATCGTTAAAAGTAATTTTACTTGTTTTTCCTTTTTGATGCAGCTATTGGAAAATTCAAAATTATATATGTGGCTCACATTTTATTTCTATTGAACAGCACTGGCTTTGACAAATGAGTCAGCTCCAACAGTGAATTTCCAATAAAAATTTAGTGTCTAGATCGAGATGTGCTATAAGTACAAAAACACACCTGACTTCAAAGACAGTGTAAAAAAAGTAAAATATCTTAATAACAATTTATATTTTGATCACATGTTGAAATGATATTTTGAATAGCATCAAATAAAATACATCAAAATTAATTTCACCTGTTTCTTTTCACTTTTTAATGTAGCTACTAGAAAATTCAAAGTTATATTTGTGCTCTCGTTACATTTTTATTAAAAGGTATGGGCCTGGACAGTAAGTTAGCTGGAACTGGGAGTTTTTCTCTTCTGCCAGCAGGAGGGGCTGAACAGAAACTCAACCTTCTTCCGCTGGCTGTAATTTATCCTGGTTCCCACTGTCCCCAGATACAGGGCAATTGACTTCCCCAGATGACTGGGCTGGCCATGAAAGCCTTGCAGTCTGTTGGTATCCCTTTTGATAAGATTGCTGCTATGCTTGTCCTGTAATCCCTATGAGGCGGTTCTACTCTATCCCTGAGGTTGCTGTGAGTCAGAATCGACTCAGTGGCACCTAACAATAACACCACCACCTACTGCACAGGGCTGTATTGAGGATCCAAGGAACTAATGCATGTGAAGATGCTTTGGGAACTGGGACCAGCTTTTCAAATGTATGATGTTGTCAGTGTTGATATCTGGTAGTGAGGTGAAAAAGCCAAACAGGAGGTAACAGTAATAGTGATTTGTGGCTTTCTGTGTCCTATAAGATGAGACATCAACAGAGGCAGGGTCCTGCTCCTGGAATATACCCCACAGTATGTCCTGCACAATGCCCAGCACACTTCTCTGCGGACATGATGAACACTGTAGCTTTTTTTTTTCTTCCTTGCTGAGCCTTGCTTTAAGTTTCCCCTTTCTAACCCGTATAACAAGGAGCACTGTGGTGGCACAAAGGTTAAATGCTCAGCTGCTAACCAAAATGTTGGCCCTTCAAACCCAACCAGAGGCTCTGTGGGAGAGAAGAGCTGGCAATCTGCTTCTGTAAAGATTACAGCCTAGGAAATCCTATGGGGCAGTTCTACTCTGTCACATGGTGTCACTATGAATCAGAATTGACTCCATGGTATTAGGGAAACTTAAAAAAGAAAAAAAAAAAACCCTAATTAATTAATAGTCCATCCATTATCAGGCTATTCCTAGTCACCTCCCCTCTACCTCACTCACTTCTTCCAAGTTGCTTTCCAGACTCTCTGGAGAATTGCTGACAGATCTGGATCAAACCGGCTTAAGAAGGTCAGACATGCGCAGAGCAGACGAGGGTGACTGACAGACAACTTCGGACCCTCCACGCATGCTTAGTAGCGTAGGAAAACTCAGGTCAAGGAACCAAAAAATTCAAGTCAAGAAACTTAAATCACCGGACATACGTCATTTGCAGTAGCCCAGTCTGTTTCAAAAGCGGAGGGTCCGTCAGCTGCTTCGGTGCCACGTCCTGGTCCCACCCCAAATAATCAGAAGAAATTATGATTAGTTGGAACTTCCTGATCCTGCCCACTGCTTTCCTCCGCCCCTATATGAATATGTATAATTATGAAATGTAAATGCTTCCTCAAATCCAGGAACTCGGTCTGAGGTTGATACCTCTGAGTTCCCGCTTGCTAGCCTGCGAAATAGACTTTCTTCCTCTCAAAGCAGCGTCTAAGAGACTGGCTTCTTGCACGCTGGGCACGGACGCATTGGTCCGGTTTCAATGGCACACAACAACCCACAGAACTGTAGAATTTACCTTGGTTCGTGACAGATGATGACCACCAAGGGACCCACCTTGCACAACAAGGGCTCTTGGGAATACTTGGAAAGAGGGAGCCTAGGAAATGACTGAACTTCCTACTAATAAGTAGGTAGATACTCAAAGAGCACTGAGATTTGTGATCTTATTGTAAATGTGACACGTGCACTTACCACAAGAGAAGCCAAGGTCGTTCCAGGTATATTTATAATCAATGTCAGCCCCCTGAGCCACGATATCGCATAAAAACGTAAGTGGTAGTGAAGCAAAGTTCCTGTACTAACACACAGTGCTGCAATTTAACCCAGAATAAAGCCGAAACACATCTGGTTTATGCACTCCAAGGACAGGGGAATCCTTACCCACTGGCAAGTATGACAGAGAGCTACCTATTGATGAGAAAATCCACCTCTGTATAAATGCTAAGCAAACACTGACTGAGAGCATCCAACTATATGCGAGGAAGCAGAATAGACATTAGGACAGTGATGTGATGTAGTAGAAAAAGCATTGGCTTGTTCTTTATGTGACCTGGTCTCAGTCTCCTATTCTGTAAAACAATAATTATACTCTTTTTTTTTTTGATTGTGCTTTAGATGAAAGTTTACAGCTGGAGTTAATTTCTCATACAAAAATTTATACACCTATGTTACGTGACTCTAGTTGCAATCCCTACAATGTGACAGCACACTCCCCCTTTCCACCCCAGGTTTCCCATGTCCATTCAAGCAGCTACTATCCCTTTCTGCCTTCGTACCCCGCCACCAGACAGGAGCTGCCCATTTAGTCTCGTGTATCTACTTGAACTAAGAGGCACACTCTTCACGAGTATTATTTTATGTTTTATAATCCAGTCTAATCTTTGTCTGAAGAGCTGGCTACGGGAATGGTTTTAGTTTTGGGTTAACAGAGAGTTCTTGGGTTCCTCTAGTCTGAGTAAGACCATTAAGTCTGGTCTTTTTACTGGAATTTGAGTTCTGCTCCACACTTTTCTCCTGCTCTGTCAAGGACTCTCTGTTGTGTTCCCTGTCAGGGCAGTCATTGGTGGTAGCCAGGCACCATCTAGTTCTTCTAGTCTCAGGCTGATGGAGTCTCTGGTTTATGTGGCCCTTTTGGCTCTTGGGCTAATATTTTCCTTGTATCTTTGGTGTTCTTCATTCTCCTTTGCTCCAGGTGGGTTGGGACCAATTGGTGCATCTTAGACTGCCGCTCACTAGCTTTTAAGACCCCAGACATCACTCACCAAAGTGGGATGCAGAACATTTTCTTAATAAACTTTGTTATGCCAATTGATCTAGATGTCGCCCGAAACCATAGTCCCCAGACCTCCACCACTGCTACTCTGTCCCTCGAAGAGTTTTGTTGTGTTCATAAAACTTCTTAGGTTTTGGTTTAGTCCAGTTGTGCTAACTTCCCCTCTATTGTGTGTTGTCCTTCCCTTCACATAAGATAGTTCTTATCTACTATCTAGTTGGTAAATTCTCCTCTCCCTCCCTCCCTCCCTTCATAACCAATAACCATCAAAGAATGTTTTCTTTTGTGTTTAAACCTTTTCTTGAGTTCTTATAATACTGGTCTCATACAATATTTGTCCTTTTGCAACCAACTAATTTCACTCATCCAAATGGCTTGCAGATTCATCCATGTTGTGAGATGGTTTGCAAATTCATTATTGTTCTTTATCGTTGAGTAGTATTCCACTGTGTGTATATATCATAATTTGTCTATCCATTCGTCTGTTGATGGATACCTAGGTTATTTCTACCTTTTTGCTATTGTGAACAGTTCTTCAATGAACATGGGTATGCATATATCTATTCATGTGACAGCTCTGATTTCTCTAGGATATATTCCAAGGAGTGGGATTGCTGGATCGTATGATACTTCTATTTCTAGCTTTTTAAGGAAGCGTCAAATCGATTTCCAAAGTGGTTGAACCATTTTACATTCCCACCACCAGTGTATAAGTGTTCCAATCTCTCAATGACTTCTCCAACATTTATTATTTTGTGTTTTTTGGGTTAATACTAGCCATTTTGGGGTGAGATGGTATCTCATTGTAGTTTTGATTTGCATTTCTCTAATGAATGATGATCTGTTCCATTGGTCTATGTATCTGTTGTTGTACAAGTACCAGGCTGTTTTAACTACTGTGGTGGTATAATAGGTTCTAAAATCAGGTAATGTGAGGCCTCTCACTTTTTTCTTCTTCTTTAGTAATGCTTTACTTATCTGGGGCCTTTTCCCCTTCCATATTAAGTTGGTGATCTGTTTCTCCATCTTGTTAAAAAATGTCTTTGGAATTTGGATTGGGATTGCATTGTATCTGTAGATCGATTTGGGTAGAATTGACATTTTCACAGTGTTGAGTCTTCCTATCCGTGAGCAAGGTATGTTTTTCCACTTATGTAAGTCTGTTTTGGTTTTTTGCAGTAGTGTCTTGTAGTTTTCATTGTATACGTCTTTCAGATCTCTGGTTAGATTTATTCTTAAGTATTGTATCTCCTTGGGTGCTGTTGTAAATGGTATTGATTTGATGATTTCCTCTTTGAAATTCTCTTTGTTGATACAGAAGAATCCAACTGATTTTTGTATGTTTTTCTTGTATCCTGATACTTGGCAGAAATCTTCTACTAGTTCTAGTAGTTTTCTTGAGGATTCTTCGGGGTTTTCCATGTATAAGATCATATCATCTGCAAATAGAGACACTTTGACTTCTTCCTTACCAATCTGGATGCCCTTTATTTCTTTCTTTTGCCTAATTGCTTTGGCTAGGACTTTCAGCACAATGTTGAATAAGAGTGGTGATAAAGGGCATCTTTGTCTGGTTCCCATTCTCAAGGGAATGCTTTCAAACTCTCTCCATTTAGAATGATGTTGGCTATTGGCTTTGTATAAATGCCCTTAATTATGTTGAAGAATTTCCCTTCTATTCCTATTTTGCTGAGAGTTTTTTCATGAATGGGTTTTGGACTTTGTCAAATGTCTTTTCTGCATTAATTGATAAGATCATGTGGTTCTTGTCTTTTGCCTTATTTATGTGATGGAGTACATTGATTGTTTTTCTAATATTGAACCATCCCTGCATACATAGTATGAATCCCACTTGGTCATGATGAATTATTTTTTTTGATATGTTGTTGAATTCTATTGGCTAGAATTTTGTTGAGGATTTTTGTGTTTATGTTCATGAGGAATATTGGTCTGTAATTTTCTTTTTTTGTGGTGTCTTTACCTGGTTTTAGTATCAGGGTTATGCTGGCTTCATAGAATGAGTTTGGGAGTATTCCATCTTTTTCTATGCTCTGAAATACCTTTAGTAGTACTGGTGTTAACTCTTCTCTGAAAGTTTGGTAGAATTCTCCAGTGAAGCCATCCGGGCCAGGGCTTTTTTTGTTGTTGTTGAGAGTTTTTTAATTACCTCTTCAATCCCTTCTTTTGTTATAGGTTTATTTAGTTGTTCTACCTCTGTTTGTGTTAGTTTAGTTAAAGTGGTGTGTTTCTAGAAATTCGTCCATTTCCTTTAGGTTTTCAAATTTGTTGGAGTACAATTTTTCATAGTATTCTGTTACGATTCTTTTCACTTCAGTTGGGTCTGTTGTGATATCACCCATCTCATTTCTTATACGGATTATCTGCTTCCTCTCCTGTTTTTCTTTTGTCAGTTTGGCCAATGGTTTATTAATTTTGTTGATCTTTTCAAAGAACTAGCTTTTGGTCTTGTTAACTCTTTCAATTTGTTTTTCTATTATCTATTTCATCTAATTTTTATTATTTCCTTTCTTCTGGTGTCTGAGTGCTTCTTTTGCTGCTGTTTTTCTATTTATTTGAGTTCTGGGGTTAATGCTTTGATTTTGGTCCTTCTTCTTTTTGGATGTGTGCATTTATTGCTCTAAATTGACCTCTGACGACTGCTTTTGCTGTGTCCTAAAGTTCTCATTCTCATTTGATAATGTGAATTCCTTTATTCTGTCCTTAATTTCTTCTATAACCCAATATTTTTTGAGCAAGGTGTTGTTCAGTTTCCATGTATTTAATTTTTTTTCCTTGCTTTTTCTGTTATTGATTTCTACTTTTATTGCTTTATGGTCAGAAAAGATGCTTTCTAATATTTCAATGTTTTGGATTCTGTTAAGGCTTGCTTTGTGGGCTAATATGTGGTGTATTCTGGAGAATGTTCCATGTGCATTAGAAAAGAAAGTATATTTAGCTGCTGTTGGGTGGAGTGTTGTGTATATGTCTATGAGATCAAGTTGGTTGATTGTAGCATTTAGATCTTCCATGTCTTTATTGCACTTCTTTCTGGATGTTCTATCCGTCACCAAAAGTGGTGTGTTAAAGTCTCCTGCTATTATTGTAGAGCTGTCTATTTCTCTTTTCAATGCTGTTAGAGTTTGTTTTATGTATTTCGGAGCCTGTGATTGGGTGAGTAAATATTTATTATGGTTATGTCCTCTTGGTGTATTGACCCTTTAATCATTTATATAGTGTCCTTCTTTATCCTTTGTGGTGGATTTTGCTTTAAAGTCAATTTTGTCAGAGATTAATATTGCCACTCCTGCTCTTTTTTGAATGTTGTTTGCTTGATAAATTTTTTCCATCCTTTGAGTTTTAGTTTGTCTGTGTCTTTGAGTCTAAAGTGTGTCCCTTGTAGGCAGATGGATTGTGTTTTTTTTTTTTTTTTTTAATCCATTCTGCCACTCTCTGTCTCTTTATTGGTGCATTTAGTCCATTTACATTCAGTGTAATTATTGATAGGTGTGAGTTTAGTGCTTTCATTTCGATGTATTTTTTTTGTGTGTTGTTGACAGTTTCTTGGTTGCACTGAGTCATTTTTTTTTATGTATTTTCTTTTCATCTTTTTCATTGTTGATTTTTTATTTGCTGAGTCTTTATGTTCTCTTTCTTTTTTTATTTTGATGTGTAGGATTGTTAGTTTCCTTTGTGGTTACCTTAAAATTTACCTCTATTTTTCTAAGTTTAAACCAATCTTTTATTTTGTAGTATCACCTTGACTTCCTCTCCATATGAAAGTTCTATAACTACATTATTTAGTTCCTCTTTATTGTTTCATTCTTGTCTTCTTTTACATATTGACATCTCTGTTTCCCTATTTTCAGTGTTTTAGCTTTAACTTATTTTTGTGATTTCCCTATCTGGGTTGATAGTGGGTTGTTCTGTCCTGTGTTCTAGTCTTGGGTTGTTATCTGATGTTATTGGTTTTCTAACCAGCGGACTCCGTTTAATATTTCTTGTAACTTTGGTTTGGTTTTTACAAATTCCCTTGACTTCTGTTTATCTGGAAATGCCCTAATTTCACCATCATACTTGAGAGACAGTTTTGCTAAATATATACTTCTTGGCTGACAATTTTTTTCCTTCAAGGCTTTATGTATGTTATCCCATTGCCTTCTTGCCTGTATGGTTTCTGCTGAGTAGTCCGAGCTTAGTCTTATTGACTCTCCTTTGTAGATGACTTTTTAGTTTATCCCTAGTCACTCTTAAAATTCTCTCTTTACCTTTGGTTTTGGCAAGTTTGATTATAATATGTCTTGGTGACTTTCTTTTGGGATCTATCCTGTGTGGGGTTTGATGAGCTTCTTGGATAGATAGCTTCTCATCTTCCATGATCTCAGGGAGGTTTTCTGCCAACAAATCTTCAACAATTCTCTCTGTATTTTCTGTTATCCCCCTGCCCCCGTTCTAGTACTCAAATCACTCATAGGTTATCCTCTTGATAGAGTCCCACATAATTCTTAGGGTTTCTTCATTTTTTAAATTCTTTTATCTGATTTTTCCTCAAATAAATTGGTGTCAAGTGCTTTATCTTCAATCTCACCAATTCTGACTTCCATTGCCTCAATTCTGCTGCTATGACTTTCTACTGAGTCGTCTAATTCTGAAATTTTATTGTTAATCTTTTGGATTTCTGTTTCCTGTCTCTCTATGGATTCTTGCAGCCTGTTAAATTTGCCATTATGCTCTTGTATAACCTTCTTAAGTTCCTCTATTGCTTTGTCCATGTGTTCCTTGGAATGTTCTACATTTTGTCTGATCTCCTTCCTGATATCTTGAAGAGTTCTGTATATTAATCTTTTGAATTCTACCTCTGGTAATTTCAAGATCTTTTCTTTCTTCAGGAGTGTTCCTGGTTCTTTGTTTTTGTCGCTTGCTGAAGCCATCATGGTTTGCCTCTTTATGTGATTTGATATTGACTGTTGTCTCTGAGCCATCAATAAGTTATTATATTTACTTATTTTCTGTTTGCCTGCTGTGTCCTACCTTCTTGTTTTGTTTTGTTTTGATGTGCCCTAATGGGCTGGTCATGTGAGCTACTTTGATTATTGGCATCTTTGAAGCTCTTACATTCTGTCACCAGGTGGTTAGAGCTGCTACTAGGTATGTGAGTCCAGGAGTCCATTTACTTTTCGTGTGTGGATTCAGCTCAGGTGTCCAGGTCATTGGTCACCGAGTTTGTGGTGCAGGCTCTCACCAACAGTCCTAGATGAGCAGAGCTATGTAGGGGTGATTGGAGCAGGCACAAGTATCTGGCTGCAGTAGGGGGTTATGTGCTGAGCAAGGTAGGGGGCTGACAGCTGCCCCTGAGTTCCTGGATGGAAAGTGTGTCCCTGTTCCCTAGAGCACATAGGTGGGTAGGTTTTGCAGCTGGACTTTGGGTACCCAATGCTGTTGACTGTAAGGACTGGGAGGCACCACTTATTCTTGGATCCCTGTCATGGGTGGCTAGGTAGAGTGAGTGGAGCCACCAGTCCTCAGGCCTCTGATGTGGATAGGTGAGGACCCTGCTTAATGGGTAGGGTGGTGTCAAATGTCATGAACCTGCCACTCCACCATATAGCTGATACAGTGAAGTCAGGCTTCCAGTATATACCCTGTTGAACTGTGCTAATGAGGGCCTACACTGTTAAAATGGGCCCACACAGGTTTAGGCAGGGGTGAAAGACATTCTAAGTCCACGGACCTCTTATGCCTGTGCGTAGGCAAAGGGGTTGTGCCTTCCGTGAGGTCCCAGTTTAGGGGAGATGGCAGATTATTTTTTCCTGTTTGTTATTTGTATGTTAATTTGTTCCCTCTCCAAAGCTGGGAGAATGGCTCAGGGTGTGCAATGGGTCCCACTTCCAGCTCAGGGGGCACTGCAATCTCTGAAGCCAGACCACGACCAGAGCAGAGTGAGGAGGGGGCGAGTGAATGGGAGAGAAGTACTTCCCATAGAGGGAGCGTTTTTTTGATCTGGCTCAATAAGTTAGACGCTTGCACTTAAGTTTCACAGATCCAGTTCCACTTCCCACTGGTTCTGAAGGCTTATGTAAACTCTCCACCACTCGGTTTCTCCTGGCGTGGAAAATGCATCCTGAGTGGTACTGCTTGCCTCAGCCTGTGCACACCGGCCAATCCAGCCTGAAGGGTACTGGCCAGGTCAGGTCTGGCAAATCCTCGCTGCTTCTGAACTGTATCTCCCTCCCCCTGCCGCTCAGTCCGACTCCTCAGCTTTGTCTTTGATGTTCAGTGCTCCTAGATTGTCATATATAATCAATTCATTTGGGTTTTTTTGGGTCTTTTTTGTAAAAGGAACCACAGGAAATGTCTGACTGCTCTGCCTTCTTGGCCCTGCCTCCCAATAATTATAGACTTAATCTGAGTATAAAGGGCCATGAATTGGAGTTCCGGCAAAATGGCGCTTTAGGCAGAAGCACCACACCGTCCCTCCGCAGCAAAGATCTGAAAAACTAAGCCGAACAGAGAATACAACAATCCTGAAACCCTAAAACATCAAATGAAGAGATAAAGAACTCAGCCAAGCACCAAATGGAGTGAGAAAACTGACAGAGAATG